>NC_064243.1:115385000-115702500 GCF_003254725.2 Canis lupus dingo
TCAGCGGTTTGGCACCTGCCTTTGGCCCAGGGCGTGATCCTGGAGTCCAGGGATGGAGTCCCACATTAGGCTTCATGGAGCCTGCTTCTCCCTCTGCCTGTGTCTCTACCTCTCTCTCTGTGTCTCTCATGAATAAATAATAAAAAAATAATAAAATCTTAAAAAAAAAAAAGAAACCAAGGGTTATAATCCATTAAAGGGAAGATAGTCTCTCTCTGTTCATGTTCTTGTACAAATACCTTTTACACTTAGCTTTCAACCTTGGCAGGGCAGCTCTGACCTCAGCCTTATCATCCCCACCAGGGTGCCTGGGGTGTGGTGGCTGGGGCCCCTGCTCCCAGACAAGCACAGCCATCACCAGAGATATGAAGACTGTCAGGATAGTTGCCATGTGCACAGCCTCCTCTCTGGATGGTCCGGTCAGGATCTCCTTGCAGGCCTCAGTGTGTGGCAGCTTCAGAGCAGGCTTCACAATGGACCCAGTGATTTGCCCAACCGGTGGTCAGCCTGAGCGCATGCGCAGTGCTCTGACTGGGTTGGGTGGGCATTGTCTGTATGACGTCTACTCAGATAGGCTTGAAAAGTTCCTGGACGTAGTGATTCCAAAATTCTCTAGAGGAATCCTGATTAGTGTCAGACGTTTGAACACTTAGATGTTGAAAAAAGTTATGGAAACGAACAAAATCATGTTTTGAGAGATGGTGCTTCTATTATTGTGAAGTCATTTTAAGTTCTTCTTGAGGGAGGTGATGAGATAAGAAACCCTTGGCATGAAGGATGAACGACCCAAAAATGAACTGTGGAACTCCTGGGAAACTACAGAATGAGATACTCATAAAGTGTACTTAAATGGTCCTTTTAATTCCAGTCCAGGGAGTTTTAGGCGTCAATCCCAGCCTCCAGGGGGCCGCAGGATTCTGCTACTTTGGCCTCAAGAGACATACAGTCTTGGCTGCCCCAAGGCTTAGCACCATGGCTTAAAGTCAGGCCCAAAGTCGGTCCTGACAAACAGCCACAACACCCACAAATCCCCTCCAGGAAGGCTGGTGGATGCAGCAGGAAGCACATAAAAATACCTGCCAGGGGTGGGCCCTCGGTTGGCAGCATGGAACCCCTGCTGCTCCATGCTACTCCCCAGTAGAAAAAGTCAGGGGAATAGAAGCGGTCCCAAGGCATCCTCAGAACTGTTGGGAGAATATGAACCGCAACCATCTGGGGTAAATTTCTAGGACTCTCCCTCTGCTTTTTATTAAAAAAAAAAAAAAAAAAAAAAAAAAAAAAATCCTCCTTTGAGTTAAAAGAAAACCCAAGGCCTACCCATCCCAGGTTATCATATTTGAAATGGGAAAACTTTCTTTTTTAGGTTTTATTTATTCATGAGAGACACAGAGAGAGAGGCACCGACACAGGTAGAGAAGCAGGCTCCATACAGGGAGCCGGACATGGGACTTGATCCCGAGTCTCCAGGATCACACCCTGGGCTGAAGGTGGCGCTAAACCGCTGAGCTACCCGGGCTGCCTGGAAATTTTTCTTAATTGACTCATTGGCAAGGTATTATAGAGATTAAGAACATGGACCCTGGAAGGGTGTGGGAATCAGGGAGATGTTGGTCAAAGGGTAAAAACTTCCACTTATAAGAGGGATAAATTCTGGGGGTCTGATGTACAGCATGGTGACTATAGTTAAAAATTCTGTGTTATCGATTTGAAAGTTGCAAAGAGAATAGATCTTAAATGTTCACACCACACACACACACACACACACACAAATGATAATTATGTCATGAACATATTAAATAACCTTATTGTGGTAATTGTTTCACAATATATACATGTATCTAATCCTCAAAATTTGTACTTTAAGCTTACACAATGTTGCATGTCTATTCTATCTCAATAAAGTTGTGAGGATAAAAAATAGCATAGATACCAGAATCCGATCTGCCTGGGTTCAAATTCTTGCTTCACCACTTTGTAATATTAGCCTTCAATGTAAATTTTGTCAGAATTCATAACAAAACATATCCCTTTACCACTTGCTCAGCATTATTTTTAATTTATCTTTTATCTTTTAGAGAGAGCACAGGCATGCGAGAGTAGGGCGGGGCGGAGCAAAGAGAAAGGGAAAGAAAATCACAAGCAAGCTCCACGCCCAGCTCAGAGCCCTAAGGTGCAAGCTTAGGCAAAAGAGAGGAAAAAAAAAAAAAAAAAACACGTGGCAGTACTTTGATTATAGTTTTATAGGCTGTTTATCATTTCCTTTTCCATCTCTTGTCTATTGATGGATCTATTTTTATGTAATCATTACCTTGATCAAGCAATATTCAAGGAGAGTAAACAGAAAACAGCTTCATTTTTGTCTCTCATTGGTACTTTAAATGTGCTCAGTGGAGCTAGATCTTCTCTGATCCTGTTGAAAATTTATTTAGAGATCATGATCATTTTTTTGATAACTCCTACCTACTACAAATGGTTTCAGCTCAGTAGTATAAATGTCCAGTCTTCATGGTTGAACGAAAATTAAGACTTCTTCCTCTGTTTCCATTTGTTTGCAGTTTATGGCAAATTGTATTTTCCAAAAATGTGTGCAACTATATTTTTGGTCTCCCATGGTCTTCCAGAACCTTGACACTTCCCCATCAGGAAGTGGAGACAATTTCTCCTTTCCACCGAATCTGCTTGGGCCTTTTAAATTGTGAGTACAGTGGAAATGATGTTATGTGATTCTGAGGTTAGGCATAAAAAGTGATATAGCTTCCATCCAGATCTTTCTTGGGATTCTTGTCTTCAGAACCTTGAGCTGCTATGTAAGATGTCTAGGCTACCATGCTGTTAAGAAGCCCAAACTAGCCCGCACAGAGAGACCACCACATGGAGAAACCCTGAGATTACATGAAATAAGAGAGATGTCTCACCAGCTCCCAGTGGCTCCTGGAATGCTGCACTGTTCAGCTATCATGAAAATTTTGAGCCAAAACTGTTTGGCCACATTATTCTAGAATTCCTGACCCAGAGAAGCCATGAAAGATAATAAATGATTGCTGAAACCATTAAACCATTAAACTTGACAGACTGGATCTATAGACAATGATTAAACCATTTGAAACCATTAAACTTGACAGACTGGATCTATAGACAATGACAGATCCTATATGACAATAGAATTCTTTTAAAGATTGTCTGTATGTGTGTATGTATTTCTGTATTTATTTCAAAGAGAGAGAGCACACGCAAACATGAGTGGGGGAGTGGGAGAGGGAGAAGCAGACTCTGTTGAGCAGGGAGCCCAAAGGCGAAGCTTCATTCCAGGACGCTGGAATCCTGACCTGAGCAGAAGGCAGACATTTAACCGACTGAGCCACCCAGGTGCCCCTGCCAACAGAATTCTGACCTACAAACTCTGTAGTAACCAAACTACAACTTTGGCAGCAATCAGCCCACAATATTCAAGCTTTGGACAATGACTACCAGCTTCCCTTTTTTTTGGGGGGGGGGGGCCTCTGCTTCCATAGAAAGACAAATTCAATTCCCAAACCAGTCATATAATATGCATTGCTTCTCTTTAGCTCACTTCCAGCTTCTCTATGCCAATAATCTCCAATCAGCATATTCCTGAAATCTTCCCTTTTTCACTATAAAGTTTTCCTACTCTCCTGCCTGCCTTTGAGCTCTGCCAAATACAAGCAGTCACCACTGCAATACCAGTAATTTGTAACAACCCTTGACAGATGTTCACTCCATATTTGGTGCATGTGTGCATGTATCCCCATAAGTGTGTATGTGTGTGTGTGTGTAAGTAAGCTCTACACCCAACTCACAATGCCTGAACTCACAACCCTGAGATCAAGAGTCACATACTCCCCTAACTGAGCCAGCTAGGTGCCCCTCCCTGTTCACTTCATATTTATGTGAAAGTTATGTTTTTAGCTTTTTGATAATCATGCTTCAGGCAGTCCAGGTGGCTCAGCGGTTTAGCGCCGCCTTCAGCCCAGGGCGTGATCCTGGAGACCCAGGATCAAGTCCCACGTCGGGCTCCCTGCATGGAGCCTGCTTCTCCCTCTGCCTGTGTCTCTGCCTCTCTCTCTCTCTCTCTCTCTCTGTGTCTCTCATGAATAAGTAAATAAAATCTGTTTAAAAAAATCATGCTTTAACCACACTTACACATTTGTAGTTCACAGATTTTAATCAAGTGTCTTAGTAACATTTAATTTCCTCATTAAGGAAAGGGTCCTCAGTATGTTCTCTTTATCTCTGAAGCAAATATGAAAAACCTAAGGCCAAGAGGATGAAGACCAGTGCCCCAACACTTCCCTACTTTGTGAAGCTTCTTTGCCTTACTTTGTGAAGTACTGCCTGAGAGGGTGTCCAGGTGTACCATGCAGCCTTGGACAAAGCCCCTGCTCACTTTCATCATCTCATTTTTTTTTGTCCCAGGTGTCAGGGCTGAGAATGATGGGATTCTCCCTTGGCAAATACCTCAGGAGAAAAACCCTATAGCTGTCTGCAGTGTGGCCAAGACTTCAGACAGCTCAGGAAACGTCTAGTTCACCAGCAAACCCATACAGGAGAGAAGCCCTCTTCAAATGACAGGTGTGGAAAAGCCTTCAGTGTAAAGACAGCCGACTTTAACCTTCCCATGCTCCTTCCCAGAGAAAAGCCCTACCAATGTATGGAATGAACCAGAGTCTTCAGCTTAGGATCTCCTCTGAGAAGGCGCAGGAAGGACCACAGAGGGAAAAAACCTCACACCTGTGAGGAATGTGGCAAGGACTTTAGCCACAGCTCCAACCTGGCCATCCACCAGCAAGTCCACACAGGTGAGAGGCCCTTCAGGTGCCGTGATTGTGGCAAGGACTTCCACTGCAGGGCAGCTCTGCAGATCCACAGGGGAAGGAAGCCCCATGCTTGTAAGGTATGTGACCGGAGCTTCACTTCACACTCTGTGCTGACACGACACCAGCAGGACCACGCAGGAGACAAGGCCTATGTGTATGTGACACATGTGTCTGAGGTTTCAGTCAGAGAGCCAAACTCTACCTGCAGCAATGTGTCCACACTGAAGGGAGACCATTCCGGTGTGAGGCCTGTGGGAAGCAATTCAGCTGGAGCAAGGACCTGGGCATCCACCAGATGGTCCACACAGGAGAGCAGCCCTACAGGTGTGGGGCGTGTGGGGCTTCAGACACCATTCAGCCCTCAAGAGACACCAGAGGGCGCACACAGGGGTTCAGTCAGAGAATCCACTTGTAGATGCATCCGAAGGTACATTGTAGGGAGACACTTTCAGAAGCCAGCGAGAATGCCAGGGCATGAGTGCTGAGATGCATGGCATGGATCAGGCTTAACAGGATATGGCATTTATTACTGTTTATATGGAAAAGATCATAAGTATATGCAGGTTGGTAGATTTTTACAAAGTGAACACATCTGTGTCCAGCACTTGGATGGAGAAACAGAACTTTCCAGCTCTTCCTACAGACCTCTGCATGCTCCCTTCTACTCACCACCTACAAAGGAAATCAGTATCTCGACTTCTAAAACCATATATTAGTTTTGCAAGTTCTAGAATATCATGTAAGTGGAATTATACAAAATGTAGTCTTTTATGTAGGACTTCATTCACTCAGTATTTGCAGGAATCATCTTATTTAATTTCTTTAAAGAAAAAGATTTTATTTATTTATTCATGAGAGACAAAGAGAGAGAGGCTTAGATGTAGGCAGAGGGAGAAGCAGACTCCATGCAGGGAGCCCAATGGGGGACTCGATCCTAGTACCGTGGGATCATGTCCTGAGCCAAAAACAGGCGCTCAACCGCTGAGCCACCAGGCATCCCAGAATTTACCTGCTTTCTGATTCAACCTCCTTAATTGTCACAGAAAGACTGTTACATACTCCTCTTGACTAGGTTATTGTAGTTTGTGTGTTTCTAGGAACTTGTCCATTTCATCTGAGTCATCTGATTTGTTCATATAATTGTTCACAATAGGGACATCTGGGTGGCTCAGGGGTTGAACGTCTTGCCTTTGGCTCAGGGCGTGATCCCAGGATCTGGGTTGTGTTCCACATCAGGCTCCCTGTGAGGAGCCTGCTTCTCCCTCTGCCTGGGTCTCTGCCTCTCTTTGTGTGTGTGTGTGTGTGTCTTTCATGAATGAATAAATAAAATATTTAAAATAAAATAATTGTTCATAACATTCTCTCATAATTTTTAAAATTTCTGTAAGGCCAATAGTAATAGTAATGTCCCCACTTTTATTCCAGGTATCAGTAACTTGAATCTTTTATGTTTCTTAGTCTAGCTAAAGGTTTATCAGTTTTGTTTATCTTTTCAAGGAACCAGTTTTTTATTTTGTTGATTCTCTGTTGTTTTTCTATTTTGTTTATATTTTCTAATATTTATCATTTCCTTCTTTCTACTTACTTTATGTTTATGTGCTCTTCTTTTTCTGGTTGCTTAAGATGGAAGGTTAGGTTATTGATTTGAGATCTTTGTTTTTAATGTAGCCATTTATAGCTATGACTTTCCTCCTGAGTACTGTGTTAGCTGCAGCTTTAAAGTTTTGATGTGTTTATTTTTTCATTCATCTCAAAGTATTGTCTAAATTCTGTTGTGATTTTTAAAATTGATCCATGTTTGTTTCAAACTGTGTTTAATTTTCACATAGTTGTGAATAGATTTCCTTCTTTACTGATTTCTAATATTCCATTTGGTTAGATAAAGTACATTATATGGTTTCAATGCTTATAAATTTATTGAGTTTCTGTGTGTGGGTGGCCTAATGTATGGTCTGCCCTAAACAGTGTTCCATGTACAATTTAAAATAGTGTTTATTTTGACGTTAGATGAAGTGTTTTATATATGTCTGTTAGGTCTAGTTGGTTTACAGAGTTGTTCAAATCCTTTATTTCCTTGTTGATCTATGTAGTTTTGTGTCTATTAATGAATATGGGTATTGAAGTCTACAGCTATTATTATTGAATGGTCTATTTCTCCCTTCAATCCAATCAGTTTTTGCTTTATATATTATAGGGCTCTATTGTTAGCTGCATATATGTTTATAATTGTTATATCTTCTAAAGACTGACATTTTAATTAATATATAATTCATTGTCTCCCCTAACCTTTTCTCAAAGTCTACTTTTTATTTATTTATTTAAAAATTTTTATTTATTCATGATAGACATAGAGAGAGAGAGAGAGAGAGAGAGAGAGAGAGAGAGAGAGAGAGAGGCAGAGACACGGGCAGAGGGAGAAGCAGGCTCCATGCCAGGAGCCCGACGCGGGGCTCACTCCCGGGACTCCAGGATCGCGCCCTGGGCCAAAGGCAGGTGCTAAACCGCTGAGCCAGCCAGGGATCCCCCTCAAAGTCTTTTTTTTTTTTTTTTAAGATTTTATTTATTTATTCATGAGAGACACACACACACAGAGAGGCAGAGACACAGGCAGAGGGAGAAGCAGGCTCCATGCAAGGAGCCCGATGTGGGACTCGATCCTGGGTCTCCAGGATCACACCCTGGGCTGCAGGCCGCGCTAAACCGCTGCGCCACCGGGGCTGCCCTCAAAGTCTACTTTTTAAATGCTATTATAGCCTCTTCAGATCTCTTTGAGTTACCAATTGCCTAAATGTAATTTTCTGTCATTTCACTTTGAAATTATATGTGTCTTTGGGTCTAAAGTGAGTTTTTTATAGATGACATGTAGTTAAATCGTTTTTAATATCCACTCTCCCAATATCTGATTTTTAATTGGAAAGTTTAATCCACTTACATGTAAATGATTACTGGGATGCCTGGGTAGCTCAGTCTGTTGAGTGTCTGACTCTTGACACTCTCAGGTCTTAATCTCACAGCCGTGAGTTCAGCCCTGCTTTGGGTTCTGCAATGGGTGTGGAGCCTCCTTAAAAAAAGAAATAGGGGCACCTGGGTGACTCAGTTGTTTGAGCATCTGCCTTTGGCTCAAGTCATAATCCTGGGATCCTGGGATCAAGCCCCACATTATGCCCTGCTCAGCAGGAAGCCTGTTTCTCCCTCTCCCTCTGTCTTTCCCCCCTGCTCATGCTCTCTCTCTCTCTCTCTCAAATAAATAAATAAGTAATCTTTAAAAAATAAATATAAAAAAATTACTAGGGTACCTGGGTGGTGCAGTGAGTTAGGCATCTGACTCTTGGTTTCAACTCAGGTCATAATCTCAGAGTCCTGGGATTGAGCTCTGCATTGCCTCTGTGCTCAGTGTAAAGTCAGCTTGAGATTCTCTCTCCCTCTTCTTCTGCCCCTCTCACTCATGCTCTCTCTCTCTCAAATAAATAAATAAATCTTAAAAATATATAAATAAATTTAAATAATCACTGATAAGTAGGGATTTCTTCCACTTTGTTATTTGCTTTTTATGTTTTACATATTTTGTTTTCAAATTTATTACTGCCTTTTATTTTGATTTTTTGTAGTGTACCATTGTGATTCCTTCATTTCTTTTTCTGTGTATTTTTAATTTATTTTTATTTTTTAGATTTTATTTATTTATTTATTTATTTATTTATTTATTTATTTATTTATTTGACAGAGAGAGAGTGTGAGAGAGCATAAGAAGGAGGAGTGGCAGAGATAGAGGGAGAAGCAGGCTCCCCAGTGGGCAGGGACCTGGATGTTGGATTTAGTCCCAGGGCCCTGAGATCATGACCTGAGCTGAAGGCACTTAACCGACTGAGCCACCCAGGCACCCCTTAAGTTTTTATTTTAATTCTAGTTAGTTAGCATACTGTGTTATATTATTTTCAAGTGTAGAGTATAGTGATTCAACACTTCCATATATCACCTAGTGCTCATCACAACAAGTGCAATCCTTAATCCCCATCACCTATTTGACCCATCCTCCTACCCTCTCCCCTCTGGTAACCATTAGTTTGTTCCCTATAATTAAGAGTCTGTTTCTTGATTTCTCTCTTTCTCTCCCTCCCTCCCTTTCGTTCTTTCCTCTTTACTCATTTTTTTCTTAAATTCCACATATGAGTAAAATCATATAGTATTTGTTTTTCTTTGACCTATTTTGCTTAGCATTATACTCTAGCTCATCTCCATATGTTGTTGCCTATGGCAAGATTTAATTCCTTTATAGGGATGAATAATATTCTATTGTATATACACACCCCAACTTCTTTGTCCATTCATCAATCAATGGGCATTTGGGCTGCTTCCATATCTTGGCAATAAATTGTAAATAATGCTACTATACAAAAAAGGATGCATTTATCCCTTTGATTTAGTGTTTTTGTATTCTTTGGGGAAATACCCAAGAGTGTGATTACTGTAACATAAGGTAGTTCTATTTTTGATTTTTTGAGGAAACTTCATGCTGTTTTTCACAGTGGCTGCAAACAATTTGGATTCCCACCAACAGTGCACAAGGGTTCCTTCTCCACATCCTCGCCAACACCTGTTGTTTCTTGTGTTGTTGATTTTAGCTATTCTGACAGGTGGGAGGCAGTATCTCATTATGGTTTTGATTTGTATTTCCCTGATGATCAGTGATATTGAGCATCTTTTCATATGCCTGTTGGCCATCTGTATGTCTTCCTTGGAAGAATGTCTGTTCATGTCTTCTGCCCATTTTTTAATTGTATTATTTGTTTTTTGGCTGTTGAGTTGTAGAAGTTCTTTATATCGTTTGGATATTAACCCTTTATTTGATATGCTCTTTGCAAATATCTTCTCCCATTCAGTAGGTTGCCTTTTATTTTTTAAAAAATATATTTATTTATTTATTTATTCATGAGACGCACACACACACACACACACACACACACACAGAGGCAGAGACACAGGCAGAGGGAGAAGCAGGCTTCATGCAAGGGAGCCCAATGTGGGACTCAATCCAGTACTTCGGGATCACACCCGGAGCCAAAGGCAGAGGATCAACAGATCAACGCTCAACCACTGAGCCACCCAGGCATCCCCAGTAGGTTGCCTTTTAGTTTTGTTAATTGTTTTCTTCACTGCTCAGTTTTTTTTCTTTTGATGGACTCTCAATAGTTTATTTTAGCTTTTGTTTCCCTTCCCTCAGGGGATCTATCTAGAAAAATGTTGCTACAGCTAATGTCAGAGAAATTCCTGCCTGTGCTCTCTTCTAGGGTTTTGCTGGTTTCAGGTCTCACATTTAGGTCTTTAACCCACTTTGAATTTATCTATGTGAGTGGTGTAAAAAGTGGTCCAGTTTCATTCTTTTGTATGTTGCTGTCCAGTTTTCCCAGCACCATTTGTTGAAGAGACTGTCTTTTCCCCCATTTGATAGTCTTTCCTACTTTATCAAAGATTAATCACCCATATAACTGTGGGTTTATTTCTGGATTTTCTATTCTATTCCATTGATCCATGTGTCTATTTTTGTGCCAGTACCACACTGTTTGATTACTACTGCTTTGTAATATAACTTGATGTCTGGAATTGTGATGCCTCTGGCTTTTCTTTTCCAAGATGACTTTGGCTATTTGGTTTTTTTTATGGTTCCATACAAATTTTAGGATTTCCTTTTTTAGTTCTATGAAAGTTGCTGTTGGTATTTTTTTTTTTTTTGCTGTTGGTATTTTCATAGGGATGATATTAAATGTATATTGCTTTGAGTAGTATAGATATTTTAACAATATTTGTTCTTCCAATGCGCGAGGATGGAATGTCTTTCCATTTTTTGTATCATCTTCAGTTTCTTTCATCAGTGTTTTATAGTTTTTAGTGTACAGGTCTTTCATTTCATTGGTTAGGTTTATTCCTAGGCATATTATTATTTTTGGTGCAATTGTAAATGGGATTCTTTTCTTAATTTCTCTTTCTGCTGCTTCAGTATTGGTGTCTATACAACAGATTTCTGCAAATCGATTTTGTATCATGATTTTACTGAATTTATCAGTTCTAGCAATTTTTTTGGTGGAGTCTTTGGGTTTTATATATATAGTATCATGTCATCTGCAGATAGTGAATATTTTATTTCTTCCTTACTGATTTAGATGTCTTTTATTTCTTTTTGTTGTCTGATTGCTGTGACGAGGACTTCTAGCACTATGTTGAAGAAAAGTGGTGAGAGGGGATCCCTGGGTGGCGCAGCGGTTTGCCGCCTGCCTTTGGCCCAGGGCGCGATCCTGGAGACCCGGATCGGAACCCACGTCAGGCTCCTGGTGCATGGAGCCTGCTTCTCCCTCTGCCTGTGTCTCTGCCTCTCTCTCTCTCTCTCTCTCTCTCTCTGACTATCATAAAAAAAAAAAAAAAGAAAGAAAGAAAAAGAAAAGAAAAGTGGTGAGAGTGAAAATCCTTTTTCTTGTTCCTTACCCTAGGGGAAAAGCTATCAGTTTTTTCCCATTAGGATGATATTAGCTGTGAATTTTTCAGGCATGGCTTTTATTGTGTTGATGTATGTTCCCTATAAGCCTACTTTGTTGAGGGTTTTTATCATGGATGTTTTGCTTTGTCAAATGCATTTTCTGCATCTATTGAAATGAATATATGGTTCTTACCCTTTCTTTTATTAATGTGTTTTATTAATGTGTTAATGTTGATTGATTTGTCAGTATTGAAACACCCTTCCAGGAATAAATCCCACTAAATTGTGATGAATTATTTTTTTAAATATGTTGTTGATTTGGTTTGCTAGTATTTTGTTGAGGATTTTTGCATCAATGTTCATCAGGGATATTGGCCTATAATTCTCTTTTTGTGTGTGGTGTCTTTATCTGGTTTTAGTATCAGGGTAATGCTCCATTCATAGGATTACTTTAGAAGTTTTCCTTCTTTTTCTATTGTTTGGAATAGTTTGAGAAGAATAGGTATTAACTTTTCTTTAAATGTTTGTTAGAACTCACCTGTAAAACCAATTAGTCCTGGACTTTTGTTTGTTGGGATTTTTTTGATTACTGATTCAGTTTCTTTGCTGGTTATTGGTCAGTTCAAATTTTTTACTTCTCTGTACCTCAGTCTTGGTCAGATAAGTTTCTAGGAATTTATCCATTTCTTCTACATTGTCCAATTTCTTGGCATATAATTTTAAATAATATTTGCGTGTATTTCTGTGGTGTTCATTTTTATTTCTCCTCTATCACTTGTGATTTTATTTATTTAAGTCCATTCTCTTTTTTTCTTGATAATTCTGGCCAGAAGTTTACTAATTTTGTTGTGTTTTTTTTTTTTTTTAATGGATCATCTTCTGGTTTCACTGATATATTCTATTGTTCTTTTAGTTTCTTTTTTTTTTAATTTTTATTTATTTATGATAGTCACAGAGAGAGAGAGAGAGAGAGAGAGAGAGGCAGAGACACAAGCAGAGGGAGAAGCAGGCTCCATGCACCGGGAGCCCGACGTGGGATTCGATCCCGGGTCTCCAGGATCGCGCCCTGGGCCAAAGGCAGGCGCCAAACCGCTGCGCCACCCAGGGATCCCCTTCTTTTGTTTATTTTTGTTTTTAGATTTTTAAAATAGATTTTATTTATTTATTCATGAGAGAGACACACCCACAGAGAGAAAGAGACATAGGCAGAGGTAGAAGCAGGCTCCATGCAGGGAGGCTGATGTGGGACTTGATCCTGGGACCTTGGAATCATGCTCTGAACTGAAGGCAGATACTCAACCACTGAACCAACCAGAAGTCCCTTTATTTTTTAGATTTTATTTATTTATTCATGAGAGACACACACAGAGAGAGAAGCAGTGACATAGGCAGAGGGAGAAGCAGGCTCAGGGGAGCCTGATGCAAGAAGCTGATGTGGGACTCAATCCCAGGACCCTGGATCAATACCGGAGTCAAAGGCAGACACTCAATCTCTGAGCCACCCAGATGTTCTTGTTCTTTTTGTTCTATATCATTTGTTTCTGCTCTGATCTTTATGATTTCCTTTTATCTGCTGATTTTAGGTTTTGTTTTTTGTTCTCTTTCTAACACCTTCAGGTATAAGGTTAGGTTGTTTGAGATTTTTCTTGCTTCTTGAGATAGACCTGTGTTGGTATAAACTTCTGTCTTAGAACTGCTTTTGCTACATCCCCAAGGTTTTGGACTGTTGTATTTTCATTTTCATTTGCTTTCATGTAGTTTTAAATTTCTTCTTTAATTACCTGGTTTACTCATTTATTGTTTAGTAGCATGTTATTTAACCTGCATATATTTGTGCTCTTTCCCAATTCTTTTTTTTTTTCTTTCCCAATTCTTTTTGGGGCTGACTTCTAGTTTCATAGCATTGTCTTCAGAAAAGATGCATGGTATGACTTCTGTCTTTCTGAATTTGTTGAGGCTTGTTTTCTGGCCTAATATACAATCTGCACTGAAGGATGTTCTGTGTGCACTTAAAAAGAATGTGTATTCTGCTGTTTTAGATAGATGTTCTGAATGTATCTGTTAAATCCATCTGGTCGGTCCAGTGTTTCTTTGAAAGCCATTGTTTCCTTGTTGATTTTCTGTTAGAAATGACACCTTAAACTTATAATAATCTAGCTTGAATTAATACTACTTTGCCTTAGCAGTATAAAAAAACTCTCCTACTTTTTTATTTTTAAAGATTTTATTTATTTATTCATGAGAGGCACAGAGAGAGAGAGAGAGAAAGACATAGGCAGAGAAAGAAGCAGGCTCCATGCAGGGAGCCCCATGTGGGACTCTATCCCAGAAATCCAGGACCACACCCTGAGCAAAAGGCAGATGCTCAACTGCTGAGCGACCCGGGCATCCCCAACTCTTTTTCCTTTATAGTTCTTCTCCTCTCTTTTTGTTGTTATTGTCACAAATTACATCTTCATACCTGTGTGCCATCAACATAGTTGATAATTATTGCTTCATAGTTGTCTTTTAATTCATATAGGAATTAAGAAAATTTATAGACCAAAAATCTATGAACACTGACTTTTATATCTACTTATATAGTTATCTTAACTGGTATTCTCTATTTCTTCATTTGGATTGAGTTATTGTCTAGTGATATTTCATTTCAGTCTGAAAGACTCTCTCCTTTTTTTTTTTTTTTTTGTTGTTGTTGTTGAAAACCAGAACTCCTGAATATTATAATATAATATGGCAATTCTGGAGATCATATTTGTCCCCTTCCCCAGGGTTTATTTTGGCTACATATTATAGTTGTTGATATTCATTTGTTTAGTGGCTTTACTGAACTAATTTTGCAAAGTCTAAATCCTTTTTCATATGTGGTCATGGAAGTCTCTGTTCTATTGGTTTGTGGGGAACTAGTGATCAATAGAAATTTTCTTTATCTGAACAGAAAGCAATCTCCTAGTCTTTGCAGATGGTGTGTGTGTGTGTGTGTGTGTGTGTGTGTTGTTACACACTTTCAATACTTAGGAATTTTGCAACTATGCCTTAACTTTCACTTCCTGGTTGGACAGAGCCGAAAGTAAATCAGAGGTGAATCTTAGGGCCTTCTCTAGTAACTACTCATAAAGGTAAAAGTAATTTATTGAAGCTTTAGTTTTGGTGATAAAAGTATTTCAACACCTTAAATTATTATTATTCTATTATATCCTATCATATAATGGAATATACTTTAACTCTTATAAGCAATGAGTTTGCTGTTTATTTATTGTTCTGAAGTGATATCTATCATAAATTATCATATGAGAAAAGTAAAATGCTTTATAATAAAATAATGAAAACATGCAACTATATATACTTTTGTATGTTTGCAAATACATATATGAATCGTGGAGGACATTATGGAAAGATGTTCATCATCTTGTTTTAACATTGGAACTGGGTTAGAGGATGACGTGGAGGGAGAATACTGATTTTTCCCTGTACAATTAGATAGATAAAGAAAACATTTAAAATGCCTGAAGGGAGAGGGACATGTTGGTGGCTCAGGGGTTGAGCATCTGCCTTTGGCTCAGGGCATAATCCCAGGTTCCTGGGATTGAGTTCCTCATTGGGCTCCCAGTGGGGAGCCTGCTTCTTCCTCTGCCTGTCTCTGCCTCTCTCTCTGTCTCTCATGAATAAATAAATAAAATCTTCAAAAAATGCCTGAAGGTAGAAGGAAAAATACAGCAAAAAATTTTAAAAAGGTATTCAAAAGTAGCAATGTATCATAGTGACTAAGCTTGTGGACTCAGAAGCTGTCTTTGTGAGTACAAATTCATGCTTTCTATTTGCTGTGTTACATTGGGCAAAGCCTTCTAATGCCTTTTCTGATCTTATTTTCTACATTTAAAAAATATGAATAATTGTACTTCTCTCTCTATGTATATGTATATATATGTGTGTATATACATATATATATATTTAAGTTTGTTTGTTTGTTTATTTAAATAATCTCTATACCCAACATGGGGCTTCAACTCACAACCCCAAGATCAAGAGTCCCATGTTCTTATAATTAAGCCAGCCAGGTGACCCAAAATGCCACTTCTTTCTAAAATAATTTTTAAATTGTAGGCCATCTCAATCAGAATACCAGCATCAATTTTTAAAAATAGAATTGACTAGCTTATTCTAATTCTCAGTTGGAAGACAAAATGAGCCAGAAGAGCCAGAAAAGTTTTGGAAGATAATTACATAATGGCAGGACCTACCTTATCAAGAGTAAAATATTCCATAAGGCTTCTTCAGTATGGTGTTGGGACAGTAACACAAACATCAGAGATGGAAAGAATGGTTGTTTTGCAAATGGTGTGTGGACAGTTGTTACCCATCTGGTCACATCTCTTCTTCATGCAGTGCTCCCTTTGACAGCACATATACTAAGATTGGAATGATACAGAGAAGATTAGCATGGCCCCTGCACAAGGATGACATGCAAATTCATCTCTACCTCACACCATACCCGCAAAATCAACTCTGAACGAAATTTTTTAAAAAAGACTTTATTTATTTATTCATGAGAGACACAGAGAGAGAGGCAGAGACACAGAGAGAGAGGCAGAGACACAGGCAGAGGGAGAAGCAGGCTCCATGCAGGGAGCCCGACGTGGGTGGGACTCGATCCAGGGACCCTAGGATCACACCCTGGGCTGAAGGCAGACGTTTAACCGCCAGGCGTCCAGGAAATTTAAAAATCAGAAACTATTATAGAATTAGAAGAAAATAAAGAAGTTGAGACGCCTGGGTGGCTCAGTGGTTGAACGTTTGCCTTCTGCTCAGGGTGTGATCCTAAGGTCCCGGGATGGAATCCTGCATCGGGCTCCCGGCACCTACCCTCCCACCCTGCCACGGGTACCCTGCACCTGTCCCCTCTTCCAGAATCCCAGTTGCCCTCTCAGCGGCCGGCGACAGCGTCTGTCCAGCAGGGACAGGAGCCAGCACGCGGCAAAGGCTTGGGGTCATGAGTCAGGAGCGGGTAAGTGAGATGAGCGCAGTGATTTAGGAAACAGCCCTCAGACTAGAGGAAACTGTTGCGGGAGACGGCACACCGGGCCCTCACAGGGAGAGGAGAGCCACTTGGAAAGAAAGGCTGCGGCAGAAGGGATGAGTCAAGACCGGGAAGGCCCTCGGCTCCCATAGCAACGCCTCAGCGTCCCTTGGTTTGCAAGATCCTTTGCTGTTGGGAGGGCTGGGCCCCCGCGGGTCACTCACAGCCCGGTTCGCCCAGCCTCGCAGGCCTCCCAGCAGCTCCTCTGCTGTTGGAAGGACCCGCCGCTGCTGCACCCCCCCTAGGCCTCCGGTTTCTTTGCGCTGTGCCCAACGCGGCCTTAGGCGTGCTAGCCTGTCAGTCACCGCCCGTTCCCCGCCCTCCTGTCACTCAAAACCATCGCCCCCACCCATCGCACGGTCCGGACCTCGACGCGACTGCCCAGATCAGGACCAGAGAGCCGGGGATCCCTGGGTGGCGCAGCGGTTTGGCGCCTGCCTTTGGCCCAGGGCGAAGGATCGAATCCCACGTCGGGCTCCCGGTGCATGGAGCCTGCTTCTCCCTCTGCCTGTGTGTGTCTCTGCCTCTCTCTGTGTGACTATCATTAAAAAAAAAAAAAAAAAAAGGACCAGAGAGCCAGTCTGCGTGGTACAGTGGAAGAACGGGGCTCTGAAACCCTTTTGGTGGAGTTTGGAGTCGAGGGGCCCGCAAGTTCCAGGGGACACCAGGGGAAAACAATAAACCGCAGGCGGGCCCTGGATCCCTTCGAAACAGAACATTTTAAATGTTCCAGATACCCACCAAAAGAGCAGTTTGCGGAGATTAAAGGCGTTGGTCGCGGTTGCGGGTAAGAGAAGCCCTGCACCCAGAACGGAGGCAAACCCTAGGGCTTTACTGACAAATTATATGAGTCAAACTCAAAGCCCTCCTGCCTTCCCCACTCCAGCTCTTTCTGCTTTTCTTCCTTTTTAAAAAAGATTTTACTTGTTTATTCATGGGAGACACAGAGAGGCACAGAGAGAGGCAGAGACACAGGCAGAGGGTGAAGCAGGTCCACACAGGAGGCCCGATGCGGGGCTCGATCCCGAGTCTCCAGGATCAGGCCCCAAAGGCAGGCACTAAACCGCTGAGCCGCCCAGGGGTCCCCTCTTTCTGCTTTTCCAACCTGATGTGGTGGGCGCCGGCGCAGAGACTGATGCCCCAGGTTTCCGACCTCAGTCAGACTAGCAGGCCTTGGTATTAAAGGTAAAAACCGGCGTTTTCCAGCCCACCCGGGAAAAACACCCTTTTATTTTTCGGCAAGTGTTTTTTTGCAGTACGCCCTGCGGGAAGGGTTGGGCGATGCTTTCAAATTTATTAAATGAATACATTCCTGGCTAAGAAGAGTGTATTGATACTATAGCGCCCCAACCTTTAAAAAGAACCCCATTCTTGTTAGCTGTATTATTTAGTGAAATGTCTGTGATAAGGACAGCCACTTATAGTGGCTTTGGGAATTTTATGTTAATAAAACCAATTTTTAGTTTTGATTGTCCTAGGCTTCATAAAATTTATTTTGAGAAATTGCTGTGAAAGGCACAGTAAGTGACTTCACAATTTTTTTTCTTTTTTTTTTTTAATTTTTTTATTTTTATTTATAATAGTCACAGAGAGAGAGAGAGAGAGGCAGAGACATAGGCAGAGGGAGAAGCAGGCTCCATGCACTGGGAGCCCGACGTGGGACTCGATCCCGGGTCTCCAGGATCACGCCCTGGGCCAAAGGCAGGCGCCAAACCGCTGCGCCACCCAGGGATCCCCACAACTTTTTTACTTTTAAGGGAAAATAAGTTCCTGACTTTGGTACCTTACTATTAGTGATAACTACCCAATTTCTTTTTTTCTTTTTTTTTTTTTTAGATTTTATTTATTTATTCATGAAGGATACAAAGGAGAGAGAGAGGCAGAGACACAGGCAGAGGGAGAAGCAGGCTCCATGCAGGGAGCCTGAGGCGGGACTCCATCCGGGGAACCTAGGATCACACCCTGGGCTGAAGGCAGGCGCCAAACCGCTGAGCCACCCAGGGATTCCCTCCCAATTTCTTTAATATCTTTTTTTTTTTTTTTCAGACGTACATAGTTTTTGTGAAAGGAACAGCCAGTTAAGGACGTTTAGGGATTTTTTTGTTTGTTTGTTTAAAAAATATAACCCTGCTTTGACTCATTTAGTAATAGGTAATAGCACTACCTTCCCAAATCCTTTAAAATAGTACTCAATGGATCTCTCATTTTTGTAGGATTTATTTCATAGCCTTGGATGAGAGACCTCATACAGGCTTAGGTCCCTATGCCAAATGAAATTTTATCTTTGGGTATGTTGCATTTTCTTCTTTGACCATGCATCAGTTTAGAAGTGTGTTTACTTTCCTGAGTTTTCATTTTCTCCATTTTCTTCTGCCACACATGCCTAGCTCACAGAACAAATACTAACAGAAAAGAATAACTTTGGATTCTTTGGCTCATTGGTGGGTTCAAGGTTAGACAGCTAATAAAGGCTGGATCTGGGATCTGAATGAGGCTGTGTCAGCTTGTCAGGCCTGTGCCTGATGTTCAATGACTAAAAATCAATCCCACTTAGTGATAAGTGAAAGCATCTCTCCAAATCCCTCTAGCATTTACTCTTCTAACCGTTTATGGAGACACCCCTTCACATTTTCAGTTGCTTCCTCTGCTTTCTGCCATTCCTAACCCACCTGACTCTATCTGGTGTGATCTTAATTGTGTGTGTTTGCATGGATAAAATTATGGCTTACCTTTCTCTTCAAAGTCTGCCTGCCCGCTGCCTCTGCCAGCATGTGGTTTCTCAGGACTCGCTCTCACCCCATCCCTAGAGTCTTGTACAATTGCCCCTCCTTCCCCGTCACTGCAGCTGTATTGCTTAAATATTTCATGATGGGCGTCCCTTCCTGACTTTGTATTATGTTAAACTATTTTAAGTTATTGTTCTCTGTGTGTCTGTGCTGAGTTACAGTTCATGGAGGCAGGTGGGCCTATGTAAGAATTTGCCTTCGCTCCTAAAGGAGGGGTCACAAGTTGTTTAGCAGAGTTGGGGAGGCACTGTGCTGATGTTCTTTTGAGAAGGGGGAGGCTGAACCTTCTCGGGCAAATCTTGTTTTTATTCTTTTAGGTCTGAATTTGGGGCAAATCTTGTAGAGATTGAAGCGCTAAGACTAACCTTTCAACATTCACACTGAGAAAGGCCCAGGAGATAAGTTGGGGTGGCAAAGTGGTAGACAGGTGGACAGCAAGAAAATATAACCCAGATGGAGAAGAGACAACACCCCTCAGAAATCAAGGCAAAATCCCAAAGTCTCTTTCCCCATGGTATCAGCAGGATGTGGATTCCCCTCCTACTTCCACAGGAGTGCAGTGCAGTGCAGGTGAAGGACAGCAGAGCTGTGGGGATGAAAATTTCTTCACTCCATTCAAATGCACACCCAGATACATGTGTGGCACCTCCTGGCATGCTGCCCCACTGGATAAGTTCAGTGCTTCTCCAAGCACAGTATATATTTATTTCAGTTGAGACATGCAGCCTATATGGCACTTGCTGATTTGGTTTTGATCTCATGTCATGGTGATAATCGAAACGACCCTTAACAGTTTAAAATTCTTCAGCTTGCAGGTATGTGATTGTAAGATAGTATTATAGTGTATGTATTAGTCTTAGTTACCTGTGATAGTTTGGTTATCTTTTACATAAACTATTGAGAATGTTTTTATAACTATAGATAATAGAGAAACCACTAATCACTTTAAAATCCTCCCATTTTCTGGTCCACAGCTAGACTGGACCTCCCATCAGTGAGGAGCCCTGAAGGTTAAAATAAAAAAGCAAGTATTCCTTTAAACCTCTCCTCTATCTTTCTCTCCCAATTTATTCTTTGATTTTTGTTCACATCATGTTAAGGGGTTATGATTGACTTGTTTAGACTCCAGGATAGAAAATGCCCCCCCCCAAAAAAGAAAATCCAGCTGAAGATTCTAAACATATCACAAGAGTTGCCTGATTTTGTTTTGTTTTGTTTTGTTTATTGCCAGTTTTTGATTGCAGGTACCCCCTGAGGGAATAGTCCTGATTCCTTGAGTAGTTTCCAGATCCTATACACCTCTTCTGTTCCCAGGAGCGATTCTATTGGGGTGGAAGACCTGATCTTGGTATTTTTGTTTCAGTCCTTTGTGACAAGTTATAAAGATAATTTTCCACCCCTAGCTGTAAAGTGCTCTTGATGGAAACTTAAAGTTCCTTCGGGGGATTAAAATCTCTTTTGGATTACCCTATTTCCAAAAGTTTTAGTTGTTAGATTTCTCTTGAATGTTCATGAAAAAGTATTTCATATTTCTCATGAAGATTCATTCTCCTTTTTTAAACAAGATTTTATTTATTTATTCATGAGAGACAGAGAGAGAGTGAGAGAAAGAGAGAAAGAGAGGCAGAGACAGGCAGAGGGAGAAGCAGGCTCCAAGCAGGGAGTCTGACGCGGAACTCGATCCCAGGACCCCAGGATCACGCCCTGGGCCAGAGGCAGGTGCTAAACCACTTAGCCACCCAGGGATTCCCAAGATTCATTCTCCTTAGAGAATTTTGAACTTTGTTTTCTTAAACATCCCAATTAGGTTGTCCCTTATTTATTTGAGAGAGAGAGAGAGAGAGAGAGCGCGCGCGAGCGCACCAGCAGGGGGAGGTGCAGGCAGAGGGAGAGAGAGAAGCAGGCTCCCCACTGAATAGGGAGCCTGACACTGGGCTCAGTCCCAGGACCATGGGATGATGACTTAGCTGAAGGTAAATGCTTAAATGACTGAGCCACCTAGGCATTTTTTTCCTTAAGATTTTATTTATTTGATATAGAGAGAGCACAAGTTAGCAGGGTGGCAGACAGAGGGAAAGGGAGAAGCAGGGGAGTCTGCTTAGCGAGAAGCCTAACACAGGGCTCAGTTCCAGGACCCTGAGATCATGACCTGAGCTAAAAGGTAGACGCTTAGCCAACTAAGCCATCCAGGCACCCCCCTGTTCCTGATTTCTAAATGAATATTAGAAGCAACTTAATCATAGGGCACAGCACAGAGTGACAGTACAGGGTACCTTCAACTCCATTGTGGAAATGAGGTTCTTGCTCTGTAAAGAAGCATTCTCACCATCTCAGCTTATTTACTTGGAGGTTCAATCTCTTACAGTTTGTACTTTAATGGAATCGGGGTGAAGGGAATTGGTGGAGAGGTGGGACTCTCTTTTTAACCAGCCTGTTTTGATGCTCGATGTTTATATATCATTTGTTCCTGAGTATGTTCCTGTTTCTGTTCTAATTTGTTCTGTGAACTGTCAGTGTTTTAACAAGTATCTTTGAAAAAGTTTTGTAAAACTAAGTAGTTTATTTTTGTTTTAAACTAAGTAGTTTTTATGTCAGCTCAGCACCTACTAGTGTCGCCCCTGTTAAACCTGCTGCTATGTATAAAGATTTTATTTTTTAATTTTTATTTATTTACGATAGTCACAGAGAGAGAGAGGCAGAGACACAGGCAGAGGGAGAAGCAGGCTCCATGCACCAGGAGCCCGACGTGGGATTCGATCCCGCATCTCCAGGATTGCGCCCTGGGCCAAAGGCAGGCGCCAAACCACTGCGCCACCCAGGGTTCCCCCTGCTGCTATGTATAAATAGGGCATGTCCACACCTGAATCTCCAATGCCCCCAGTGCTAGCAAGTGAAGGTACTCACCAGGGGTATCTATCACTTTCCTCCATCCACCTTTTCTATGTCCTTGTGTTCCTAACCTGCTAGATTCTGTTTCTCTCCAGAACCATTTCTCTCTCTATTGCTTTTCAATAGAAATATAATGCAAGCTGCATATGTATTTTTAAATTTTCTAGTAGCTATTTTTGAAAAATTAAAAAGGAACAGGTGGAATTAATTTTAACACTTGAATAACCCAGTATTTCCAAAATAGTATGATTTCAACATTTAACCAATATAAAACTTGTTATTGTGTTAATTGGCATTCTTTTTTTTTTTAAGATTTTATTTTTATGTGATCTCCACACCCAACATGGGGCTTGAACTCACAACCCCAAGATCAAAAGTTGCATACTCCATGAACTGAGCCAGTTAGGTGCCCCTTAATTGGCATACTTATGTCTTCAAAATCTGGAGTGCGTTTTATACCTACACTGTTTCTCAATTCGGACTAGCCATGATTCTAGTGTTCAGTAGCCACATATGATGAGTGGCTACATCATTGGACATCAGAGCCCCAGGAAGTGATTTTATGTACACGCTCCATCTCTCTTCCTGCTTCCTTTCTTCTCATGGACCTCCAAACCCCTGGAGTCTGTGACTGTTGCCTGCCTTTTCCCCCTCTTTCCGTTTGCTGTGTTCCTTTTCTGATATAGACTCATTTCCAGTTCCTTAACCTTCTGGACTCATTTTCTTCTGTCTTACTTTCCTTTGAGGGTCACAGTTTTTTCCTCTAACCCCCATTTCAGCCTTTAACTGTAAGAGGTGACATGCTTTTTTGTCTTGGTTGGGCATTTATTTGCAGTTACTTACTAATGATTATTTGTCACAACAGTTGAATTAGACACTTTCCTCATTTTTTTTCATGTATCTTTCTTGACAGATTTCCAAATTTATTTTATTTTTTAACAGATACCATTTATTTATTCATGAGACACACAGAGACATAGGCAGAGGGAGAAGCAGGCTCCATGCAGGGAGCCTGATGTGCGACTCAATCCTGAGACTCCAAGATAACACCCTGGGCCAAAGGCAGGGCCTCAGCTGCTGAGCCACCCAGGTGTCCCTCCAGATTAATTTTAGAGTTAAACTGGAATGCATAAATTTAGAGGTATATAGCACTGCTTACGTTTCTGCCTTGATATTTTACATGATTTTATTTATTTATTCATGAGAGACATAGAGAGAGGCAGAGACATAGGCAGAGGGAGAAGCAGGCTCTTTGGGGGGAGCCTGATGCGGGACTTGATCCCAGGACTCTGGGATCATGACCTGAGCCAAAGGCAGATGCTCAACCACTGAGCCACCCAGGTGCCCCTTTTCCCTCAATTTTTAACATAGCATATAGTTATATATATTTGAGGATATAAGATCTCACTCTTTGGTATTGCTTTGCCTCATTGAATATTTTTGATAGCTATTTTTATATCTTTTCTATGTATTTTAGCTTTCCGTTAAACTGATAGAAAATCTTGAGTTCTTTTATATGAAAAATAAAAAATTTATTTTTAAAAATTTCTGCTCAAGTGGTTATTTTTACCTAGTGTGGGGAACCAGCTGCAGAGCCTATCTGGGAACTGAATCTTGTAGTCCTGGGCACACTGGGGATACAAGAGGTCCTGAGTCGACACACTGACTCTTGACCACATTGTTCTTCAGATACAGCTCCTTCATTGCCCTCTCCTTGAGTCAATAGCCTATTCTTTTACCTTTTGAAGTAAACATGTTTTTCTCTGCTTCCCAAAGTTAATCATTCCTATAGCCAATCTGCTAGCTCTCTTAATAAGAACTGGCAGAGACAAAGCCTTGGCATCAGTCTGAGTCACAGTCCCCCTGGCCCCCAGATTAAAATTCTTTGAGACTCTGAGTCTTTCCTTATATCATTGCCTCCAGACTATCCTGGATCCATGGCAACCTAGGGATTAGGAAAATCTCTAAAAATGGGCATTTCAATGATGTTCTTTCCTGTGCTATAATGGAATGTCATCAGGGAACAGGGTGTCAGATCTCAGTGAGGGAGGGTAGAAAGTAGGTATTCTGAGTGCCAGGATCACAGGTTTTCTGGAAGGTTTACATGGGTACACTGGTTGGGCCTGTCATGAGTGCTAGGGTCACAGGTTCCCTGGAAGGTTTACAGGATACACTGGTTGAGCCTGTCATGACCTGACTGAGCACTTCTTCAGCCGTATCTTTTATTTGTAGACATGATGCTGTCAATGTTCTTTCAGCATCTTGGAAGTTTATACACTTGAGGAGTTTGTACAGAGAAGCCCCTACATGTGGGCTCCAAGTCCCTTCTGCTGCTGCTTTGCTCTTAAGTACCTCCCCCTGACCTGGTGTTAGATCACAGTGTGGTCCTTGCACCAGCAGCATCCCTGTTACTGGAAACATGTGAGAAATGCAGATTCTCAGGCCCCACACAAACAGTGAATTAGGAACTTGGGGTGAGGCCCAGCAATCTGTGTTTAACAAGTCTTCCAGGTGGGTTTGTTGCACCAACTTTTGAGAAGCATTGTATCAGATGATGTTTGAGTTCATGCTAACTTAGTCACAGACACATGTCTGCTCACTGCCTGGCCTCTGCACAGGCATCTAGATCCTTTGGAATCCTCACTCCCCAGTGCCCTCTCCTGGACTTACTTTCTTTTCTTTATTTTTAAATAAAGATTTTATTTACTTATTTGAGAGAGCGAGTGAGAAGGAACACGACCTGTGGGAGGGACAGAGGAAGCAGCAGAGTCCTTGCTGAGCAGGGTGCCCAACACTTAACCCACTGAGCCAGCCAGACGCCCCATCTCCTGGACTTTCTATTCCCTATTTGAAGTCTGCTCTCCACAGCCTCTGCATTCCCTGGCTTTTGCTTCTAGTGAGTTCTGTGGTATATATATCCATGTCTGTAATACTGTGGGAGAAGTGGCCTGGGCTGGGATTGCGATCTACTGCTATGGGCAGTAGTGGTGTTCAGAAGGGAGATGATGTGTGTGTCTCACAAAATAGACTGATACCCTGTAACTGTTTTGTTTTTACTTCATCTCCTGTTGACTTCACAATGTGAGCACATTTTGTGTAAAACATCTCTACTGGGCAACCACGGTGGCACAGCGGTTTAGCACCGCCTTCAGCCTAGGGCGTGATCCTGGAGACTCGGGATCGAGTCCCACATCAGGTTCCCTGCATGGTGCCTGCTTCTCCCTCTGCCTGTGTCTCTGCCTCTCTCTCTCTAGCTGTGTCTCTATGAATAAATAAATAAAAAATCTTAAAAAAAATCTCTACTGAGTGATGCATAAGTATGTTATTTATGTGAACATATAACACATGTGGATAAACTCCCCTTACCTTTCATTTATTGATTCATCACATCTCTGTGGTGTCTAGCTGATTCCTCTACCTTATTTTCTGTCACTGTACCCATCTCTACTTGAATGTATATTAAATATTTTATTATAATAATATACAAATATTATGTTTGTGTTTTTTTCTCTCACTGTGGAGCCTCCTCCCTGCTGGAGCTTCAATGTGGGACCGGTAGGTGTCCGGGCCCTTTGGGAGGCACTAGCTTCTTCCTAACCTCTCCGGCTCTGCCTTGTCTGGCCAACTCTTTTGGAACAGAAGGTGTTGCCCGCCACCCTGTGGCTGCAGGTGACATAGCAGAAGTATGGGCAGGTATGAACCTGAGTTTCCACAGAAGTAGATTTAATTGCTGTCTCTTTCTAAGGATAGGGTTATGCTCGTTTTCCTCATCTCCCTCTTGAGGGGCTGTTTGCCTTGCTTATTTACTCCCCATATGCCTATAACTTGCTAATGTCACCCACGACATAAATCTCATAGGCATTTTGTGATTGTGCATAGGATGGGAAAGGTTCTACCCTGGACTCTGTCTTGTGTTTTTTATTCACTGTCAATCCCTGAATATACTTTCCAAAGGTGTCTGTCATCTTCCTTTCCATCTAGCCATGATCTTTGTGTACACACCTCCTAGAGGACTGCCTCTCTGTAATGATTTTATGTACAAACCTCACTTCTTCCTCCCTCGTGCAGCCCCATAAGTGCCCCAACTCCTCATCTGATTTTTTCTTCCCTCTCTCACATCCTACTTTCCTGTTAGTTTTCTGACCTGAAAGTCTAGCTCCTTCATTTTCTGCCTTAATTTCTTTTTAAAATATTTTATTTATTTATTTATGAGAGACACAGAGAGAAAGGCAGAGACATAGGCAGAGGGAGAAGCAGGCTCCCTGTGGGGAGCTCGATGTAGAACTCGATCCCAGGATCCTGGGATCACACCCTGAGCCAAAGGCAGATGCTCAACCACTGAGACACTCAGGTGTCCCCATCTGCCTTAATTTCTAAGTCACAGATTACTTTCAGCCTAAAAGTTTCCCTCTCACTGCCATTTTTATTTATCATCATTCATTGGAAATTAACTTTTGATTATTTGACTCATTGGTGATTTAGACTAACCCCTGCTGCCCCCATTATGCAGTTTTGTCCTTCTCTTTTTGTGATCATTTTTATTTAGACTTCTGGAGTTTTAAATTTTATTTATTAGAGAGAGAGGGAACATGTGAAAGAGAGAAAAAGAGCCCAAGTGTGGAGGGCGGGGGGAGGCAGAGGGAGAGGAAGAAGCAGCCTCCCCACTGAGCAGGGAGTCCAACATGGGGCTCGATCCCAGGACCCTGAGATCATGACCTGAGCCAAAGGCAGATGCTTAACCCTGAGATGCCCCAGAAGTTCCTTCTATAGATATGTACAGACCTTATCTTTTATTTATTTTTTTTCTTTAATTTTTATTTATTTATGATAGTCACACAGAGAGAGAGAGGCAGAGACACAGGCAGAGGGAGAAGCAGGCTCCATGCCGGGAGCCCGATGTGGGATTCGATCCCGGGTCTCCAGGATCACGCCCTGGGCCAAAGGCAGGCGCCAAACCGCTGCGCCACCCAGGGATCCCCAGACCTTATCTTTTAAAGATATCTCTGTGTATCAGAGTAATCTCATTCTGCAGGTTTAGACCTGAAGTATTTTCACTATTGTTTCTTCCAATGATTTTATAGATTGCAGGTCAATGCCTTCTTCGACTCATCAGTAACACAGCAGTTTGCTGGCTTTTAATTTCAAAGACTAGGTCTTCAAATTTTTCTCTTTGATTTTTATTTGATGTTAATTTTAACCAGACATATTTCTAGATGGGCATAACTAGATTTATTTCTCCACTGTGTTCATAATTTAAATGGATTTTCACATCTCTGAGCCTCAAGTGCAGATAGGAGTGTGGGAAATAGAACTCAAAGCACAGAGATGACATCTCAAAGCTCTGAGATTTATTAAGCAAAGTCAGGTCCAAGATAAAGGAGTTCCACACCCCAATTCCAACTGGGTTTTTCCCCACACACATCAAAGCTATTCTAAGACACCAGCTGGGTGTCCTACATTTCAACCCAATTCTGAACTCTTCCTGGAGATAACATCACGTGCCACAGGTTAAGGGCTCAGTCCTACAAGATTGCCTCCCACACTATTCAAGATGTGAATCACAAGTCCAGGTTGTCAACAGGGCCTTGACCAACTTCGTATAGATTGGAGGCTCCAAAAACCCCCTCTTCTGGTTCATTTAATTTGCTAGAAGGTTCACAGAATTCAGAGAAATATTTTACTTAACTAGATTACCAGCTTTATTATAGATTATGTAGCTCAGGAACAGGTATGCGGTAGGGTCACAGAGCTTTCATACTCTGAGTGCACCTCTCTCCCTGAATCTCCACCAACCTGGAAGTTCTCTGAGTTCTATGTTTTGTTTTGTTTTTAAGATTTTATTTATTTATTCATGAGAGACACACAGAGAGAGGCAGAGACACAGGCAGAGGCAGAAACAGGCTCCATGCAGGGAGCCCGACATGGGACTTGATCCCAGGTCTCCAGGATCAGGCCCTGGGCTGAAGGCAGCGCTAAACCACTGAGCCACCCGGGCTGCCCAATTCCATGTTTTGTGTGTGTGTGTGTGTGTGTGTGTGTGTGTGTGTGTTTCTATGGAGACTTTGTTACACAGGCATGATTGATTAAGTCATTGGCCACTGGCGACTGATTCAACCTCCAGCCCTTTTCCCTTCCCTGAAGAAAGGGAAGTAGGTCCACCGAGTCACATCATCACCTGACCTGCCATTATATTATGTTTGACTTATAGGTAGCCTGTCAGCTTCAGTATCTTTTCACTGACTCTGTGCACACATCTACACAAAGGAATCTGGATTATCTCATGATCCCATCTCCAACTACTTTCCACCCCCTGTACCCAAATTCCTTCTCTAAGGCTTTCAGTCTCTCCATTTCATGTGTGCTCTGATTTTGGTTCTTAGTGAGTTCTGTTAACAAACACTCTCATTCGTCCATATGAAACCCTTGGTGAGCTGTACCACCAGGACTGGAATAGGGCACTGGGCTGATCCTTCCTGAACACCATCCAAAGGGAGAGGCTAGGGATGCCTGGGTGGCTCAGCGGTGAAAGAGTCTGCCTTTGGCTCAGGGCGTGATCCTGGAGTCCTGGGATCAAGTCCCACATCAGGGTCCCTGCATGGAGCCTGCTTCTCCCTCTGTCTGTGTCTCTGCCTCTGTCTCTCATGAATAAATAAATAAAATCTTAAAAAAAAAAAGCAAAAACAAGGGAGAGGCTGATATTAACATGCAAATTTTGTGTTTTTTTACTTCTCCAGGTAAAGGGATATTGGAAAAGATTTTGGAATGGGATATGAAGATTCAAGAGTAGTTTTTGAATATTTGCACCTTGATAGGTTTTGAAGGTGCCTTGTGGGTGGGGCTTAGGGAGGTTCTGTTATCAGGGAATTGTGGATACTGGGGAAATTAGGAAAGAAAAGATAACTCACAATTCAACAATTCAGGGTAAACTCCCAAAGCCCTCTTTCTGGCTACTTGATGCCCAGAAACCAGGCCCTCACCTTCTATCAAGACTACAGGCCAGGGATCCCTGGGTGGCGCAGCGGTTTGGCGCCTGCCTTTGGCCCAGGGCTCGATCCTGGAGACCCGGGATCGAATCCCACGTCAGGCTCCCGGTGCATGGAGCCTGCTTCTCCCTCTGCCTATGTCTCTGCCTCTCTCTCTCTCTGTGTGACTATCATTAAAAAATAATAATAATAAAAAAAAAAACCACAGGCCAGTAGGTGCTAACGAGCTTCATATCTATTCATGCCCTTCCTTACAGCTGGAACTTTGGAGGCAACATATAATGGGGCACCATAGAAACTCAGTAATCAAGAGACACATTTTAAGGTAGTATCTTTGAAATCAAAATGCATGCAAAAAAATCCATGATGGGCAGCCCTGGTGGCTCAGCGGTTTAGCACCACCTTCAGCCCAGGGCCTAATCCTGGAGACCCAGGATCGAGTCTCACATCGGGCTCCCTGCATGGAGCCTGCTTCTCTCTCTGCCTCTCTATCTGTGTCTCTCATGAATAAATAAATAAAATCTCTTAAAAAAATGAATGAAATCTTAAAAAAAAATTCATGATGAACAAAACTGTCAAAATATTTTTCCTCTTTACCCTTCACTCCCCCGCCCCGCCCTCGGCAACCACAACTCTCTGAAGGTCAGCGCGCACGGACGACCCGCCTCCGTGACGCCGGGAGGGGGGACGGGGCGCCAGGACCACGTTTCCTAGGATCCTCCGGCATTCCTCCTACGCTCTCATTGATCCGTGAGATGTCACTGGCCGTCGGAGGAGAAACGAGTACCTTGCAGTCTGGGCGTCTTAACAGTGAGCGCCTAAGCTTCGTTGTATGAGAGGCGCAGATGTCAGAGACACCCTGCCGTGGGCGAAGCCTCCTCACCCACCGCCTCTTCGTCTCAAAGACTACACTCCCCAGAGGCCCGCGCGGCCACTTCCGCCGTCCCACGCGCTCTCCTGGCGGTGGAGTTTACGTAGCAGGAGCACTTCCGGTCTATGGGTCCCGCCCCCTCGCTGGTTGGCGGCGGGTTAGGCCTCCCTCTTCGAGTCTCTTGCATGCTTCTGCGCTTGATTCCCGAGCGTCAGCCTCAAGATTGGCAACGTGCACCCCGCGTTCCGTGAGTGCCTTGAGTCATTGCTTCGTCCAGTCAGCACGTCCCTCTGCTTGTCCCTGTTTTACTCGTGGGGACACAGGCTGCCTCTGAACTCGGGCGCTCTTCTGTGGGCACGTCCAGGCCGTTATCTTTTCATCCCAGCATAGAGTTAGACACAGCCCCTTACTCCCCTGCCGGGGGGGACATGGACACCACTCCCTGGCCAGGACTTGGGGCTGGACTTGAGGGTGCTCGGTCACTCTGAACCAGGGCTCTGGATGGGCATTGGGTTGTGCTCGTGATTTCTGTGACACCGAACACCCAGTTGGGGGGCTCCGGAGCAGACCCCGCCTTAACTCCCGGGGAGGGGCTTTTCCATCTAGGCACGCTCTTCTTTCTCTTCAGATCCCTAGCTCTGTCTTCTGAGACTTTGCCCTTCTCCAGGGAGAGCATTCAGGAGACCAGGAAAATGGCCACGGGGCTTCTGAAAGCCAAAAAAGAGGTGAGAATTTTCATCACATTCCATGTTGGCTGCCAACAGGATGAATCCAATCCTTTTCCTTGCACTGCAGCCTGCCTTGCTGGTATTGAGCAAAGGTCACGCTTGTTCCTGGAGGAGTGGTGGTTCATCTCACATGGAGGCCCTCCCCCCCCCCCCCCCCTTTAACATTCCTCTCTGCTCCACCCATACCTCAGTCATCCTCAAAGTGGTCAGTTGTAAACAACACACATGGAACAACTGAAATAAACATACAGGAACATCCAAGCTTGATTGTCCAGTGGTAAGCATTGAAAGACAGGGACAGGAGAGATGCTTATGATCCGAAGTCGTTAGGGAGGGCTTCCAGAAGAAGTAGGGCTGTCTGAACTGCCCCTGAGGATTTGGTTAAGTTGGAGAGTTGGCAGGGCAGGGAGGAGAGCAGGAAGGACGGTTAGCCTGAGTTGGGCACACTGCCCTTGCCAAGTGTGGGAAGATTATAGTCACCAGTGGAATTACTTAAGGTTGATTTTTAAATATGTGCTGGTGAAGATACAGACACGTGGAACAGAGGGGAGCTTGATGGTCTGACCTGAATTTTACATTGAGAGCATTTTCAGCATCTGGCAATGGGGAGATTTCACCAAAAATTCTGGATTGCCTGAAAATAAACTGCACTGTGGTGTCAGGGAATTCACAGCGAACAGTACCTTCGTCATTTGGACCGGTCCTGCTGAGTTTATTTGCCGCACTTGCCACAGTATCTTCCAAACTGAGGTTGAAACCATTGACCAGCTAACATTTTGCCTGCCTCTCTCATTTGTTACCTACCTGGCCCCTGAAGGATTTTCATTTTCCGCTTCCGAGTCTGGGTGGCTAGATTGAGTGCCAGACTGAGGAGTGTAGATTTTGTTTTTGAATAAGCTAGGTTTTGAAGGATGCTGAGAAGGAATTTAACATAAGGAAATCAATGACATGGACGTATAGGGACTTAAGGGGAAACTTTCTAACCCCTGTGAATGGTGGTTATGATGATCTTGACTTAACTGTAATTAACATTTATTGAGCACCAACACAGTTGCCAAGCTGGTTAACTATCACTTCTGATATGCATTAACTTGGTTATTTCAGATCTGCCTTGACTGTCCTTATAAAAAAGAGGAAAATTTAAACAGAAAATAAGACCTCAATTTCTTTATTTTTTTTTTTTTTGAGACCTGATTTATTCTTAATCCTGATCTTCGGTGGTAGAGATTTACAATTTCCTGGACACTATCAGAACATCTTTGAGAGTTCTGTTTCTCATTAGTATTTCATCCATTTGAAAGTGTTAGTACCAAGAATGCATAATAAACCCAATTCAGGACATTTCCTAAGGCAACATTGAATATTTTGTGTGTATTTTCTTCACTGATCATTATGTTAATAGGAAGGCATTCGGATTTTCTGGGAAAAGCCAGACATTTGTGTGAGCTGATTTTTTTTTCTGCTCCTAATAACTTAAAAACAAATATGGAAGAATTGATCAAAGGGTACAAGCATTTGAATGGATAAATTGTTTAAGATGAAGCCTCTGTGCCTAGAGGTATACCTGACACATATGAAATGTTTAGTGCATGGAGGAATGACAGCCTTAAATAAATTTGAAGAAACTAAGTAACAAAGGAGTTTCTGTTGTTTGTGTTGATATGTTATTTGGTGCATATAATTAACTCTGTATTTCAGGGAGTTGGGTAAACTATCCATGTACTCTGATATGCATGACATCTGAATTATACAAACCAATTTAAACAAATATACAAGGATGCCTGGGTGGCTCAGCAGTTGAGCATCTTCCTTTGGCTCAGGGCATGATCCTGGATTCCCGGGATTGAGTCCTCCATCCGGCTCCTTGTGTGGAGCCTGCTTCTCCTCCCTCTTCCTGTGTCTCTGCCTCTCTTCCTGTGTCTCTCATGAATAAATAAATAAAATCTTTAAAAAACCCCAAATATACAGTAGGATATAAGTATCATTGGCAAAAAGACTTTTGCCTGAGAGAATAAATTAGAATTTGTAACAAATGAGATGGGCTGGCGGACACGTGATGTTTCCTATCCTTAGCATTTTTTCACTGATTCCATTGAACAAACTTGCTGAATGTCTGCTGTGTGCAGGATACTTGATGGATGACATTCAGTAATGTGAAAAGGCACAGCCTGCACACTTATGGGTCTTCCATTTTATTTTGGGATTCTGTTACCATTGGGATTTGTTTAATTTTACACACTACTATACACACGCAAACACACACATATACATTTTGACAGACTTTAATGATAAAATCAGTGTATTAAAGCTAGTGTCAGTATTTCTACCCAGACCCATTTTTTTTATAGGTGGAGGAACAGCCACACTTAACCCACTGGAAGTGAGTTCTATAATAGTGCATTGAATGGATGAACCCATCCACTATTTCCCAATTTGGGGGATTATTTTTATTATTTTTTAATTTATTATTATTTTTTTATTATTATTACTTTTTCAGTATAGTTAACATACAGTGTTATATTAGTTTCAGGTGTCCAATATACAGATTAAACACTTCCATATATCACCTAGTGCTCATCACAAGTACACGCCTTAATCTCCACCACGTATTTCACCCATCCCACTGCCCACCTCCCCTTGGTAACCATTGGGTTTTTTCTCAATAGTTCAGATTCTATTTCTTGGTTTCTCTCTCTTTTCTCCTTTGCTTATTTGTTTTATTTCCTAAAATCCACATATGACTGACATCATATGGTATTTGTCTCTATTTTGCTTAGTATTATACTCTAGCTCTATCCATGTTGTTGCAAATGGCAATATTTCATTCTTTTTTATGGTTGAATAGTACTTCATTATATGTATAAAATCACATTATCCATTCATCTATTGATCAACACTTAGCCTGCTTCTATAATTTGGCTATTGTAAATAATGCTGCTGTAAACATGGGGGTGTATGTATCCCTTTGAATTGGTGTTTTGTATTTTTTGGGTAAATACCCAGTAGTGTGATTACTGGATCATAGGGTAGTTCTATTTTTAACTTTTTGACGAACTTCCATATTGTCCTTCACAGTGGCTGCACCAGCTTGCATTCCCACCAACATTACAAGAGGGTTCCTTCCAATTTGAAGGAATATTTAACTTATTCCCAATACTTTAATTATTGTAAATTTTGCTTCTATGATCAATTTGTGCATGAAGTTCTTTTATAGATTTGTATCCGCACAACAAAAATATGCTAAGATGAGTAGAAATGACCATTTTGAAGTAGTGGGGATTCACACCAGTTGGAGCTTTGGAATTTTGCCTGTTCTAAAACATTTGATCCTTTTGATTGTTTCTTCTATTTTCAAGGCCCTCTTCTTCCATCACGGTGTCTGCTTTATGTTGTACAGTTTTCTTATTTTGTTTTTATCATTATACTGTGCAGTTTTACATCGTCAGGGTAGATCTGCCAGGACAGATCTTTTTCTTTTCTCACATGAATGTTTGCAATAGAGTCCTGGCTTATTTCCACATGTTGATATGGTCCTTGGCCACCCACTGCATGTCTCTATCTTCCTCATTTTCTCCAAACATTATAGTAACATCACTTTTGTGCTCAGAAGCCCTCCTTCAGTGGCTCATAACAGTGTCTTAGATATTCAGGACACTCCTCATTTCAGACTTATTTATTTGGGGGGGAGGGGCAGAGGGAGAATATTTTCAAGCAGACTCCCCACCTAGCACGGAGCTTGACTTAGGGCTCAATTTTGTGACCCTGAGATCATGACCTGAGCAGAAACCAAGATTTGGATGCTTAACGACTGAGCCACCCAGGTGCCCCAGGACACTCCTCGTTTCAAATGTATTGACTTGTTTCTGATATCATGTTCTTTTTTTTTTTTTTTTTAAGATTTTTATTTATTTATTCATGAGAGACACAAGAGAGAGAGAGAGGCACAGATGCGGGCAGAGGGAAAAACAGGCTCCATGCAGAGAGCCCAATGTGGGACTCGATTCCAGGTCTACAGGATCACACCCTGGGCTGAAGGCAGTGCTAAACTGCTGAGCTACCCAGGCTGCCCTTGATACCATGTTCTGATGATTAATTCTGAAAGTGCATTTATTGCCAACACAGTGATGTCATTTCATATACACCTTTAACTTAGATGGATTCATTTTTTTTAGGAGCTCAGCTGGAGAAAGGAAGACAATCTATACTCTTTTCCATGTAATGACTTCATACTCAGGAGTGAGAGAAAGCTGGGAGGACTGAATCTAATGCTTGCCAAATCTAAGGAGTTTCTGACAGCGTGAGCATCATAGCAATCATAGCAAGTCCAGGATGATATTATTATTATTATTATTATTATTATTATTTTAAAGATTTTATTTATTTATTCGTATCAGGGAGAGAGAGAGAGAGAAAGAGAAAGAGATAGGCAGAGACACAGGCAGAGGGAGAAGTAGGCTCCATGCAGGGAGCCCGACGTGGGACTTGATCCTGGGTCTCCAGGATCACTCCCTGGGCTGAAGGCGGTGCTAAACCTCTGAGCCACCCAGGCTGCCCTCAAGGATGATATTAGTTGTATTTTTCATCTAACATAACATTCCTTTATCAGTATATCACTTAGCCTTTGCTGCACAACAAACCACCCCAAAGCTTATTGACTTAAAAAGAAGTAATTTATTAGCACATTTTTGATAGGTAAGTATTTTGAACTGGGCATAGATGAGTATTTGGCAGGTTTCACCTGGGCTTGCTCATGTTGCTGCAGTCAGTTGGCAGTTTGGGGCTGGATTACCACCCATGCATGAGAGTAATTAGCTAGTTGATTAGGGTGCTTTTTTTTTTTTTTTTAAGATTTTATTCATTTACTCATGAGACACACACACACACAAACACACAGAGGCAGAGACACAGGCAGAGGGAGAAGCACGCTCCATGCAGGGAGCCCAATGTGGGACTCAATCCCAGGACTCCAGGATCATGCTCTGAGTGGAAGGCAGATACTTTAACTGCTAAGCCACCCAGACATCCCACCATCCCATATGTCTTGTCTGGAATACCCACCCCTGTTTTTTCTCCTTGATCCTTCAAAATCCTTCCTGCCCTTCAAGACCAAGATCATACCTTTCTCTCATAAAACTTGCTCTGATCTCTCTATCCCTCCCCCTTTTTAAAGGGGTTTTGTTTATTTTTTTGAGAGAGGGAAAGCATAAAGGGAGAATGAGAGGGAGAATCAAAGAGTCCCTGCTGAGCAGGGAGCCCGACCTGGGGCTCTATCCCAAGACCCTGAGATCATGACCTGAGCTGAAGGCAGATGCTTAACCAACTGAGCCACCCAGGTCCTCTTGATCTCTCTCCTACAGTGATGTCTCCCTCTTGATATTCCTCTGACCTAGTGATTTTAAACCATGACTTAGGGGCCTTTAAAAGCCTAAAAGCCGAATCTCCAGAGAGTCTGATTTTATTGATTTGTTGTGAGACCCAGAAATCCATAATTTAAAACACCCCAGTTAGTTCTAAAGTACAGCTAGAGATGGGTGAGAACCATAGCTCTCACTCATCCTGGCTGTGCTTTGTTTATAATTAATTACTTTGATGGAGGGCCGGGTTCTGGGGTTGCAGTTACTATTGGTGGGGGGCAAGGTGAGGTCCTGTTTTAAGGCTATTCCACATCCAGTGTAGAACAGTTATGCTGATAGAGAATAGGAAATTTAGGGAAGGGTCCCTTGAGAGGGCACAGCATGGAATTTGAGAGACACAGTATCATCACTTAAGGAGTGATGGTGTTCTGAGAAGGGATGCAAAATCAAATCACCAAAGGGACCAGGTAGGTAGCTAAATGCAACAGGTAAGGTAGGAGTTGCAGCAGTCTGCTGATAACATGCATGGGCTAATGGACCCCTAGTGTGAAGTCACCTTCAGCCAACTGTGGCCCCCTGCAGCAATGCAAAGCCAGAGTGATCAGTTGGATTTATGGATTTTTTTTTCAACAGGACTCATAAGTTGATATTTTCATGTGAAATCATCCAACATATAAATGATATAAAGAAAATGCTGTGTATGGCTCAGGCTGACCCTATCTGCGAATTGCAGATTGTATCCTGTTTTAATATCTTTTTCTAAAAAAGATTTATTGGGGTGCCTGGGTGGCTCAGGCAGTTAAATGGCCTGCCTTCGATTAAGATCATGATCTTAGGTTGGAACCCCACGTTAGGCTCCTGGCTTACTGGGGAGCCTGCTTCTCCCTCCCCCCAGATCATGCTCTCTCTCTCTCTTGCTATCTCTCTGTCTCAAATAAATTAATTTAATTTAATTTAAAAAATTAAAAAGAGGGCAGCCCCGGTGGCACAGCGGTTTAGCGCCGCCTGCAGCCCAGGGTGTGATCCTGGAGACCCTGGATCGAGTCCTGCGTTGGGCTCTCTGCATGGAGCCTGCTTCTCCCTCTGCCTGTATCTCTGCCTCTCTCTCTCTCTCTCTCTCTCTGTGTCTCTATGAATAAATAAATAAAATCTTTTAAAAAAATAAAAATTAAAAAATTAAAAAGATTATTTATTTATTCATTTGAGAGAGAAAGACAAAGTGCACAAGCAGGGGAAAGGGCAGAGAGAGAGGGAGAGAATCCCTGCTGAGCATGGAGCCTGATGTGAGGCTTGATCTCACAACCCTGAGATCATGACCTGAGCCAAAACCAAGAGTTAGATGCTCAACTGATTGAGCCACCCAGGTGTCCCAGATTATGCTCTTTTGTTTATTTTTTTAAAAACTTAAACAAGATCTTATTTATCCATGAGAGATAGAGGGAGGCAGAGACATAGGCAGAGGGAGAAGCAGGCTCCTCGTGGAGATCCTGATGTGGGACTCAATCCCAGGACACCCAGGATCACGCCCTGAGCCAAAGGCAGATGCTCAAACACTGAGCCATCCAGGCACCCTGAGAAGAATTTTTACAGAAGGACCAGGGAAGTCCTCCCTGAGCACTTAGCATGTGCAACAGACCTTTGTTTTAAGCCCTTACATTTACCAACTTCTTTGATCCTCAGCATAATTCTGTGAGACAAGCACTGTTTTTTTCTTGGTTCACAGAAGAAATGGAAATGCCGAGAGGTTAATTAATTTGCTGAAGGGTACTCTAGTTGGGGACAGTGTGATTTGAGTCCATAGCCTTCCCAACCAGTCGCTTGCCAGGATCAGGGCAGCAGAAGCAAGAGAGAGGAATGGATCCTGCTGCAAAGTATACGTATTGGTGGGTACTCACCCCTGAGAGACTCAGCTGCTTCAAGTATGTGGGGCATAAATGCTTAGACCTTCAAGTAGTCTCTAATATTCTTCAAGCTTAGTAAAGTGATTAGTTTTTACTGTTTAACTTTGTGTGTGTGATGTCTTCCTCTTCTCTCTGCTTAGACTTAAAGCTCCCAATGTGAAGGGACTTGTGTTTTGCTTTCATCCCCTGTAGCAGCTGGCCTAGGATGTTCACAGTAATAGGTGCATAAATAATGCTGGGTGGATAGAGAAAGAATAGTGGTCTTTGAACCCTTGGCTCTAATGTCATGTAGGGGAAGAAAAAAAATCATTTTTCTTCTATTTTGGGTTCATTGGCTAGGGCTCTGTAAATTAGACCAACAAAAGATTAACAAGAGAAAAACAAGTTTATTAATACCTACATCATAAATACACCCTGGAAGCACTCAGTGATGAGTAACTCAAGGGGGTGGTTAGAACTTGGGCTCATATAGCATCTTAACAAAAAAATAATAACTTTTTAGAGAAGTGACAAGACAAAGGAAAAGGATTTTGAGATTTGAGGGCAGCAAATTGTGGTGGAAGATGAGGGGTAGTTAGTAAGGTTTGTTGTGTGGATTCCTTTGGTGCCATCTCCTGGCTGATAAGGGTCTAGAGTTGTTTCCAGGGATTAATTTCTCTTCCTGGTAGAGAGGGGAGGGGAGATACTTTCACAAATTTTTGTTCTGCTCTTAGGCAGATAGGGGAGGAGCAGAGAGCTTTTCTTGTGTCTGCTTCTTCTCAATACCGTCAGCTCAAAATAATTCTAATGCCAAAATGGCATAATTTGGAGTGGCATATTCTGCTACCTTTCATTCATGATCCAAAGTAGGGTTTAGGAATCCCTGGGTGGCGCAGCGGTTTGGCGCCTGCCTTTGGCCCGGGGCACGATCCTGGAGACCTGGGATCGAGTCCCACGTCGGCTCCCGGTGCATGGAGCCTGCTTCTCCCTCTGCCTGTGTCTCTGCCTCTCTCTCTCTCTCACTGTGTGCCTATCATAAAAAATAAAAAAAAATAAAAAAATAAAAAAGTAGGGTTTAGTTATCTCTACCTCCCACAGGGAAGCCTTTTGATTCCTCATCCTGAGCTGTGAGCAAGGCAAACTCCTGGATGAGCAGTCCTGTATTTTGTGTTAAAGGCGTTCGTGGCATTCAGGGATGTGGCTGTGGACTTCACCCAGGAGGAGTGGAGGTTGTTGAGCCCAGCTCAGAGGACCCTGCACAGGGAAGTGATGCTGGAGACCTACAACCACCTGGTCTCACTAGGTAAGGATGGCTTCCCTTGGTCCTTAAAATCTGCCCCACAGAGTATTTCCTACACATCACAAGGAAGGGCTACCCATGAAGCAGGTTTGTCCTAGGGTTGGGCTTAGAAACAATAACTTACCTTCTCTCTTAGGGGAAATCTGAATTTAGTAGAATTGAAAACTGGTAGACTTACTCATGTGGCCTATAACACTGCATTTCCAACCTCTTTCAAGGCCTGGACTCTCTTTTTGCTTTATTTGAAACCTAGGTTTTCCTTCACCAAGTATTAAGACGCTGTTTATCTGACTGGAGTCACCTTTACTTACTCAGCTCTTCTACTGTGGAGAGTTCACAGTTATAGGTCCTTTGTACTACCCTTTGGGTCTCCCTGTGAATTTTGGCTCTGAGTTATGAAATGGCCCCTTGAGCCCATAACCAAGAATCCCCCCCCCCTTTTTTTTTTTTCCTCATGAGCAGAAATACCGTTTTCCAAACCAAAACCTATTTCTCAGCTGGAGCAAGGGGAAGAACCTTGGATAGAGGAGAGACAACATCCACTGGGCCTCTGTTCAGGTGAGTGTGACACAGGGTAGGTGGGACCATCCACAGCTTAGAAGATAGGGAAGGAGGAGGCATCTTTCATGATGGGGAAGAAACTCTTCTCAGGCCTCCTAGGTCATTGATAAGTCTGCCTGGCATGACCTCCCTTCCAGAATATCATTTTCCATTGAGGGAGGGGTTTTCTTGGTTTCCTTGTGTCTTTCCTCCACCAAGAAGCCTCCCTTCCTCTTACTTGGCTTGGCTTCTTCATCGTGTTCAGTCCTTCCTCATTCATGGGCTTCTTTCTCTTCCCTTGATCTTAAAAACTACATCTATCCTCTGGACATTAAGTCTGCCACCCTTTAGATACTTCCTAGTTTCTTGTAGGTGAAACATAATTGATTATTTCTACCTTTCCAATTCCCATAGTTTAAAACATGTATTACTCAGTAATTATGATTATAGGAAGCTATGATTAATAAAAAACTAGGTACTCAGGAGCCAACATCCCAGATTAAGAAATAAGATGTTACCTGAATAGTTGAAGTTTCTATTTCCCCTACCTCCCCACACCCCTGCTCAAAGGGAACTGTTTTTTCAAAATTAGGGATTTATAAATCTTATGCATGGCCATTTGCTTTACTTCATATGTAAGAATCCCTCAACCATCTATAGTGTTGTTTGACATATTTTTAAACTTTTCATTAATATTGTCATATTATGTGTATCCTCCTGTAGTTTGCTCTTTCCACTGACACTGAGTTTGTAATATTAACCCATATTGATATATGTTGTTCTGATTCATTCATTTTCATACTATATAGTATTTGTTGTATTATATGCATAATTATAATACAATTCATTTATCTATTTTTAAAAAATATTTTATTTATTTATTCATGAGAGACACCGAGAGAGAGAGAGAGGCAGAGACACAGGCAGAGGGAGATGCAGGTTCCATGTAGGGAGCCTAGTACGGGACTCAATCCCAGGACTCCAGGATCATGCCCTGAACTGAAGGCAGACGCTCAACTGCTGAGCCACCCTGGCATCCCTCATTTGTATATTTTATTTTGTTGGACATCTGTGTTTTTACCAATTTTGGCTATTAAAGAATGCAACTATAGGGGCACCTAGGTGGCTTAGTCGGTTATGCCTCTGTCTGCCTTTGGCTCAGGTCATGATCCCAGGGTCCTGGGATTGAGCCCTGTTCAGAGGGGAGCCTGCTTCTCTCTCTCCCTCTGCCCCTTCTGCTTGTGTGCTCTCTCTCTCATATAAAATCTTAAAAAAATTGCAACTATAAATATTCTAATACACCTATCCTTGGGCATATAAGCACTTGTTTCTCTAAGATACATGCCTAGGAGTAGAGTAGCTGTGTCAGAGAGCATCCTAGACAATGCCAAATTGCTTTCAACAGTTGTTTCATTGGTTTGCACAGCTGCTGTAATAAAGGCTATGTTTCTGACCATCCTTTGGGTATGAAATGGCCTCTCACACTAGTTTTAATTTGATTAGCATTGAGTTTGAGTGTCTTTTTTTTTTTTTTTTAATATTCCCTTTCTTTTTTCTAATCCATTTATGATAGTCACAGAGAGAGAGAGAGAGGCAGAGACACAGGCAGAGGGAGAAGCAGGCTCCATGCACCGGGAGCCCGATGTGGGATTTGATCTTGGGTCTCCAGGATCACGCCCTGAGCCAAAGGCAGGCGCCAAACCGCTGCGCCACCCAGGGATCCCGAGTTTGAGTGTCTTTTTATATGTTCTTAGGTTGATTAGTTTTGATGTTTCCTCTTCTGTGAATTGCCTGATCAGATCTTTTGCCTGCTTTTCTTTTTCTTCTTCATTTGTAGAAGTATTTAAATCCTGGAAATGATTCCTCTGTTCACTCAATGTATTGTGTCCATCTTCTTCCTGTCTGTGGGCTGCCTACTTGCTTTTTGTTTTTTAAAGATAGATTTATTTATTTATTTATTTATTTATTTATTTATTTATTTATTTATTTATGAGAGAGAGAGAGAGGCAGAGACACAGGAGGAGGGAGAAGCAGGCTTCATGCCAGGACCCTCATGTGGGACTCGATCCCAGGACTCCAGGATCGCTCCCTGGGCCAAAGGCAGGCGCTAAACCACTGAGCCACCCAGGGATCCCCTGCCTACCTGCTTTTTAAAAAGCTACTTAAGTGTGCCTATGTGGCTCAGTCAGTTAAGTGTCTGACTTTGGCTCGGTCATGATCCCAGGGTCCTGCGATCTAGACCTGTGTTGGGCTCTCTGCTCAGTAGGGAACCTGCTTCTCTCTCTCTCCTTCCTGCTAGCACTTTCTCTCTTGCTATCTCTGTCTCTCAAATAGATTAGTAAAGTCTTAGAAAGATAAAATAAAAAGCTGTTGAATTTTGAAATAATTGAAGTCTCAGTTTACCTTCAGCCCAGGGTGTGATCCTGGAGACTCAGGATTGAGTCCCACGTCAGGCTCCCTGCATGGAGCCTGCTTCTCCCTCTGCCTATGTCTGTTCCTCTCTCTCTCTCTCTATGTGTGTGTCTCACGAATAAATAAATAAAATCTTTAAAAAATAAAATAAAATAAAATCTTAAATCTTTTTTTTTTTTTAATTTTTATTTATTTATGATAGGCACACAGTGAGAGAGAGAGAGAGGCAGAGACAGAGGCAGAGGGAGAAGCAGGCTCCATGCACCGGGAGCCTGACGTGGGATTTGATCCTGGGTCTCCAGGATCACGCCCTGGGCCAAAGGCAGGCGCTAAACCGCTGCGCCACCCAGGGATCCCTTTAAAAAATAAAATAAAATAAAATCTTAAAAAAATAAATAAAATGGCATCATAAAATCACCTATTAATATTTTATATTTGCTTATCATATGCATGTTCTCCCTTTTCCTTTCCTCCTCTCAATATGTATGTATATATATGTAATATATATCCAAATAGTATATACTTATGTATATGTATAAGTGTGTGTGTGTGTGTGTGTGTGTGTGTGTAGGTTCATATGTACATGTTTGTTAAAAGGTTTTCTAAGAAGGGCAGTATTCTCATTTAGCCAGTTATCAACTTCAGTCAATTTAACTTTGATACAGTAATTTTATCTAATATCTACTTCTCATATTATAATTTTGTCAACAGACGCAGTAATGTCTTTTTACTCTCCAGAAAATGATAATCTGGGTTTCAGTAGTGCATTTATATGTCATGTCTATTTAATCTCCCTTAATATAGATCATTTCAATAATCTTTCTTTGTCTTTTATGACACTGACATGTAAGATATGCATTCTTACAGTTTTTAAACAACTTCATTGAGATATAACTTATATACATAAAATCTAGTTATTGTAAGTGTACAGTTGCATTATTTTTGGTAAAAGTTTTTTGTTGTATGATCATTACTTCCATTTAGCTTTTGAATATACTGTCATCCCTAAAAGCTCTGTTATGCCCATTTGCATCTATCCCTCCTCCTACCTGAGCTCTAGGGAACCCCCTTGATATGCTGTCTCTATAGATTTGCTGTTTCTGGACATATTCTATACATGACATCATAAAATATATAGTCTTTTGTATCTGGCATAATATTTTTGAGGTTCATCCAAGCTGTGGCATATATCAGTAATCCATTCCTTTTTTTCTTTTTTTCTTTTCTGAGAGAGAGTGCTCATGTGTGTGCCTGGGGAGAGAGAGAGAGAGGGAGAATCCCAAGCAGGCTCCATGCTCAGCAGAGAGCTGGAGGCAGGGCTGATCCCATGATCTTGAGATCATGACCAGCTGAAGTCAAGCGTGAGAAGCTTAACCAACTGAGCCACCCTGGTGGCCCAGTTATCTGTTCATTTTTATTGCCATATAATATTCCATTGTATGGGCAGCCCTGGTGGCGCAGCGGTTTAGCACCGCCTGCAGCCTGGGGTGTGATCCTGGGGACCTTGGATCGAGTCCCACATCGGGCTCCCTGCATGGAGCCTGCTTCTCTCTCTGCCTGTTCCTCTGCCCCTCTCTCTCTGTGTGTCTCTATGAACAAATAAATAAAATCTTTAAAAAAAATATTCCATTGTATGGACATAGCACATTTTGTTTACCCATTCACAGGTTGATGAATATATGGGTTGTGTCCACTTTTTGGCTATTGTGACTAGCACTGCTAAAAACAATCATGTACCAGTCTCAATGTGGGCATACATTTTTATTTTTGGATAGATTTCTCTCTATTTTACACCAGTAGATGTAAAATTTCTGGATTGTGTGATATGTTTATATTTGGAGAAACTGCAAAATTATTTTCCATAGCGGCTTTACATTTCTATTAGTATTTCTATTTTATATTTTTGTTTTCTGTTTTTATATTTTCTATTAGCAGTGTGTTTCTTTACATCCTTATCAGCACTTGGAATTGTCTTTAATTTTGATTACAGACATTCTAGTGGGTGTATGGTATTTCATTGTGGTTTTAATTTGCATTTCCCTAATAACTAATGATGATTTTTTAAAAATATTTTGTTTATTTGAGAGAGAAGAGAGGGAGAGCACAAGAAGGGGGAGGAGTAGAGGGAGAAGCAGACCGCCTACTGAGCTGGGAGCCTAACTTGGGGCTCAATCACAGGACCCAGAGATCATGATCTGAGCCGAAGGCAGATGCTTAACCCACTGAGCCACCCAGATGCCCCATATTGATCTTTTTATATGCCAAGTAATACTTTGCATGTCTCTTTAGTGAATAGCTATTCAGTTCTTTTGCCCCATTTTTAAATTGGATTGTTTTGTCTTCTTTTTTTTTTAATTTTTATTTATTTATGATAGTCACAGAGAGAGAGAGAGAGAGAGAGAGAGAGAGAGGCAGAGACATAGGCAGAGGGAGAAGCAGGCTCCATGCACCGGGAGCCTGATGTGGGATTCGATCCCGGGTCTCCAGGATCGCGCCCCGGGCCAAAGGCAGGCACCAAACCGCTGCGCCACCCAGGGATCCCTGTTTTGTCTTCTTTATGAGTTGTAAGAGTTTTTCATATATTGTAGACACAGTCCTATATCAGATATATGGTTTTCACATACTTTGAACTCTATAAAATCAAGTTTCAGAAAAAACACAAGTCTGGGACTTGTCTTTTCATTGTCTTCATGGTGTCTTTTCAAGCATAAAAGTTTTAAACTTCAGTGATGTTCAATTTAACAAAAATTTGAATGGATCATGCTTTTGGGTGGTATAACTAAGAAGTTTTTGTCTTTTGTTTAGACTATTTGGTTTGTTCATATTTAATATAGTTATTGATATGATTTAAGTGCCATTTTGCTCTTTGTTCTTTATATGCTTCATGTTTTTTTTATTCCCCTACCTTCCTTTTGGCACATATATATAATTTTTGTAGTTATTTTCTTAATTCAGCTCTAGGAATTAAACATGCATCTAATTTAGCATAATCTAATTAATACTAACTTAGTTCCAGTAAAATATATATATTATAAAGCCCATAATATGGTGTTATAGTTACATCCTTTTCTAATAATCTTATGCGTTTCAGAGAAATTAAGAGAAGGAAGGAGAAAAATATACATATGCAGTCTGTTATATTTACCCAGATACTTACCAGTTTTACCCAGTTTTGGTGGTCCTCATTTGTTCCTGTGAATCTGAGTTAGTGTCTGGTGTCATTTCTCTTCAGCCCGAAAGACTTATTTAATATTTCTTATAAGGTATGTTTGCTAGCAACAGATACTCTCTGAGTACCTGTTAATCGGTGAATATCTGTATCAATTTCATTTTTGAAGGACAGTTTCGTGAGAATAGAATTCCTCCTTAGTAGCTTTATCACCTTTATTTCAGCCCTTTGAATAAATCATTCTACCGCCTTTTTGTCTCCATTGTCTCTGATGAGAAGTTAGCACTAATCATATTGTTTCCTCCTGTGCATGTTGAATCATTTTTCTTTTGCTGCTTTCAAACTTTTCTCTTTTGTCTTTTTTTCTGATTGTCAACACCTTGGCCATGATGTGTTTCTCTGGGGTTCTCTATGTTTTTCTTGCAGTTTTTTGAGCTTCTTTGATTTGCAGACTAATGTTTTATATCAGTTTTCAGACTTTTTAGTTATTATTTCTTCAGACATTTTTTTCTGCTCTCTTTGTCTTTTCCTTTGTGCATTCCCATTATGCATGGATTGGTTTATCTGATGGTGTTCCACAGGTTTCTGGGGCTCTTTGCTTTTCTTTGATCTTTCTTTCACCTGTGTTTCAGTTTAGGTAATTTCTATTGATTTATCTTCAACTTCATTGGTTCTGTTGCAAACTCAAATATGCTGTTGTAACTTCCTAGTAATTTTGTAATTTTGATTATTTTACTTTTTAATTCCAGAGTTTCCTTTTAATAGTTTTTATTTTCTATTGAGATTTTTTTTTTTTTTTTTTTTTTTTTTTTTTATTTATGATAGTCACAGAGAGAGAGAGAGAGAGAGAGGCAGAGACACAGGCAGAGGGAGAAGCAGGCTCCATGCACCGGGAGCCTGATGTGGGATTCGATCCCGGGTCTCCAGGATCGCGCCCTGGGCCAAAGACAGGCGCTAAACCGCTGCGCCACCCAGGGATCCCTCTATTGAGATTTTTGTATTTAAGTTATTGTACTTTAAGTTTTTACATGTTTCCTTTAGCTCTTTTTTTTTTTCCTTTAGCTCTTTAAATATATTCATAATATCAGCTTTGAACTCTTCCCTGCCCCCCTCCCCCAGTAAATCAACATCTGGGCCACCCAGCAACAGTTTCTATTGTCTGCATTTTTTTCTCTCAGTATGGGTCATGCTTTCCTGTTTCTTTGGAAACTGGATATTTTAGATACTATGTTGTAGCCCTCTAGAAGCTGATGAAGTTTCCTGCCTAGATATTGTTGTTGCCACTTTTAGTAACTTTTCTAGACTAAATACTGGAATATGTTTTCTCTGGGAAGGTGATGTTTCCATTTGATTTGCTATTCTATTCTTGTATTTTTAATCCTGGCTTCCTGATTTCAACCTTGTGTCTGCAGAGCTTAGTGATATGCAACAATTAACAATAGGTTGTGTTCAAAGACTTTGAGCCAGTCAGGCTTCCTACCTCTGCCAGGGGATAAATATGTGGGTTAGGGAGCTCATTCAGAGTTCACATAAGTTTCCAAGTCTTGTCTGGCTTTTTACTGTCTACTGATCCCTCTGTTTTTTCCTCTGTATCTGGTTATAGCCTCTGTGTCAGGCAGGGTTTTGTGCACAGCTCCCATCCATCTCCCCTGCTTTTGCAAAAACAGTCTTCTAGTCAGCCAGCGTTGTGCTGAGAGTTTATCAAGCACCCCCCTGGCTTTCTCACCTTCAGGTTTTCCCCTGCTACATTTCTGGTGGCCTACCAGTCTTTTTGGGGGGAGGTCCCCAACCAAGACTACAATCCCAGATAGTGGTCATCGGTGGCCTTCTCTGTTCATTTACCACCTATATCACATTTACTGACAGTTCCACCCATCATTGGTTTCTCACCTTCTACTCAAATCAAGGTGACTGCCCCATAGCAGCAGCAGAACTCATCGTTTTATGGCCTGTCCTAGTATAACTACCATACCAACCAAGCTAGGGGATTGGAAGGGTGAGAGCAGCTCCAGGCAATAATGTTATAGATTCCCACTTTTCTTATCTGGAGTTCAGTGTTTTTCATGAATAAATGCTTCTCAGTTTATTGTTATGTTTTTGATTGATTTCTGGAACTAAACTTTTTACTCTGTCAGTGAAAATAAGTGAAAATAAGTTTTGGAATGAATTTTCTATATTGCAACAGTACAAGGATGCAAAAACTTTTTCTATAAGGGGCCACACAGTAAATATTTTAAGCTTTCCAGGTCACATGCAGTCTATTGCCCCATTGATTGGATATTTATTTATTTCTCTTTCTTTCTTTACTCCTTAGAAAGGTACAATCCTTTGTTTACCTGGTGGGCCATAAAAAAAAAAAAAAACAGGTTGTGGGCTGAATTTGGCCTACCTGACAAGTTTGTTAATTCTTGTAATTAAAAATATAGTGTATAAAGTAAAATGAGAAATAGCTCTTTTTAGTCACTGGGTGACTCAGTGGTTGAGGGTCTGCCTTTGGCTCGGGTTGTGATCCCAGGGTCTTGGGATTGGGTCCTGCATCAGGCCCCCCTCAGGGAGCTTGTTTCTCCTTCTGCCTATGTCTCTGCCTCTCTCTCTGTGTCTCTCATGAATAAATAAATAAAATCTTTAAAAAATAGTTCTTTTTATAGATGCAAGGATGTCTGAATGGGAGACAGGTTGTGATGTAAATATATTGTGAATAGCCAATGAGCAAAGCAAAATGGCACAGGCAACCCAACCCATAGCTAGTCTGACTAAAAATATTGTTTCTTCGGCAGGATCAAAGCTAAACATTCAGCTTTGTCCCCACTGCCCCCTGGCATTCACTAGTCAGCAAGGCCTCAGCCAGCATGTGTGGTTCAGTCACCTGCCGCAGCTCTTCTCAAGTTTACATGCAGGAAATCATCTCCATCCAGGGAAACACTATCCAGAAGATCAGAAACAGCAGCCAAAGCAGCTCTTTGGTCAGACCTGCTTGAGTGACAAAACAGAAATTCAAGAGGCAGAAGACCCCAAGCTCTTGTCTGGGAGAAGAGTAAGCAAAAGCATCACTTCAGAGGTATTCTCCAGCCTACTGCAAGAACAGCCAGTAAGGTCCAAGCGAGACAACACAGTAATGGACCTAGGGCCCAGCCTAGGCCAGAGGACAGCGCTTGAGGAAACAGACAAAATGTTGCACGGTGTAGAAGTCTCAGGATTTGGAGCTATCAAATATGAGGAATTTGGGCTAGGCTTTTTGAAGGAGCCAAAACTGCTCAGCCTCCAGAAGATGGGCGCAGGGGAGACACCTTACATGTACACTGAGTGGAAACAGAGCTTTAGCAAAAGGTCAATCCTCATCAAAAACCAGAAGATACCCTCTGGGGAAAACCCTTATGTGTGCAAGGAATGTGGACGAGGCTTTACCTGGAAGTCAAACCTTATCACACACCAGAGGACACACTCAGGGGAGAAACCTTATGTGTGCAAGGAGTGTGGACGAGGCTTTACTTGGAAGTCAAACCTCTTCACACATCAGAGGACACATTCAGGGGTCAAGCCGTATGTGTGCAAGGAATGTGAGCAGAGCTTTAGCCTGAAGTCAAACCTTATCACACACCAGAGGGCACACTCTGGGGAGAAGCCTTATGTTTGCAGGGAGTGTGGGCATGGCTTTCGCCAGCATTCCCATCTCATCAGACATAAGAGGACACATTCGGGAGAGAAACCTTATGTTTGCAGGGAGTGTGACCAGAGCTTTAGCCAGAAGTCACACCTCATTAGACACTTAAGGACCCACACAGGAGAGAAGCCTTACATATGCACAGAATGTGGGCGCCATTTTAGCTGGAAATCAAACCTCAAGACACATCAAAGAACACACTCAGGGGTTAAACCTTATGTATGCCTTGAGTGTGGGCAGCGCTTTAGCCTAAAGTCAAACCTCAACAAACACCAGAGGTCACACACAGGGGAGAAGCCATTTGTGTGCAGGGAATGTGGACGAGGCTTTACCCGGAAATCAACCCTGATCACACACCAGAGGACACATTCAGGGGAAAAGCCATTTGTGTGCAGGGAGTGTGGGCGAGGCTTTAATGATAAGTCAACCCTCATCGCACACCAGAGAACACATTCAGGGGAAAAGCCTTTCATATGCAGGGAGTGTGGTAAAAGGTTTAGCCAGAAACCAAACTTATTTAGGCACAGGAGAGCACACTCAGGTAGTATACCCTTTGTGTGCAGGGAGTGTGGGCAAGGCTTTTGTGATAAGTTAACTCTCATCACACACCAGAAGGCACACTCAGGGGGGAAGCCTCATGTGTGCAGGGAATGTGGGCAAGGCTTCAGCCGGCAGTCACACCTTATTCGACATCAGAGGATACATTCGGGAGAGAAGCCTTATATTTGTAGGAAGTGTGAGCGAGGCTTTAGTCGGAAATCAAACCTCATCAGACATCAGAGGACACACCCAGGATAGGAACCTTCTATGTACAAGTATAGTGAAATCTTTAGCCAAGACTCCTATTTCATGAGATGCCCAAAGTCACACTTAGGGCTGTGGCTTTAGTAATAAGTCAGCCATTGCCAGGCACCAAAATAGAGACATTTTATGAGTGACAGGAGTGTTCAGGAGCCTAATAGTAAAAGTCAACATCTCCAATCCATGTGAAGGAGAACTGCTGGCTCATTTTCAGGAGCTCTGGCTTTTCCTAGTGGGGATGATGGGTTGTGGAAGATCTGTCAGGTAACTTGTTGGAGGGGGCACTTCTAAGTAGGCTGAAATTAGGGAATGGAGACCATTCTATCATCTTCCAAGAACACTTGAACACTCTTTACATAGTAGCCTGATATTAGAGAAACAGCAATACTAGAGAGCATCTCTTAATGTCTGTCTTATATTTTTAGAACAAGAGACTTGACAGAAACTATGGCTGATTTAGTTTCCCAGAGATGACCTAGCAAAGTCAGCATCAGGGAGAGTTTGGGAGATGGTGAATTCATGTGAACAGAGATGTTGCATGGGTAGAAGAAGGTTTTATTATGGAAAGGGCTGACTGGTGAGAAAGATTGTGACTATCCTAGCTCTAGGTTTTGGGAAGGGGTGTCCATTTTTGCTTGTTTCCTGGGGCTCTCTTTTGTTTCCAGGTTGAGTCCATACTGAAGATATTTTTATTTACCGGTGTAGAAATGTATTATATGCTTTCATAAAGAAAACACCCTTACATATACAGAAATAGAAAATGAAATTACTTTCTATTCTTCTTTGAATTGCCATAATATATCCCACAGGTAATTCTTTGGTTTAAATCTTTCCAACCATTATAAAATATATGATTTTTCTGGTTGGGAGTACTCTTTTTTTGAGAATGGCAGTGTCCCACAAATTAATTTATAATTCTGAGTCAAGGCCCAATTTTTTTTTTTCATGGAACTTGACTAAATGATTCTGAGTTTTATTTGGAAAGTAGAATTTTGAGATTTTGAGAAACTGTATAATAACTTGTCTTTTTATCTGTGGACAGGTATTTAGAGTAGAACCATATAAAAATAGGAAAAACCTCACTTGTATATGAGTATTTAGAAAGTGATGAAACACAATTTCTTTCTTTTTTTTTGTTTGTTGATGAAGCACAATTTCAAGTTATGAAAATAGTAAGTACAATATTCAGTGTTTGGGTGATTGGCTCTCAACTTAGGGAAAAAGAAACATAGGTCCCAAAGTCTCAATATCCAAAGTTAGAGTTAGGAAATCAAATAATATATAGTAGTTCAAATAATATGAGGTGCATACATTTTATAAAATTTTATTTTATTTTTTAATTTTAAGTAGGCTCCATGCCTAACATGGGGCTTGAACTTATGATCCTGAGATTAAGAGTCACATGCTCACCTAACTCAGCTAGGCACCCCAAGGTGTGGGAGTCTTAGTTTTTGTTCAAAATCTAAGTTTGAGTGGAGTATGCAGAACCTGGTGAAAAATTATGAAATACTATCCTAGATGGAGCAGCTGGCATGGTTTCCCCTTCTCATTCCTTCCCATGTTAAATCCTGGCCTGCTATTATTTCTCCTTCTCAATAGAAAAATACTTTTAGAGTTTTAATCTCTTTGCATCTTAGAATATAATTATTTTTTTCTATAAAAATGTCACAAAAATAAGGATTCCCAAAGAAAGTATGTATCTTTCACTGTTTTTTTTTTAACTTTAAGAAGAAATATTTCAGTTTCAATGTAATTGGTCTATAAATCCAAACGATTTTGCCTTAAATTATATAAAATTCTCAACAAGAAAAAAATAGAGCACTACTCATATCTGAAGATACAAATAGATTCAAAGAGACTCAAACCTGGGGAGACATTTATATAGAACAGCAACCAAACAGAGACTGGAAATGCTAGAAAGATGCCCCATATTTGGCCCTCCCTAGCCCCCACCTATACTGATTCCTTTTTCTTTTTAAGACTTTATTTAGGGGATCCCTGGGTGGTTCGGCGGTTGGCTCCTGTCTTTGGCCCAGGGCGCGATCCTGGAGTCCCGGGATCGGGTCCCACGTCGGCCTCCCGGCATGGAGCCTGCTTCTCCCTCCTCCTGTGTCTCTGCCTCTCTCTCTCTCTCTCTCAAATAAAAATAAATATTTAAAAGAAAGACTTTATTTATTTATTAATGAGAGACACAGAGAGAGGCAGAGACACATGCAGAGGGAGAAGCAGGCTCCTTGCAGGGAGCGCAAGGTGGAACTCGATCCTGGGACTCTGGGACCCTGGGACCACGCCCTGAGCTGAAGGCCAATGCTCAACCACTGAACCACCCAGGCTTCCCACCTATACTGATTCTTAAACCTGCATGAGATCCTCTGCTTAGAACTTCTCAGAAGAGACGAAATTGGAACAGGTAACCTGAGTTCTCCACGTGGGCCTAGCATTAAAACCTCTGTGCATCCTAGAAGCTGATTAGGAGACAAGCACCAGATGGTATTCATATATGTGGATCTTCAAAATCTTGTGGTTTTATTATTTTTTTCCGCTCTATCTGGACTAGCTATCTACCATTGCCCCATATTTCATATCCTGAGATAATAGCTTTAGATGTTTAAAAAAAAAAACAGAAAAAAATGCCCAAGCTCAACCACTGCCCATCCTACCACTCTTATGCTTTAAGTAATAGACTATATACTGCATGGAGAAAATTTTGAAAAGATGATGAACAGCATGAGACAATATCATGTCAAGTCCAGAAGCCTGTTATGGTCACCATTGAAATCTGTTTCAAAAGAGGGGTGGCAGGGGCGCCTGGCTGGCTCAGTCAGGTAAAGCATGGGTCTCTTGATTCGGGATCATGAGTTTGAGCCCCACGTTGGATGTAGAGATTACTTAAGAAAAAAAAAGAAAAGAGGTGGCAGTAAGTTTTAATATAACTATTCTATTTTAACTTATTATGGATCAGTGTTTCTGAGTGTGGTTAGAGGACGTTTGGGAGCCCTTTCATGTGATCCACATGGTCAAAAAAAATTTCATTATAACACTAAGACATAATTTGCTCTTTTCTGTTGTGCTGAAATTTGCACTGATTGTACAAAGGCAATGGTGGGTAAATCTGCTGGGCCTTTAGCTTGAATTGGGACAGTGTTATTAAACTCCTTTACCACCACACACTTGTAAAAACAGGCGAGTTCCCACTTACAAATGTTCTTCATAAAACAGTTAAAATTAGTTTTGATAACTTGATCCTAAGTACAAGATTTTTAAATTATAGTTTTATTTTGAGATTATTTTATTTTATTTATTTATTTTTTAAGAGTTTATTTATTTATTCATGAAAGCCACACAGAGAGAGAGGCAGAGACCTAGGCAGAGGGAGAAGCAGGCTTCCTGCAAGGAGCCCGATGTGGGACTTGATCCTGGATCCTGGGATCATGCTCTGAGCCGAAGACAGACGCTCAACCACTGAACCACTCAGGCGCCCTTTATTTTGAGATAATTTTAGATTCATCCATTTGTAAAAAAATTATGTAGAGAGACCCCATGAGCTCTTTGCTAAATTTATCCCAATGGTAATGTCTTGCAGAACTATCATATTACAACCAGGATATTAAAATGCACATAAAGTTTTCCTTCATGCTGAAGTATCAAGTTGTTTCCAGGAAATGCGCTTTTATGATTGAGTGGTGAGCTGAATTAGCCCCCTTTTTATGGACACCAATTTTATTTGAAAGAATAACTGACACATTTTGGATAAGAAGATAAAGACTTGTATGTTTGGTAAACATTTTGTCAAGAATGAAGTGATTTATAAAAACTGACAGTAAAGAAAACTAGTAGTAATTTTTGTTAATTTGACTTTCAAACAAAAAAGTAGTGTATTGAGGGGATCCTTGGGTGACTTGACAGTTTGACGCCTGCCTTTGGCCCAGGGCGTGATCCTGAAGTCCCGGGATCGAGTCCCACATCGGGCTCCCTGCATGGATCCTGCTTCTCCCCTGCCTGTGTCTCTGCCTCTCTCTCTCTATGTCTCTTATGAATAATAAAATATTTTTAAAAATTAACATATTGAAAAACAAGCATCTATCACCATGAACTTGACAGTGTTCTAATACTTAGTCTTTTGTGATGAGATTGCTGATGTTACTAATGAATGTGATTTTGTAATACCATCTAATGAAATATGTCAGTATTTGGAAGATCTGCCTAACTCATTGAACCAGTATTTTCCAAATGATTACTGTGTGATGGTGCAAAATCATCTGTGGCAATATTATAAAGTATAAGATAGACAAATGGATTTTAATTTGAGAGACTGAGGCTAGGGGTATCGGCTGGCTTATTTAGTCAGTGGAGCATGTGGCTCTTGATCTTGGAGTTGTGAGTTCAAGACCACTTTGTGGATAGAGGTTACTTAAAAAAATACAAAAAATTAAAATTAATACCAATCTTTTTAAAAAAAGGACAGAGAGATAAAGGCCAGATTCCACATTACAGTAACTTTAAGAAATTACCAATTGTTGATTTTTGGTGTGGTATTAAAGAATAATATTGACAAATATCTGAAAAGGCCATTAAATACTTCTTCATTTTTAAATTGTGCCTGTATGAGGCCAGGTTTTCTTTATTTATCTCAGCAGATTAAATGTAAGAGCACATAGGGGCACCTGGGTGGCTCAGTTGGTTAAGTGTCCAACTCTTGATTCCAGCTCAGGTCATGACCTCAGGGTTGTGAGATCAAGCCCCAAGTCAGGCTCCAGCTGTGTGTGGAGTATGCTTGGGATTCTCTCTCCCTCTACCCTTTTCCCCACCCTATAAATAAGTAAGTAAGTAAGTAAATAGATAAATAAATAAATAAATAAATGCAAGAGCACATATAAAATACCAGCTGTATTCTGTTACACTTAGGATGAAAGAGATTTTCAAAACTATAAAATAATGCCACTCTTCTCACTGATTTATGTAGTTATTTTTTGGTGGAAAATATTCAAACTCAAGTGAATGTGAAACACTTTACTTTTCATTTTAACTGCATCATTTCTGGATGTTTATGGTCTTGGGATGCCTGGCTGGCTCAGTCAATACAGCATGCAACTCTTGATCTGAGGGGTGTAAGGTTGAGCCCCATCTTGTGTGTAGAGACTACTTAAAAATGAAAATCTTGGGATCCCTGGGTGGCTCAGTGGTTTGGCGCCTGCCTTTGGCTCAGGGTGTGATCCTGGAGTCCTGGGATCGAGTCCGGTATCAGGCTTCCGGCATGGGGCCTGCTTCTCCCTCTGTGTCTCTGCCTCTCTCTCTCTCTCTCATTCTGTGTGTGTGTGTCTTTCATGAATAAATAAATAAAATCTTAAAAAAAAAAAAGAAAATCTTTAGGGGTCCTTGGGTAGCTCAGTTGATTAAGTGTCCAACTCTTGGTTTTGGCTCAGGTCATGATTTCAGAGCCATAGGACTGACCGACCGCCCCCCCCCCCCCCGCCCCGCCCCATCAAGCTACACATTGGGCTCCGTACACTCAGTGCAGGGTTTGCCTGGGATTCTCTCTCATTCTCCCTCTGTCCCTCCCCCTGCTCTACAAACAAACAAATAAATCATTTTTAAAAATTTAAATTTTTAGGGGGATCCCTGGGTGGCGCAGCGGTCTGGCGCCTGCCTTTGGCCCAGGGCGCGATCCTGGAGACCCGGGATCGAATCCCACGTCGGGCTCCCGGTGCATGGAGCCTGCTTCTCCCTCTGCCTGTGTCTCTGCCTCTCTCTCTCTCTCTCTCTCTCTCTGTGTGTGACTATCATAAATAAATAAAAATTAAAAAAAAAATTTAAATTTTTAAAAAGTTTAGGGATGCCTGGCTGGCTCAGTCCATACAGCATGTGACTCTTGATCTCAGGCTTGTGAGTTCAAGCCTCATGTTTAGTGTAGAGCCTGTTTACAAAAAAATAAATAAAAACTGTTTAGATGTTTATGGTCTATATCTCACAGCAAACAATACTTCACATACATTTAAACACCAGGAAAAAAAAGTCACACATTATAATATCTAACATACTATTAACATCTATGCTTTATATAATTTAAACTAGGTGTGGGGCACCTGGCTAGCTTAGTCATGGAGTATGTGATCTTGGGCTTGTGAGTTCAGGCCCCATGTTGGGTGTAGAGACTGAAAAAAACAAATTTAACCTAAACAAATTTAAACTACGTGTAGAAGAAAATTACCACATAAAACAAATGCAGAGAAAATGCTTGTTAATATCCACTGACAGATGTAAACCTATAATCTGAAGTATTCTGCTCTATCTAGACAAAACACAGAACTCTTGGGGAATATTTATTGCTAGAACTAAGTTATATAATTACTTAATCTCCTCTGTGTCTATAGACATATTCTGAATATTCTTGAGAATTATTTTTCTATTTTTTAATCAAAAAAGCTTTATTCTTTTAATCACCTTTTCAATGTATCTTTTTATATTTTGTTAATTTCTGTTAATATTTACTAATCTCTTGAAGCTTATTTTTATTTACTGCTCTTTAAAACTTATTTAATCTTATTTAAGGCTTTTTAACCTTTTCCTTTTTTCTTCTGAAAGTCAAGTCAGTTTGATGTATTCATTTTTACCATCCCCTAATGTTTAGGTTTTTTTTTTTAAGATTTTATTTATTTATTCATGAGAGACAGAGAGAGGCAGAGACATAGGCAGTAGGAAGAAGCAGCCTCCCCATAGACAGCCCCACGCGGGACTCCCATCCCAGGACCCTGGAATCATGACCTGAGCTGAAGGCAGATGCTCAACCATTGAGCCACCCACGTGCCCCGGTGTTTAGTTTTTTTTTTATTTTTTTATTTTTTTATTTATTTATTTTTATTTATTTATGATGGTCACACAGAGAGAGAGAGAGAGAGAGGCAGAGACACAGGCAGAGGGAGAAGCAGGCTCCATGCACCGGAAGCCCGACGTGGGATTCGATCCCGGGTCTCCAGGATCGCGCCCTGGGCCAAAGGCAGGCGCCAAACCGCTGCGCCACCCAGGGATCCCTAGTTTTTAAAATTTTATTGCACTATAGTCAATATATTTTGTGATTTCTTCCATTTTATTTCATAAGGTTTAGTTTTAAATCTAATGAAGTTCTATGAATTTTCACATTACCTTAAAAAGCAAGTGTTTAACATATGTATATATATATATATTTTAACAATATTATACCAAAATTAAAAGGTTGCAAACTTTGATGTTTTTATATATATAGTTACCTCATCATTCTCCTGTTGTTTTTTTATTAATGATGTCTTTTACTTATTAATTTATATTATGTTTAACACATGTAAAATTAGATTTGTAATGTAAATGTAGATATAAGTAATATTAATAGAACAAACACCAATGTATTCACCCCAGCAGAAGAAATAAGCCTTAATTATTTTTAAAAACTTAGCACTTCCATTTCTATAATAAATAAATTTATGATCATGTTAAGAAGCTTTTCTCCATGTATTTCCATCAAGCTTAGCTTTCAAATCTATCTTATTTAGGCCTATAGAATTTTTTTTTTTTTTTTTTTAAATCTGGGTTTTCACACATCAAGTCTTTTTTTTTTTTTTTTAAGATTTTTATTTATTTATTCATGATAGTCACACAGAGAGAGACAGAGAGGCAGAGACACAGGCAGAGGGAGAAGCAGGCTCCATGCAGGGAGCCTGACGTGGGACTCGATCCCGGGTCTCCAGGATCACGCCCCGGGCCAAAGGCAGGCGCCAAACCGCTGCGCCACCCAGGGATCCCCAGGCCTATAGAAATTAATAACATTTCTTCTTGATGGATTTTCTTTTTTAAAACCATGGAGCAACCTCAGGTCCCATTCAGTATTTCTAATTAGTCTGTTTTTAATACTGTTTGCACTTGCCTTATTTGGTAGTATTTGCTTTACTCACTGTTTCATTTCATCTTGGTATTCTTGTTTTGTGAATAGTGTCCTATTCAAGTACTGGAAACCACAGTCAAAAGAAGTAGATAATAAAGAGAAATAAAAGACATTTCAATTGGAAAGAAATAAGTAAAACCATCTCTATTTGCAGACATTCTATATGTGGAAAATCCAAGTGAACTCACAAAGAAACTACTAATAAATTGAGCAAAGTTAGAGAGTACAAGATCAACAAACAAAAGTCAGTTGTATTTTCATACAACAGCAATGAACCATCTGAAAAGGAGAGTAGGGAAACCATGTCATTAACATTAAAGAGAATAAAATACCTAAGAATAAAGTTAATGAAGGCGGTAAAAGACTTGTACACTGAAAGCTACAAAATTTAAAAAAATAAACCTTTAAACCCACAAAATTTAAGAAGACCTTAGGGCACTTGTGATGAGCACTGGGTGTTATATTAGGTGATGGATCACTAAATTCTACTCCTGAAACTAATAAAACACTATCTGTTAACTAACTGGAATTTGAATGAAACTTGAAACTAAATAAATACATAAATATAAAGACATCCTTTGGTCATGCATTAGAAACCTTACGGGGCGCCTGGGTGACTGAGGTTAAGTGTCTACCTTCAGCTCAGGTCATGATCTCAAGGTCCTGGAATTGAGCCCCACATTGGGCTCCCTGCTCAGTGGGGAGCCTGCTTCTCCCTCTTCCTCTAATCCTGCTTGTGCTCTCTCAAATAGTCATAATAATAAATATACCAATACTACCCAAAGAGATCTAAGATTAATTTCAATTCCTATCAACAGTGGCTTTTTTTTTTTTTTGGATGAAATGGAAAAATTAGTCCCCATATTTATGGAATTCCAAGGCTCCTCTAGTAACGAAAACAATTTTGAAAAAAAGAAAAAGTTGGAGGACTCACCTCCTGATGTCAATACTAACTAAAATCTATTAATGACTTTGTTGATCATTTCCTTTGCTAGTAATAATCCCCAAATTCCAGGGCTGATAGTTTTTTTTTTTAGATTTATTTATTTTGCTGGGGACAGTCTTAAGCAGACTCTGCACTGAACATAGAGCCCAATGTGGGGCTCAGTTCCACAACCCTGAGATCATGGCCTGAGCGGAAACCAAGAATGGGATGCTTAAATATGGGTTCCTATTTCCCCACTTCCAATATCTGTTGCTTCTTGTGTTGTTGATTTTAGCCATTCTGACAGATATGTATGTCTTCTTTGGAAAAATGTCTATGCATGACTTCTCATTTGTTAGTTGGATTATTTGGTTTTTGGGTGTTGAGTTTTATACGTTTTTATACGTTTTGGATACTAACCCTTTGTCAGATATGTCATTTGCAAATATCATCTCCCATTCTGTTGGTTGCCTTTTAGTTTTGTTGATCATTTCCTTTGCTATGCAGAAACTTTATATTTTGATGTAGTCCCAATAGTTTATTTTTGCTTTTCTTTCCCTTGCCTTAGGAGACATATCTAGAAAAATGTTGCTATGTCAGAGAGATTACTGCCTATGCTCTCTTCAAGGAATTTTATGGTTTCAAGTCTCACATTTAGGTATTTAATTCATTTTTAGCTTATTTTTGTTTATGGTGAAAGAAGGTGGTCCAGTTTCATTATTTTGCATGTGGCTGTCCAGGTTTCCCAGCACCATTTGTTGAAGATAAAAGAAGATTGCTCAGATAAAAGAAGATTAGGTTTAGTAAATGATGTACCAAGGTGTACCATCACAGACATGTGATCCTAAAGAGAAGTAAGTTTGACTCCTATCTCATACCAGCTACCTGAACGTTTATAAACTGTCACATTTCTGAGTCCCCCAACCATAAAATTGAATAGGAATATTTATTTAGGGATCCCTGGGTGGCGCAGCGGTTTGGCGCCTGCCTTTGGCCCAGGGCGCGATCCTGGAGACCCGGGATCGAATCCCACATCGGGCTCCCGGTGCATGGAGCCTGCTTCTCCCTCTACCTGTGTCTCTGCCTCTCTCTCTCTCTGTGTGACTGTCATTAAAAAAAAAAAAAAAAAAAGGAATATTTATTTAGAGTATTGTGAAGAACAAATGAAATAACATACATAAAGGAAATTATACAGTTCATAGAAGTTAGCCATTAAATATAAATTCTCTTCCCCACAAATTGGCCATGGGTTTTTTATTTATCTGGAATATGAATTATGGTGTAAGGAGGTTCTTCACTAGCATTAATAGTGGGTTATGGATTCCTTCCAAATGCCTCAATAAGCAATCCTGAGTAAGCCCTGGTAAAATTGTGCTTTATCCTTCCCTAGGCAAGGTTATAAAAGAACATTCTATTGTAAAGAATATGGGTGACCAATCAAAATAACTAAGACAAGAAATCATTCTTGGTTTCTTCATTCCCAATTTTATTTATTTTTAAACATTTTATTTATTTATTTTAGAGAGAGAGAGAGAGAGCATGTGTGCAGACATGCACTCAGAAGTGAGGAGAGGGGCAGAGGGAGAGAATCCTTAAGCTAACTCTGCACTGACGCAGAGCCTGACACAGGGCTTGATTCCAGGACCCTGAGATCATGACCTGAGCTGAAACCAAGAGCCAGACTCAACTGACTGAGGCAACCACATGTCCCCTCAATTTTATTTTATTCTTAATTCAGAATGACTGCCTTCAAGTAAGAAACTAAAAAAGCTCACCAAAAGAGGGGCAGGGCACCTAGCTAGCTCATTTAGTACAGCATGGAACTCTTGGGGCTGTGAGTCAAGCCCCACACTGGGCTTTGAAAAAAATTTCTTAAAAATTAAAAGTTAAAAAAAATCCCACATCAAAGATACAGAACAGATTGGTGGTTGCCAGAGGTGGGATAGAGGTATAGGTGAAATAGGTGAAGAGGGTCAAAAGGTACAAACTTCCAATTATAAAATAAATCATGGGGGAATCCCTGGGTGGCTCAGCAGTTTGGAGCCTGCCCTTGGCCCAGGGCATGATCCTGGGGTCCCGGGATTGAGTCCTGCGTCAGGCTTCCTGCATGGAGCCTGCTTCTCCTCTGTGTCTCTGCCTCTCTCTCTCTGTGTGTCTCTCATGAATAAATAAAATCTTAAAAAAAAATAAAGCATGGAGATGTAATATAAAGCATAGTGACTATAGTTAATAATACTATATTGCATATTTGAAAGTTGGTTAAGAGTTAAAAGTTCTCATCACAAGAAAAAAACCACCTTTTTTTAAAAAAAGATTTTATTTATTCATGAGAGACACAAAGAGAGAGAGAGAGGCAGAGACATACATAGGCAGAGGGAGAAGCAGGCTCCATGCAGGAAGCCCAATGTGGACCTTGATCCTAGGACTCCGGGATTGCGCCCTGGGCCAAAGGCAGACACGCTCAATGGCTGAGCCACCCAGGTGTCCTGAAAGAACTTTTTTGATGTATAGTAATGGATGTTAATTGGATTCATTGGGGTGATCATTTCACAATATATCACAAGTATTGAATCATTATGTTGTACTCCTGAAAATAATATATGTCAGTTATATCTCAATTTAAAAAAGCGATAATTAGGGGATCCCTGGGTGGCTCAGTGGTTTAGCGCCTGCCTTTGGCCCAGGGCGCGATCCTGGAGTCCCGGGATCGAGTCCCACATCGGGCTCCCGGCATGGAGCCTGCTTCTCCCTCCTCCTGTGTCTCTGCCTCTCTCTCTCTCACACACACACAAATAAGTAAATAAATAAATCTTTAAAAAAGAGATAATTAATATACCTAATAATTTATTTTAAAAAATCACATACCAAAAAAAAAAAATCACATACCATGATTCTTTTTTTTTTAAATTTATTTATTTTTTTTAAATTTTTATTTACTTATGATAGCCACAGAGAGAGAGAGAGAGGCAGAGACACAGGCAGAGGGAGAAGCAGGCTCCATGCACCGGGAGCCTGACGTGGGATTCGATCCCGGGTCTCCAGGATCGCGCCCTGGGCCAAAGGCAGGCGCCAAACCGCTGCGCCACCCAGGGATCCCCACATACCATGATTCTTATTCTTACACTTGTTAGGATAATGAGAACTGTTAAGTCATGGGTAGAGTTAGTGATTCACCATGAAATATTTGCATTAGACAACACAAAGTTAGAAAACGTATAAATCCATATTTATTATCAAAGTTACAAGATAGGTAAAAAATAGGAGTTCCTCCAAATAACTACATATTAAACTAGATGATAGCTATTTCAGAATTTGAATCGCTTTTTTATTAAGATACTTTGTTATAAAATATGCACCATTTTTTGCTCATATAATAGGATTCTCTTGTAAGAATTGGTAACATTGTTAAAAAAGTTTGAGAAGAAAAATAAACTTGGAAAATTATATGAATTAACTTACTTTCCAGCACATTGAAAAAGGATCATATATCAATCATTTCCCTGTCATTGTTTCAGTTTCAAACATGCCTTTCTCTATTCTGTGATACTGGAGCTAGGTCTCTGACAAAGACATTTTTCCGTCTCCATTGCCTCTTTTATAGTTTGCCAATGGAGGCATAAATGGGAGGGTGGAAGGCAGAAATGAAAAAGGAACTCACTTTCTATTTTCCAGTTCTTTCATTATCTCTAGCAGCAGAGGAGGGCTATGCTTGGCTGCAAAATCTTTTTGCTTTCCCAGCACCAGATGACTAAATCCAGTTAACAGCCAGGCTGAGACTACTTTTCAGAGCTCTTAAGTTCTAGTAAATCCATCCCTTCCCCTTTCTTCCTCAAGTCCTGTGGTGTAAGCTGTTTCTTGAAGTTACAAATCTGTCCCCTTTTTGCTCTTTCATTCATTCAACATTGTACAATTTCCTGTAATTAAATATTCTGTTTGAAAATGCCACTGTAGTTCTGCCTTTTTGACTATATCCTGATGGACATAGTCCTACCAGAATTTGTTTTAGCGGCACAACCACTTACCCAATTGGCATACTTTGAGGACCACTGTCCTGCTCTACCGGAGATGACTAGACTCAAAACAGTGTTGGACTTGGTGGCATGAAGAAGGAGAATAAACAAAGGACAAAAATATTCCTATGATCAATTACTGACATATGAAGAGATAGTCGTACACATTTAAAGTTTCGCTGAAAGTGTACTATGCCAGTTAAGAATGGACTGTCTTAAATTTCTAGTTTTTTAGTCCATGAAATGTCCAAGATGATCTCTAACCTTCACTGATCATCAAATCCAGGGAAGGGCTGTTTGATGTCAAGAAGCAAACCATAATTATCATCCAAAGAACACTTACCTAGTACATTTCCCCATTAAGCGACCCCACTTTTAAAGTTTGTAGAGCCTTAAAAAAAAAGTGCTTGCCTTATTTTGACAGTAACAATGCCCAATTTCACAGATAAACAGAAAATCACATCAGCCTTATTAGCCAGACTCTGTTTGTCTAAGACTCTCAGGCTTTAGCTATTAGACATCTCTCTGTGGGGAGAGGATTGGAGGGATTATTCTCCAAAGATTGGTTTTCATTTCAAGAACTTCCCCCTTGTATCCACATACCACTACCAAGATCCTGACTTCAGGGCACCTTTTATTTTTATTTTTTATTTTTTTCAGGGCACCTTTTAGATCTTCCAGGGTCTGGGGATGGGGAAGAATATTGCTTTGTTCAGAATTTTAACTGTCAAATACTTTCTCCTTGATCAAATTTTAGTTAGGCTCCTCTGCATCCTCTTCTCAACTAGGCGCTTCAATCTTGGGGTTTCAGTGTCTCTCTTTGCATTACCCAGTTTTAGCAAGAATTTTGTCAACTCAGTTTAGCCAGAGCCCTTGGTAGCTGACCACTCTCAATATCTAATTAAATCCCTTATGCATCCAGGCCATATCTGATCTCCTTGGACTGCCTGCCCTCAGCAAGAATTCTGTTGGTCAGTCTAGCAAGAATTTCCCCCTACCCTTGACTCTTAATTTTCTATCCATGGACTACCCCTCTCACCCCCACCGATTTGTTCCTTGCATGTAAACCCTACTAGTTTTTGCTGCATTTGGAACTGAACCCAATTCTTTGCTGAAGTTTCTTCTCCCCTATTGCAATTGTTCCCGAATAAAAAATATATATATTTTTCAACCTCTTTTAACTACTGTTCAGCTCTGGTTTTCTTTCACATCATTCAGGGGCTCACATGGCTGTCCTCCTGACGGTGGGTAGTTTTCTTGAAGCTGGGCACTAATTGAAGTTGTATAGAGAAAAGGTGGGAGCAACACCCAGAGAACCCCCAGAGCTCCAGCGAATTATCATTATTATGAAGAGCTTGGGGGCAAACGAGCGTCTTCCCAACAAACGGAATCTAATTACCCTTCTGCGGTATCACACTGGGTCCAAGTAGAGAAGGGATCTAAAAGCGAAGGTAACAGTGACCCGGCCCACTGCCGGGGGTGAGGGATGGTGAAACCTCTCCCACCCGCTCCACACTGCGGGGAAGCCCAGAAACAAATACAGCCCCACCACGTGTCGTAGGTAAAATCCTTCGACCTCTGGGGAAAGAACACAAAGCAATGGTTGCCCAAAGTCAGTCTAATACCTCTCGCAAACCCACAAACACTCTCACATCCTCGGCGTCATGCAACGACCCAGAATCACGGGACATGATCTTAAGTACAGAAACTCACTGCACGGGACAGAAATCTTTGCCCCGTGGTGCGCAGGCACAAACGTGTGCAGCGACGGTCACACACAGATCGCCACACCTGAGCATTCAATAAGAGTCACGGACACGCGGAGCCTCACGGTTTGCTCACACACAGCCGCGCACGGCCACTTGAGCGCCCGAGACCTACTACGAGAGCAGCCAGCTCGGTACTCACACGCCCCGGTCGCGGCCGCCTGCGCAGGCGCGGAGTCGAGGCGGGCCTTGAGGGTCCTCTGGGAAATGTAGTTCAGCAAAGAAGGCGGCGGCGCAAAGCACTCTGGGACTCGTGGTTCCCGGGGTCGGAAGGAAAACCTGAGCGGCTTCCAGTCCAGCTGGATGTTTCCCCAGCAGAACTCGGGGTCCCGTGCGCCTCAGTCCTTGCTCTGCTTCGCCCTGCGGGGGATTCTGGGGAAGGGGGACGTCGCGGGTCTCGAGTGTCTGGGCGGCTTTCCAGAGCCCAGGGCGCCGGGAGGTGAGTTGGGCCTGGCTGCGCGCGGGCGCCAGAGGTCAGGGCCGGGCTTCGGGGGCACCGGCAGGGACAGGGATGGGACCAGGGTGGGTGCCTCTGGGGTTACGTGAGAGGCCGCCGTGTGACAGAATGTGATCTTGTGTGTCACCGCTTGTGTGCTTATGTGAGACTATATGTCTCGGGTATAAAACTGTTTCTCTGCAGGTACAACTGTGTTACTGTGTATGCGTTTGAGAGAGACTGCGGGTGTGACATTGTGTGTGTCGCTGTATGAATGTGGGTGATTGCGTTTGACCACTTGTCTCTGTAGATAGTACAGTGTTTGAATGTGTGTGACAGCAGGTGTGCTTGTGTACCCGTGTCCATCTTATCTCAGCAGGTATACATTTGTATGAGTAATGATGACAGGGTGTGTGACTTTGTGTGGTTCACACTCTGTGTGACGTTGTGTGGAACAATCTCCCTGTTGGAGTAATTGTGTGTCATCATCTCTGTCTTTTTGTTACTGCCACTGCATAGATATTTGACATTACGTGTGAATTTGTGGGACCATATACCATGTATGTGTGTGACCGGGTGAGAACTTTTATGTGTTTATGAGACCACAGGCTTGATTGTGTGTGACTGTGGGCATAGAAAGATTAAAATTACTTGCCCAAGTTCAGGCAGTTAATTAGTGATAGAATGGGGTCTCGAACCTAGGCGTTTTGGCTCCAGAGTCCTTGCTTTTAATTATTAAGCTTTCTTGATCTTTCCTGTAGTGTGAGAGTGAAAAGTGGGGGCCCTGGGTTCTAAGGGTTTTGGAGAGAATTGTCCCTGGTCTTGGACTAGGAGCCTCCAGGATATGGGATCTTGATATGGGCCTCTTCCTTCATTGTCCTTGTGAGTGAGTCACAGGATCCAGGCTAAAGACATTCTAGTGAGACTGTCCTCAAATTGACTGCCTCTGGAGGAAAGCTTAATCTGAAAGCCCAAAGAGTTTGAGGTTTTAGCTTTGTCTTTATTAAAACTCTTCATTTTGGTGCTAAGAAAGGCTGATCCATGGCTCTTTTTTCTCATGTACCAAGTGAGCTAAATTTTGGTTCTGACTTTCTCCGTTAATAAAGAAAAATTCTCTCATTTCCTTTCCAAAAGTGTGTATAGAATGTAAATGGGAACAAAGGTAGCACTTCTCTCTGCCAGGAATTGACTCATGCAGTCTCGACAGTGAGGAAAGAAAGGTTCTGAGAGATGGAGTAACTTGCTCAAGGTCATGTAGCCAATGACTGAAGGAATGGAAAGTCAGCATGTGCCTGGGGGCTGTATAAAACTCAAGTCTTTAACATCACTTTCTTCAGAGACTGATGTTCATCTTAAACTTGGGAAGGTATTGCTCAAGTGATACACAGCTTTGCAAACAGAAATTTAAAAGACGTTTCTTTTATGCAGATGCTATGTAGGGCTTCCAGATGCAGAAAGACTTCATCGATTCTTCTCTCAGGTTGCAAAGGCTTTTATGGACAATTTCAAGCTGCATTGCACTAATGAAATAACTCTCTTAGACACTGAGTTGGCTCGTGCAGAGTAGCCCAGAATTAGGGGGTTGTAGATCCTAAATTCTAGGTCAAACACAACAATATTCATTTTCAGAATGAAGAAATGTTGGCTCTGAGAGGACAAGGAGCAATTTGTTATTGGTTTGTATTAAAATTTAGCAATGCCTGCCTCAAGCTGTATTTCTGTGAGATAATAAAGGTAACATCTGCCAGCTCTGAAGAGGCTTCGTTAGTAAATATGTGGCATTGGTTCCTCAGGTTATGTTAAATATTTCCCATTCAGACATTGTAGGCTCTTGAAAGGGGACCAGTTTTTGAGTCTCATTGCATTTTGACTCTTATGACTTTGAGTTAGTTGTTTAAGTTTTTTGCACTTTAGTTTTACTTGGTAAGATGGGGACAATAAGGGCAGCCTGGGTTATGCTCAGCGGTTTAGCGCCACCTTCAGCCCAGGATGTGATTCTGAAGACCCGGGATTGAGTCCCACGTCGGGCTATCTGCATGGAGCCTGCTTCTCCCTCTGCCTGTGTCTCTCTCTGTCTCTCATGAATAAATAAATAAAATCTTTTTTTTTAATAAATAAAATCTTTAAAAAATTTGAGCACAAATAGGAATGAAGAGAGGGAGTGAAGGCAACAGCCTTGAAGAAGGAGTGCACAGTGTTTGAGGAACTGTAAGGAAACCTGTGTTCCTGGAGTAGGGTGAACAAGGAGATTAAGGGTAGGGAATGAGAGACAGCTAGGGACCAGATCATAAACCACCTTGTTGGCCATTTAGATTTTGTTGAGTTTAGGCTACATGTTCTTAATATAGGTCAGGACTTCAGGGCTAAAATTCAGCTTTGACCTTTTCTCAGATCTTGGAAGTGGGTAGGGCTGGCCCATGTCAGGAGGCAATAGAGACCTTATAGAATAAGAGCTCTATCTTTGTGAATCTCCGATCAGCAACATAGGGCTGGTCTGCTATTTTTTTCCCTTTAATTGTCCCTTTTCAGGACATTGTTCTCCTAAAGAGAAGATTGAAGAAGGAAGGAAGAATGGCTGTTGGACTTTGTAAAGCCATGTCTCAAGTAAGTTGTTGTTTTCATCTTGTTTCCAGAAATTCCATCTTATTTTTTTGGACTTTGGGACCTCAGAGAGTCACAAGTAGCCCAATGAGCGGCTCTCACCATTTCTTTCAACTACTTCATATAATCTCTCTACAAATGATTTACTATCCTTTTTACTCAGTGCCATGCTCAAATATGTGACAGAAAAGAACTATTCTTTTAGATGGATCATGATATGTTGTGCTGGAGATCAGTGCAAGTGAAATAAAGGATAGAGGTGTGATTATTGAGTGCCCTTTTAAATAAGGAGATCCAGGATGGCCCTTCTGAGGAAGTGACATTTAAGCAAAGAAAAGCCTTGGTGAAAGTAGGAAGGAGGTTTTGTGAAGATCTGGAGAAGAGCTTTAAGAGGAGAAGGAATAGCAAATATGAAGTTACTGTGGTGGGAACATGTCTGATGGGTTCTAGGAATATTGTTGAGTCAGTATCCTCAGAGGGAAATGAGCACTATGATGCGATCACAGGAGTACCTGGGGAACAAGTTATCTGGGCCCTTGAAACTCATGACCAGAACTTTGAGTTTTATTCTAAGGGTGAAGAGTCATCTTTGGAGTGTTTGTGATATAATCTGATTTATATTTTGAAAGGAAAATAGAAAGGAAGTAAGGGCGGAGCAGGGAAATCAGTCAGAAGACTCTACAGTAATCTAGGAGGAAAATGATAGCTGCTTGGGCCATGATGGTGGCATTGTTGCTGGTGGGATTTGGGGTATATGTTAGAGATAGAAAATAATGGAATTTTGCCAGGGACTGGTTGTGGAGTGTGAGAGAAATAAAGTCAAGGATAACTACAAAGATTTTTGACCTGGGCAACTGTACAAATGGCCTTGGCATTTACTGAGATGGAAAGACAAGGCAGAATGAGATGGGAACAAGAATTGAGTTCTAGATCTACTAAGTCTGAGAAACCTGTTGGAAATCCAAGTGCAATATTGATTATATACTGGGAGTCAGGATTGGAGGTGTGAATTTGAGAATCATTAGTGTATTTGAAACCATAGGACAGGATAGGATTATCTTGAGGGTGGGATTGTGATTGTAGATAGGAAAGATGCCCAAGGACTGCGTTTTGGGTATTCAATATCTAGAGGCTGACCGGAAGAGGAGGAACCAGCAAAAGAGACTGCACATGACTGATGTAGAAGGAAAGCCAGAAGTATGGGTCCTGGAAATCATGAGTACGCAGTCTTTCATGGAGGGTATGATTAACTGAATTAAATTCTTCTGAGAGAGAGTGAAGAAGATTAAGACTGAGAACTGACCATTGGAATTGGTAACATGGAAGCTACTGATATCTTTGGCAAAAGCTACTTCATAAAGTAGTTGGGATGAAAGCATTGCAGTGGTTTCACGAGGGAATAGTAGGCCTAAAAGATGGGGAGAGAGATGAGTCTAGACCTGCGCTGTCCAGTAATGTACCCACTAGCCACATAAGACTGCTCTGAATGAAGATGTGCTGTAAGTATAAAATATATACCAGATTTCGAAGATTTGATACAAAAAATTAAAGCATCTCATTAATAATTTTTATATTGGGTACATGTTGAAATGACATTTTAGATGCAATGGGTTATATTAAATATATTACTAAATTTAATTATAGATCTTTACTTTTTTTTTTCTTTTTGCAGTATAACCTAGTGATTTAGCATGACATTTGGTCTTAAACATTTGTAAAATGGGTTTCTTACTCTTTTTTTTTTTTTAACAAGTTTTACAATCAGATTAAGATAATATCTGTAAAATGTTTATTAGGATATCTGGCATGTAGTAATTGGTCAATACATAGAGCAATTATTCTTATTTTGTTTTAATCATTAAATCTATTTTTTAAAGGTAGCTACTGAAAAATTTTAATATGTGGCTTACATTGTATTTCTATTGGACATTGCTGATTTATTTATTTATTTATTTAATTATATTATTTTAAATAAAATAATATTTAAATATTTTATTTGTTCATGAGAGACACAGAGAAAGAGGCAGAAACATGGGTAGAGGGAGAAGCAGGCTCTCCTCAGGGAGCTCGATGTGGAACTCAGTCTCAAGACCCTGGGATCATGACCTGAGCCAAAGGCAGATGCTCAACCACTGAGCCACCAAGGCATCCCTACTGCATTTGCTTTATTGTGCTTCACAAATATTGTGATTTTACAAGTTTTTAAAAAAGATTTTATTTATTTATCCATGAGAAACACAGGGAGAGAGGCAAAGACAAAGGCGGAGGGAGAAGCAGGCTCCCTGAAGGAGCCGGATACGGGACTTAATCCCAGGATCCCGGGATCATGACCTGAGCTGAAGACAGACCCTCAACCGCTGAGCCACCCAGGTGTTCCTGGACATTGCTGATTTAACTCTTTCAGAGAGTTGTGTTTGAAAGAATTTTGTTTTGAGGAGTAGAGAAACAGGACAATAACTGCAGTGAGATTATAGAAGAGAATTTATCTGTCTGTTTAAAAGATGAAAGATATTGCATCAGTTTGTATACCGGTAGAAATAATCTAGGAGAGTGAGAAAATACTGATAACATAAGGGAGTTATATCTGATATCTCCCTGATAATTACAAGGGAGAGAGGTAACAATGTCTTTGTGTGAAACAAGTAGAGGGAATAGTCATAGATAGGAGTCTGGAGTTTTATCTGTTGTAACAGAAGGAAGACAATATATGAGTATGGATACAGATCAGCAAGGACATGTGGTGAGCAAGAAGATGAGGAAGTTCAAAGGAGTTGGTGGTGTTTTGAGAGAGAGGCAGACTCTATGAAATAATCATGGGGGAATGGGAAAGTGAATTTATTAGGGAAGTGTGGTGCTTTTGTGGAATCTATGGTCATATCCCAGAAGTACATTGGTTCAACATGTTTATCAGTCAGGGTTCCAGTAAGAAAATCAAAAGGGGATTGTTTACAAGTTATAAATTGGCATATAGAGAAACTACAAAGGATAGTGCTATACCCTGGAACTCATAGCAGGAAAACTTAGTCCTGAACCCAGAGACAGAGAGATCTGAGTGGAGAGAAGGCCTCTGACAGGCATTGTGACCAGGATTGAAGGACAGAGGTGACACAGGGTCTTGCTGCAAAGAAAGTCCCAGTGGAGTAAATATCCTTTACTTGCCTCCTTTTCATTTCTTGCATGTGGCTGAACCAACTGAAAATGGGGTCAAGTAAGGGAGTCTATTAACGCAGCCAATACAGGTCAGCCTCCCAGGACACAGAGAAGTATAGAGGGGCACAAGGGAATTACATAACAGTATGCAGTTGTGTGATCTTTTTTCTCTAGCCACATTCATCCATATTTCTGCTATGTAGAATAACCATATTTGTCTTTTTTTTTTTTTTTTTTGCCATTTGACGAACAACAGTATACATTTAATTTGAAAGCACAAGCAGGGATCCCTGGGTGGCTCAGCGGTTTAGCGCCTGCCTTTGGCTCAGGGCGTGATCCTGGAGACCCGGAATCGAGTCCCACGTCGGGCTCCCTGCATGGAGCCTGCTTCTCCCTCTGCCTGTGTCTCTGCCTCTTTCTCTCTCTGTGTCTTTCTCATGAATAAATAAATAAAATCTTAAAAAAAAAAAAAGAAAGCACAAGCAAAATATTGTTTTCTAGGTAAAAATAAAATATAAAAACCAGCTCAAAAAGTAGAAAACTAAATAGACCAATGAGCAAAAAAAGAGTTAACATAGCAGGCCTGAAGCTGCTGTGTTTAGAACCCATTTGCAGGTTGATTTTTGGCTGGCATCTGAGATCTTGGCACTAGATTCATTCTCTGCATGATATTTCATGATTTTTAATTAAAAATGAGACCATACTCTGCAAAATGGAACTCTGCCATTTTAAGCATTGAGTACTCTTCCTTCCTATGGATATATTACAGAAAAGTTTACCATTTTTCACTGGAGTGGCAAATATTTACTGTTTTACAATGTGACAGGTTTTATACTAGACATTTGATATTCACAAGCTTATAGAACAGTTATCTTTCCCCTCATACAGCTTATGGTTCAGTGGTGTGGGCCAAACTGTTATTTTATTTTATTTTATTTTAAGATTTTATTTTGTCTACTTGAGAGAGCGAGCGAGCGAGCACACAAGCAGGGAGAAGAAGAGGGAGAATGAGAGGGAGGGAGAGTAGTAGACTCCCACTGAGCGCAGAGCCCTATTCAGGGCTTGATCCCATGACCCTGAGATCATGACCTGAACCAAAATCAAAAGTCAGATGCTTAACCTACTGACCCACCCAGGCGCCCCTAAACTTATTTCTTGACATTCATGTTTTTTCCAGATTTTTCAAATAACCTTTCAATGAAAATTCTTTCTAAATATCTTTATATATACTTCATTATTTCTTTAGGACACATTTTTGCAGGTTTCTCCTTACATAGAGAGTCTAAGTTTCAGACCATAACCTTTTGTTAAAGCCAATTCAAGGCCTTCCTTCACTTTTCTGACCCATCTGATATCCCAGTTTGGGGAATATAAAGGAATCATCTCCATAAGAATTTCTTGATACATAATATATGTAATATAAAATAGCCTTGCTCACGTACCTTCATGTTATAAACTCATGTTTCATGCCATAAGCTAATTTTTTCCCCTGTTTATATATCTTTTTTTATTCACAAAAATGTGAAATTTTCAAGGGATGAGTCTTTCTAGTATTTCTTTTTCTCTTAAAATATTTGACAAACCTAGGCATGTACTTGCTCCCCAATAATTATTTCCCTTGAGCCACACAGAGCTTTGAACTCTGGCAGAATTTCATCTTTTCTGCTAGGACCATATGGGAGCACTTGGCAAATGAGAAATTTTTTTTTTTTTTTTTTTTCATTTCAGGGTTTGGTGACCTTCAGAGATGTGGCTCTGGATTTTTCTCAAGAGGAATGGGAATGGCTGGATCCATCTCAGAAGGATTTATACAGAGACGTCATGTTGGAGAACTACAGGAACTTGGTATGGCTTGGTAAGGATGTCTCCCCCATAATTCAGAATCTTCCCTCCAGAATATTTTTGCTTCTTCCATTGGGAATATCTAGGTCATGTTAAGTGCTTAGCTGAATTTTTACTTCCAGTTCCCAGGACATAATTTGAAGTAGCTTAAAGAAGTTAGAAATCAGTGTTCCCATTGCTGTAGAATGAGGTTTGAAATAGCAGCATCAGTATAGCATAGGAATTTGTTAAATTGCAAATTATGGGGTCTCTAGACCCTCTGATTCTCTAGACCCACAGAATCAGAAACTCTGGGAATAGGCCCAGTAGGCTGGGTTTTAAGAAGCCCTCCAAATGATTCTGACGCCTATTAAAGTTTGAGAACCACTGTGGTTTCCGATTCAGTAAGTCTCTGTTGGGGCCTAAGAATTTGCATTTTTTTTTAAGTTTTTATTTATTTATTCATGAGAGACACAGAGAGAGAGGCAGAGACACAGGCAGAGGGAAGCAGGCTCCATGCAGGAAGCCCGATGTGGGACTCAATCCTGGGACCCCGGGATCAGGCCCTGAACCAAAGGCAGATGCTTAACTGCTGAGCCACCCAGGCATCCCAGAATTTGCATTTTTAATAAGTTCCTAGGTGGTGGTGCTTCTGCTCTAGCATTTTGAGAACCAGTGCTATGGAAGAAGTTTCATCTTCATCCTTCATACAAGCTTCATTCCATTCTCTGGCCTTTCCTCTGATTTCTCTTCTTGCCTAATAACCAAGAGATGGACCGAGTCCTAGAAAGCAAGTTGATTGTCTCCCTGTTTGTCTTTCTTGCTCTCATTTTTCTTCTCCTGTAAACAGGACTCTCCATTTCTAAGCCCAACATGATCTCCTTGTTGGAGCAAGGGAAGGAACCCTGGATGGTGGAGAAAGAGATGTCAGATGGTGAGTGACAGGCAACTGGGCAAGGATGGCTGTCATAAGGTGCCAGGCCAGGTGGCCATGAGGAGGCTGCCCTGGGCTTGGCGGGGGTGGGTTTCTCCCTATTTCTATAAAATTACACACTCTGTGATTCTTCTCTGTATAACCTGAATCTTAGTCCTTTCCAGCTCTTCTTTTCCTTTTAGGGCCAGAAATGTGTACATTTCCAGATTACAATTTAGAGTTTTTATTTTTATCAAAGTTATTATCAAAGTTATGCATCCACATTGTTTAAAGAGTCAAGTAGTTTTACAAGGCTTATTCTCTTAAAAAAAGGCAGTCGCTTATCTTCTTCTCCAATTTCCCTCTCCTTAGAAGGATTACCTTTCTTTATTTTTGCAGCTTTTTTTTAACGTTTCCTTCATTTCTATAACAAATATGTTCATGTTACTATTTCATAATTGTTTTTTCAGGTTTAGTCCTCATTTAGTATCACTTAATAAGGATTTAGTACTTGACCTGAATCAAATATGTATGCACTTGTGTGCCCACACACACTTCCCATCTGCCCATCTCATTCATGTTGTAATTTTGATTGAAACACTATTCAGTGTTTACAAATTATGGCTATTAAGTGCTAGTTGTAGCTGTGCTATGTATATGCCAATATTACTTTCTCTATATGATTTTTTATTTTTCCGGGAGTTAATAGTTTTGAGGGGGGTTGTCTGTTTGTTTCCTTAGTTTTCTATATACATATTAATAACTCAATTCCCAACTCCCATTAATTGTCTAAATCTCTTAAGACATTCAGACACATTAGGTAATCTATTGATTTTATTTTTTTTAATTAATTAATTTATTTTTTTAAAAAAATATATATTATTTATTTATTTATTCATGAGAGACACAGGGAGAGAGAGAGAGAGGCAGAGACACAGGCAGAGGGAGAAGCAGGCTCCATGCACCGGGAGCCCGACGTGGGATTCGATCCCGGGTCTCCAGGATCGCGCCCTGGGCCAAAGGCAGGCGCCAAACCGCTGTGCCACCCAGGGATCCCTGCCCTATCAGTTTATTTTAATATCTTGATTCTAGTCCTACTCCACAGGGTTTTTTTTTTAGCCTTTCTCCTTTACTTAGTAGTTTCTTTTTCTGACAATGAGAAACAATGTATTTACTTATTTGCTCAGTGTTAGTATACACATAAAGTAATTTCAGAATTTCCAAGCTATTCCTCTGTGAGAAACAAATTTATTAACTGGATTACATTATTTATATATGGGTCTTTTTGTCTTTAGTCTTACAGTATTCAAAGTACTTTTCCAAAGTTACTTAGGTTCTTTAAGGTTCATTTGTTACTACTTGTATTCTGTTTTGGGTTCCTACCACATCCTGGTTGATTTTAATTATTTACTTATTAATTTTTCTGAAACATTACTATGCTTTTAAGAATCGAGCTTAGAAAAATATGTCTAAAAAAAAAAAAATTGTGTTAGTCTCTCTTTTTTTTTTTTTTTTAAATTTTATTTATTTATTTACGATAGTCACAGAGAGAGAGAGAGAGGCAGAGACACAGGCAGAGAGAGAAGCAGGCTCCATGCACCGGGAGCCCGACGTGGGATTCGATCCCGGGTCTCCAGGATCGCGCCCTGGGCCAAAGGCAGGCGCCAAACCGCTACGCCACCCAGGGATCCCCTGTGTTAGTCTCTCTTCATCCCCACTATCTGATTTCTGTTCCCTAAGATTTTTTTCTTTCTTTTTTTTTTTTTTTTAAAGATTTTATTTATTTATTCATGAGAGACGTAGAGAGAGAGAGAGAGGGAGGCAGACTCCATGCCAGGAGCCCAATGTGGGAGTCAATCCCGGGACTCCAGGACCGTGCCCTGGGCCAAAGGCAGGCGCTAAACCGCTGAGCCACCCAGGGATCTCCCCTAAGGTCTTCCGTCCCTTTCTTACCCTCTTGTAAATTACCAATCTCTTTATTTTCAGGTTTGTCCCTTTTATGTTTCTTTTGTACAAACGAGCTGACATATCTGTAGTTTCTTGTATCTTCTTGTAGATACTCTTTGCATTTTGCTTTTTTCACTTAACTATGTATACACTCCATATTAGTCATGGAGATCTTCATTTTTTTAACAGCGGCAAAATACTCCATTATGTGAATGTTATGGTAACATTTTCTTTGAAGAATGGATTTTTCTTTGATGTGTGGACTTTTAGGATGTTTATACTATTTTACGATTAGAATCAGTGCTTTAGTAAATAAACTTGTATGTATATATTTTCACATTGTTGAGGCTGTATTTTCTTTCTTTTTTTTTTAAAGTTTATTTATTTATTCATAAGAGACATGGGGGGAGGTGAGAGAGAGAGAAAGACAGAGAGAGAGGCGCAAAGACATTGACAGAGGGAGAAGCTGGCTCCATGCAGGGATCCCAATGTGGGACTCTATCCTGGAACTCCAGGATCATGCCCTGAACCTAAGGCAGACGCTTAACCACTGAGCCACCTACGCGTCCCAGGGCTGTATTTTCAAGATCGAGTCTTGGGTGAGGGATTGCTGAGTGAGTGCCTATGTAATTTTGTTAATTCCCTTCCGGAAAGGTTGTAGCGGACTACTTTCTATATTAAGTTTTTATTGCTGCTGTAACAAATTACCACAAATTTAGTGGCTGAAAACAACACAAATGTATCATCTTATAGCGGTCAACAGTTGAAAAGTGGGGATCCCTGGGTGGCGCAGCGGTTTAGCGCCTGCCTTTGGCCCAGGGCGCGATCCTGGAGACCTGGGATCGAGTCCCATGTCGGGCTCCCGGTGCATGGAGCCTGCTTCTCCCTCTGCCTGTGTCTCTGCCTCTCTCTCTCTCTCGGTGTGTGACTATCATAAATAAATAAAAAATAATAAAAAAAAAACAGTTGAAAAATGGGTCTTATAGGACTAAAATCAAGATGTTAGCAGCCTGCCTTACTTGTGAATGCTCTAGGGGAGAATTCTTTTTCTCCTGCCTTTTTATGCTTTTTTAGGACCTTTCCTCATCCTTTTATTTTCAATTTTAAAAAATCATTTTATTTTAAGTGTAGCATTTATATGCAGTATAGAATTGAGTTTTGCTAGGTAAAACAATCTGAATATCATTTCAATTTAATAGGTGAAAGTCTAGTTACATTTTTTATATGTTTGGGCTTAATTCTATATTTTGTTTTATATGATGTTTTCTGGGTTTTACAGGTTTTTTGTTAAGATTTTATTTATTTATTCATGAGAGATACACACACACAGAGAGAGAAGCAGGCTCCATGTTTTAGTATATGTGCTGCTGAAGCGAGCACGAGAAGCAGGCTCCATGGAGGGAGTCTGATGTGGGACTCCATCCTCTGACTCCAGGATCACGCCCTGAGCTGAAGGCAGGCATTAAACCGCTGAGCCACCCAGACTTCCATGGTTTTTACAGTTTTTAAAAAAGATTTTCACTATCTGTTTTCCTAACCTTTTATTTTGGTCACTTAATACTATAATTTTTGTAATAAGTAGGAAGGTTTGGGCAGCTCGGATGGCTCAGCAGTTTAGTGCTGCCTTCGGCCAGGAGCGTGATCCTGGAGACCTGGGATCGAGTCCCGCGTCGGGCTCCCTGCATGGAGCCTGCTTCTCTATCTCTGCCTGTGTCTCTGCCTCCCTCTCTGTATCTCTCATGAATAAATAAATAAATAAATCTTTAAAAAAACTAGCCTTTGATTTTTTACCTATTACAGATGAGTCAGAAGTACACTTGTTTTACCTCCCACCTTCTCTTCCCAAATTTTGTTAGTTGTATGCTTTTTGTATCGTCAAGACATATTATATTTACATGCTCTTCTGTCACATTTATCCCAGCCTTTCATTTCATTTTATCTTAGTTCTGTAGTTAAACATTCAGTGTTTGCTACAGGTCCTTTTGCTGAAATTTCTGTAGACGTTTCTTGATTGGCTGGTTTGTTTTCTGGCAGTTTCCTCACAAGGAGTTCACACAAATAATGTCCTCCCAAGTTCTACCTTCTTCATAACTGGCCATTCTTTCTCTAAGTTTATTATAGTATAGTATTAATGTTGAATATTGTTATGAAAAAGTCTGATGCCAATTTGGTATTTTCCTTTATGTGTATAATAAGCTTTATATTTTGTCCTAGTAGGTTCTTTAATTTTAAAATTATTTTATTGGGATCCCTGGGTGGCGCAGCGGTTTGGCACCTTCCTTTGGCCCAGGGCGCGATCCTGGAGACCCGGGATCGAATCCCACATCGGGCTCCCGGTGCATGGAGCCTGCTTCTCCCTCTGCCTGTGTCTCTGCCTCTCTCTCTTTCTCTCTCTGTGACTATCATAAATAAATAAAAAAAAATAAAAAAAAAATTAAAAAAAAAATAAATAAAATAAAATTATTTTATTTGAGTACGTCTCAGTCTTGACCATTTTGGATCACTTTTTCTTGGTACCTGTGTTCTCTTTCAGGATGAAGAATCAAGTTTTTATTTCAGGAATATTTTTTCTTTTTTATTGACAAAGTTAAAAATATAGGAAAGTAAAGGGAATAAAGTAACAAATACAACAAAGCCTACCACCCAGAATTGATTATGGTTAATATTTTGACATATTTTCATTTTTTTTATGAAAGAGATAAACTATCTTTTTTTTTTTTTTTTAAGATTTTATTTATTTATTTGAGAGAGCACGAGGTGGAAGGGTAGGTCAGAGGGAGAAGCATACTCCCTGCTGAGCAGGGAGCTCAATACGGGGCTGGATCCTGGGACTCTAGGATCATGACCTGAGTTGAAGGCAGATGCTTTACCGAAAGAGCCACCTGATGCCCCAAGATAAACTATCTTAAGTACAAATTCTCTGTTTCTCATTCTCAGTTCACTTTTATTTATTTATTTTATTTTTTATTTTTAATTTTTATGTATTTATGATAGTCATCAGAGAGAGAGAGAGAGAGGCAGAGACACAGGCAGAGCGAGAAGCAGGCTCCATGCACCGGGAGCCCGACGTGGGATTCGATCCCGGGTCTCCAGGATCGCGCCCTGGGCCAAAGGCAGGCGCCAAACCGCTGCGCCACCCAGGGATCCCTCAGTTCACTTTTCCTTCAGCTGACACTTGCTCTGAGAAGCAGCAAAGTCATGAATTCATCATATGTCCTTCCAGTTCATTTTTTTAAAAAGATTTTATTTATTTATTCACAATAGACATAGAGAGAGAAAGAGAGAGAGGGGCAGAGATACAGGCAGAGGGAGAAGCAGGCTCCATGCCAGGAGCCTGATGTGGGACTCGATCCTGGGACTCCAGAATCGCGCCCTGGGCCAAAGGCAGGCACCAAACCGCTGAGCCACCCAGGGATTCCCCTTCCAGTTCATTTTTAAACATATTTTGTAAACATTTTGCATCTGTTTACAAAAGTGTTTTATTTTTTCATAGGTAGTATTTAAGTTTTGTTCTGTAACTTGCTAGTATTACTCAACTTTTTTTTTTTTTTTTTGAGATTTATCCTTGGTAAATCTGTATATAATATAGCTCTATTTTTTAAACTGCTATATAGTGTTTCATGTTTTGAATTTGTCACATTTTATTTAACTCTTCCCTACCACTGATAGTCATTTAGATTGTTTCTATTCTTTGCTGTCTCATATAGTAGCAGGGTATGTTTCTATGTACATGCGTAAGAATTTGTCAAGGATTTGTACATAGTAATAAAATTGCTGGAGCATAGGAGTGCATACTTCATTTTACTAGATACTCAAATAGTTCTTGAAATGATGGTATCTAGTTTATATTTCTACTAACAATGTCTGAGAATTCCTGTTTCCTTATCCTCTTGATATTCTCCAACTTAAGTTTGTGATATTGCTCTTGATAATTTTTTGCCAGTATGATGGAACAGAAATACTCTTGGTATTGTTTTAATTTGCTTAGTAAGACTAAGCATTTTTCCAGAAATGAATTATCCATTCAGGAGAAGCAGGCTCCATGTAAGGAGCCCGATGTGGGACTTGATCCTAGGCATCCAGGATCACACCCTGGGCTGAAGGCGGCGCTAAACCGCTGAGCCACCCAGGCTGCACTGTATTTCCTTTTAGATGTTTGGTTATTGTTGGTATATAGAAAAAGCATTAATTTTTGTATAAAATATATCATCTAGTCAGTTTATTGGACTCTTATTCTAGCACATTTTCAACAGTTCTCTGAGTGTATTAGTCAACATAAAGCTAATTACTTTAACAAAGCCTCAGTGAATAAAAACAATAAAGATTGTTCCTTGTACATGTCACAGTCAAATGTGAGGTTATCTGGGGCTTCTTTTTTTTTTTTTTTTTTTTTTTTAGATATTATTTATTTATTCATGAGAGACAGAGAGGCAGAGACACGTGTCGGGCAGAGGGAGAAGCAGGCTTCCTGCAGGGAGCCCGAGGCAGGACTTGATCCCAGGACCCCGAGTGAAAGGCAGATACCCAACCACTGAGCCACCCAGGTGCCCAGGTTATCTGGGGCTTCTCCTGCATGTTGTCATTCAGATATGCAGGCGTATTCATCTGCATCATCTCTTAGGACTCACCATTGCCTTGAAATGCTGTGCTGAATCCTCTGAAACCAGCCAGTGAGAAAGAGAGGGAGGAGATAGAGAAGGACAAACACTCAACACACACACACACACACACACACACACACACACACACAAAGAAAAAATAGATGGAGATCTCTCAGTACATTTTTAATGGACTATCCTGGAAGTACTATTTGTGAAATCTGTCACTTCTGATTGGCCAGAATTCAGTTACTTCACTGCAAGGGAGGCTGGGAGATGTAGTTTCCTGTGTACCTATGCGAAAAAGGCAAAATATTTGCTGAATGTAGTGACCTTTCCGGTATTTATGTTCCCTCTTACCTTTTCTTATTTACATTTCTACTTTATCAACCACAATTTCCCTGTCTGTGTTGAAAAATTGATGTAATTTTTCCTTTCTGATATCACAGTACATTTTCAGCTGTTTTACACTACATATGCCTATATATTTTTTCTATTCCTAGCTCTGTGTATTATATCTATGAATGTTGTATATATTTTAAGCATGAGAGGCTTTTGGATCCTATATTTTTCAGCATTATTCAAGCATTATTCAATTATTTTTTTCCATAAAATTTATAGAAGATTCTATAAGAATTTATAGTAAAGATTTCCTATTGCTGAACTATTTTTGTATTTCTTGATTATATACACATATATAAAAATGCTCTATTTTACAATCAGAAAATTGCAAATTATAAAATAATAAGGTAATCTTTACTTATAGGGGCAAAAATTTTAGAATGATACTAGTCAGTATAGAGGAGTTTGAAGACATGTACCTTGTGTTCTGGTAGGAATGTAAATTGATAAAAATTACCTTGGCAGGCAATTTGACAATGGATATTGATATTTAGAATATGTACATTTATAGTTTTATTTAACATTTCTTTTAGAAATGTACTTTATAAAATAAAATTATGTGCACCTGGGTGACTCAGTCCATTGAGCATCCAACTCTTGGCTTGGTTCAGGTCATGAGCTTAGGGTTCTGAGATTGAGCCTGGTGTGGGGCTCCTTGCTGAGTGTGAAATCTGCTTGAGATTTTCTCTCTGCCCCTTCTCTTCTACCCTTCCCTCTCCCCTGCTCATGCATGCATGCACATGCTCTTTCTCTCTCAAATAAGTAAATAAAATCTTAAAAAAAGAAATATATAATTATGCCAAACATGCTGCTTATTTGATTTATAAGTGATTACTTTTTTTTTTTAAGGTTTTATTTATTTATTCATGAGAGAGACAGAGAGAGAGGCAGGCTCCATGCAAAGTGCCCGAAGTGAGACTCAATTCCGGGTCTCCAGGATCACGCCCTGAGCTGAAGGCAGCGCTAAACCACTGAGCCACCCAGGCTGCCCAAGTGATTACTTTTTTAAAAGGTGATCATGAGAGTTCATAAAAAAATACATGTGAGACATTTTATTTTACCTTTATAACATATATATGAATATTCATTAATTTTTTAAATCTTTTTTAAAAATTTTTATTTTATTTATGATAGTCACACAGAGAGAGAGAGAGAGAGGCAGAGACATAGGCAGAGGGAGAAGCAGGCTCCATGCACCGAGAGCCCGACGTGGGTTTTGATCCTGGGTCTCCAGGATCTCACCCTGGGCCAAAGGCAGGCGCTAAACCACTGCGTCACCCAGGGATCCCTATTCATTAATTTTTTGATATAGTACTAAAGCCTTTATTTGAATATGATCTGTTGGAGTTTAGCATTGTCCTTCTTACATAAGCCACACTCATAGTACACTATTTACAATATCCATTGCTAAATTTTTTTTATAGTGAAGCAAAGCATTTGCAAACCAATGTGAAGGTAGAAACTTTATAGAGATTTTCTTTCTTTCTTTCTTTCTTTTTTTTTGTAAGATTTTATTTATTTACTCTTGAGAGACAGAGGGAGAAACAGGCTCACTGCAGGGAGCCTGATGCAGGATTCCATCCCAGGATCCCAGAACCTCAGGATCACGACCTGATGCTCAAACACTGAGCCACCCAGGAGTCCCAGATTTTCTGTTTTTAATAGAAATTAAAATTCTCTTCCAAATACAAAAAACAGGTTTTTAAGTAATGCACTTTTAGTCTAATTTTCTAAAACTATTGACTTAATTTTTCATTAAAAAACAACTTTCTTAGTTTTTCTTAGTCTGACTTATTTTACTTAGCATAATTCACTTTAGGTCTGTATGATTTCACTCATGTGGAATAAAAAAAAACAAAAATGAATAAACAAACACAAAGTAGAATCATACCTATAAATATGGAGAACAAAATGACAGTTGCCGGAGGGAAGGAAGTGGAGGGATGGGCAAAATGGGTGAAGGGGAATGGGAGATACAGGCTTCCAGTTATGGAATGAGTAAGTCATGGGAATAAAAGGCATAGATAGCATAGGGAATATAGTCAATATTATAATAGCACTGTATGGTGACAGATGGTAGTTACTCTTATGCCGAGGATAGCATAAGGTATACAGACTTTGAATTACTATCTTGACAGCTGAAACTAATGTAACATTGTGCGTCAACGATACTGAAAATTTTTTTATTTACAAATTTTTTTTGTGTTTTTTTCCTAATTTTTATTTAAATTCCACTTAACATACAGTGTAATATTAGTTTCAGGTATAGAATTTAGTGATTCAACACGTACATGCAACCCTTAGTGTGCATCACAAGTGCCTTCCTTAATACCCATCACCTATTTAACACTACCCACCTCCCTTCCAGTTACCATCAGTTTTTTCTCTAAAGTTAAGAGTCTGTTTTTTGGTTTGCCACTCTCTTATCTGCCACCCACCTCCATTTTGTTTCTTAAATTCCACATATGACTGAAAATCATGTGGTATTTATTTTTCTCTGACTGACTTCACTTAGCATAATATATATAACTCCATCTACATTGCTGCAAATGGCAAGCATTTGCATTCATTCTCTTTTTATGGCTGAATAATATTCCATTGTGTGTGTATAAGCACTACATCTTCTTTTTTTTTTTAAGATTTTTTATTTATTTATTTATGATAGACATAGAGAGAAAGAGAGAGAGAGAGAGAGAGGCAGAGACACAGGAGGAGGGAGAAGCAGGCTCCATGCCGGGAGCCTGACGCGGGACTCGATCCCGGGACTCCAGGATCCTGGGCCAAAGGCAGGCGCTATACCGCTGAGCCACCCAGGGATCCCCAGCACTACATCTTCTTTATCCATTCATCAGTCGATGGACATTTGGACTATTTCCATAATTTGGCTATTGTTGATAATGCTGCTGTAAACATTGGGGTTCATGTATCCCTTCAAATCAATATTTTTGTATCTTTTGGGTAAATGCCTAGTAATGCAATTGATGGATCATAGGCTAGTTTTATTTTTAACTTTTTGGGGAACCTTCCAGAGTGGTTGTACCAGTTTACATTCCGCCAGGAGTGTAAGAGGGTTTTCCTTTCTCTGCACTCTTGCCAAAGGTTTGTTTCCAGAATTTTAGCCATTCTGATGGTATGAGGTGATATCTCATTGTAATTTTGATTTGTATTTCCCTTATGATGATTGACGTTGAGCATCTTTTCATGTGTCTATTGGCCATCCAGATGTCTTCTTTGGAAAAATGTCAATCTCTGTCTTCTGCCCATTTCTTAATTGGATTATTTGTTTTTTGGGTGTTTTTTGGATTCTAACTCTTTATTAGATATGTCATCTGCAAAAATCTTTTCCAGTTTTAGTTTTGTTGATTGCTTCCTCTGCCGTGCAGAAGCTTTTTAGTTTGATGAGGTCCCATTTATTTTCACTTTTGTCTCCCTTGCCTCAGGAGACATATCTAGAAGAATATTGCTATGGCCAATGTCAAAGAGATTACTGCCTGTGCTCTCTAGGATTTTGATGGTTTCCTGTCTCAGGTTATTATTTATTTATTTATTTATTTATTTATTTATTTATTTATGATAGTCACACACAGAGAGAGAGAGAGAGAGAGAGAGAGAGAGAGAGGCAGAGACACAGGCAGAGGGAGAAGCAGGCTCCATGCACCGGGAGCCCAATGTGGGATTCGATCCCGGGTCTCCAGGATCGCGCCCTGGGCCAAAGGCAGGCACCAAACCGCTGCACCACCCAGGGATCCCTCCTGTCTCAGGTTTAAGTCTTTCATCCATTTTGCATTTATTGTTGTGTATGGCATAAGAAAGTGGTCCAGTTTCATTTTTTTGCATGTTGCTATCCAGTTTTCCCAACACCATTTGTTAAGCTTCTTTCTTTCTTTCTTTCTTTCTTTCTTTCTTTCTTTCTTTCTTTCTTTCTTTCTTTCTTTCTTTCTTTCTTTCTTGATTCTATTTATTTATTTGAGAGAGAGAGAGAAAAAAAAAGTGTGAGCATGAGCTGGGGGAGGGACAAAAGGAGAGGAAGAAGCAGAGTCTCTATTGAGCAGAGAGCTCCATGCAGGGCCTGATCCTGGGTTTTCAGGACCGTGACCTGAGGAGAAGGCAGACACTTAACAAACTGGGCCACCCAGGTGCCCCATTTTTTTAAGTCTCCCCTTTTCTTTTTAAGATTTTATTTATTTATTTGAGAGAAAGTGAGCCAACACTGTTTGTTGAAGAGACTTTTTAACATTGGATATTCTTTCCTGCTTTGTTGAAGGTTAATTGACCATATGGTTGTGGGTTCATTTCTGGGTTCTCTATTCTGTTTCATTGATCTATGTGTTTTTTTTTTTTTTTCTAGTGCCATACTGTCTTGCTCACTACAGCTTTGTAATATAACTTAAAGTCGAGTTATGATGCCTCCAGCTTTGTTTTTCTTTTTCAGGATTGCTTTGGCTGTTTGGGACAAATTTCAGGATTGTTTATTCTAGCTCTGTGAAAAATGCTATTGGTGTTTTGATAAGGATTGCATTAAAAGTGTAGATTGCTTTAGATAATGTAGACATTTTAACAATATTTGTTATTCTCCTGGACTCCTATAATATGAATATTATGTTTGATGGAGTTACTGAGTTTCCTAAGTCTGTTCTTGTGATCCACAATTCTTCTTTCTCTCTTTTTTCAGCCTCATTATTTTCCATTATTCTATCTTCTATATTACTTATTTGTACCTCTTCTTTTTCCATCCTTGCGGTCATTACATCCAGTCTGTTTCAGATCTCAGTTATTTTTTATTTGACTGTTTTTTAACTCTTTTATCTCTGTGGTAAGGGCCTTCCTGAAGTCTTCCATTTTTTTCTCAAGCCCAGTCCTTAGGATTGTTGCTTTGAATTCTTCATCAGGCATATTACTTAGATCTGTTTTGATTAGATCTCTGTCCATGACCTTTTCTTGTTCTTTCTTTTGGGATGAATTCCTGTGCCTTGGCATTTTAAAGCTCTGTCTTTTTCTAAATTAGAAAAACCTGTTACGTTTCCTGCTCCTGAGAGTAATGACTTTCTGAAGAAGAGGTCACATAGTATCTGGGGCCTGGCACTTCACGGAGTGTCTCTGGTGTGTGCTACGTGCACTTTGCTGTTCTGTTTTGGCTACTTTATCCTTCAGGCCAGTGACCTGCAGAGGCTCTCCTTGCCTGCAGTGGGCAGTATTTGATCCTTGACCAGAAGTATAGGTGTGCTGTACTGTTTAACTAGGTGTGCTTTGGTGTGCACCTGAAACTAATGTAACATTGTCAACTATAGCAAAACAAGAAAAAATTTTTAAAATTTCTCTTCAGCATGCATTTAATTAACTAAATATTTAATTAAAGTGTGTGGTTCTAAACACCAGCTGAACTAAAGAGGTTGAGAATACAACTGAATTTTGACAAGCAAGTAACTCAGCTTTTGGGATATGAGTGGAAAAATCTATTAAGATGCCTAGTTACCTAAATTATGGTTCATCCATTCTGTGAATAGAGTAGCTTTATTTGTACTGACATGGAAAAATGTCTACAGTATTTTAAGTTTTATTTATTTATTTTAGAGAGAGATTGAGAGCAAGAGAGCGCAAGTGGGGGGTAGGGGCAGAGGGAGAGGGAGAAACCGACTCCCCACTGAGTAGGGAGCCTGACTCAGGGCTCAATCCCAGGATCCCAAGATCATGACCCAAGCCAAAGGCGTACACATAACTGACTGAGCCACCCAAGTGCCCCTAAGTTTTTTAAATATATATATATATATATTTTTTTTTAAATCTTTTATTTTATTTATTTATTTTTTTTTAATTTATTTATAATAGTCATACAGAGAGAGAGAGGCAGAGACATAGGCAGAGGGAGAAGCAGGCTCCATGCACCGGGAGCCCGATATGGGATTCGATCCCAGGTCTCCAGGATCGCGCCCTGGGCCAAAGGCAGGCGCCAAACCGCTGCGCCACCCAGGGATCCCTTTTTTTTTTTTTTTTTTTGAGTAAACTCCATCATCCTGAACACACCTAGTTGAAGGGAATCTCATGGAAAAAACACATGGAAATGTGCAGTTAAGGATTAGCATTGGGGCTGCTCTGTAACATTTTTCCTTTTTTCTTTCTTTCTTTCTTTTTTTTTTTTTTTAAGTTATCTCTGCACCCAGTGTGGGGCTTAAACTCATGACCCCGAGATCCAGAGTCTTATGGTCTACAGACTGAGCCAGCCAGGCACCCTTTCCTTTTTCTTTGAAATAGAAATAATATTTATTAGAAAACATTCAAGCAATTAAAAAGTGTATAAAGTAGGAAAGATACTCTTTTTTTAAGATATCACCCAAACACCACTACTGTTCATAGTTGGATCTGTATCTTTCTAGAATTTCCTTTGCACAGATAAACACACACACACAATTTTTACATGCATCTATTTACAACTTGCTTTTTAAAATAATTTTAAACTTAAAACATTGTACTGATTAGGATGCAGAGGAAGAAGGAACCGTAGTGTACTGTCAGTGGGAATGTAAACTGGTACAACTACTGTGGAAAACAGTATAGAGATTCCTCAAAAAATTAAAAATAGAAATACTGTATGATCCACTAATTCCACCAGTGAATATATACCTGAAGGAAACAGAAGTACTAATTCAAAAAAGATATATGCACCCATATGTTTATTGCAGCATTATTTATTTTTTTTAAATTAAAAAAAATTTTTTATTTTATTTATGATAGTCACAGAGAGAGAGAGAGAGGCAGAGACACAGGCAGAGGGAGAAGCAGGCTCCATGCACCGGGAGCCCGACGTGGGATTTGATCCCGGGTCTCCAGGATCGCGCCCTGGGCCAAAGGCAGGCGCCAAACCACTGCGCCACCCAGGGATCCCTATTATTCTTTATTCTTATACCATATTTGTAAGGCCACCTCATTTTGCCTATTAAGAAACTGAGGATCAAGAGGTGGGTTAATCAATTTGTTAATTTGTTAAAGGTAGAATAACTAGCTAGCTAGATGAAGAAGTAGGATTTAAACTCACCTATGACCTCAAGCTCTGTGTTGTTTCCACTGTGACACATGGATGGCCATTCAACTCTCTTCCACTTTGTCTGACTCCCTAACTTCCCTTTTCCCTTCAATCACTGCTGTGGGTGAATTGTCTTATTATTTTTGCTGAATGCCACCATAATACCTTAATACCATTGACTTCTAAGTATTTCTGTACTCCAATCATAATGAATATGTCTTCAATGTATATAATACTTCCTGCTCTGTACTTTCCCAGGCTATACTCTATACTTTCCCCTGGAGTATCCTATATAGAGTTGTTTCCTTTGTAGTATTCATTTGCATAAGTACAGAAATATTTTTTTGCTTTTTTTCAAAGAGAGTTGTTGGAGCTCCAGGCATCTCAGAATACCTGATGTTGGAAAATATCTGTAGTCTTGTCCCATCAGTCTTCTTTTACTCAGCATTACAATAGATATTGTGTAAAGCTGCCATTTGCCTGGAGTAGAGAAAAGATTTATTCTTGGTAAGAGGGAATATAGTGGCCGTGGGTGATGAATATAAGAAAGGAGGTTCTGGGATCCCTGGGTGGCGAAGCGATTTGGCGCCTGCCTTTGGCCCAGGGCGCGATCCTGGAGACCCGGGATCGAATCCCACGTCGGGCTCCCGGTGCATGGAGCCTGCTTCTCCCTCTGCCTGTGTCTCTGCCTCTCTCTCTCTCTCTCTCTCTGTGACTATCATAAATAATAAATTTTAAAAAATTAAAAAAAAAAGAAAGGAGGTTGGAAACAATAAATTTCTGCCAAGAAAAAAAAAAAATGAACAACAGTGTAGAGCTAATGAGGATAAGTGAACAAATCCCTCTCAGGCCTTGGTTGAGATAGAACCTGAAGTAAGAGAAAATCCATGGCTGTGCATAGGAGGGATAGGTAGGGATGAGGCTTTCCTTGGGTAGAGGATGTATTGGAAAGAAGATACAGATGCATGTGTTCTTTGCTTTTCAGTTTGTGCTGACCTGGCCTGGAGGCAGCTTTTCTTTCAACAGATGAGATGCTGTTATGGAAAAAAACTATATCGAGGGCAGCCTAGGTGGCTCAGCAGTTTAGTGCCACCTTCAGCCCAGGGCGTGATCCTGGGGTCCTGGGATTGAGTCCCACATCAGGCTCCCTGCATGGGGCCTGCTTCTCCCTCTGCCTATGTCTCTGCCTCTCTCTCTCTTTCTCTGTCTCTCTCTGTGTCTCATGAATAAATAAATAAAATCTTTAAAAAAACCTATATCTAAGTAATTGAAAAATGCTAACATGTGCAGTTCTAAAATAATCTCTATGCTTATCAAAACATGAAAACGAGGAGCTCCTGGGTGGCTGTCAGTTAAATGTCTGACTCTTGATTTCGGCTCAGGCATGATCTCAGGGTCATGAGATTGAGCCTTGAGTCAAGCTTCACACTGGGCATGGAACCTGCATAAAATTTTCTTTCTCCCTCTCCCTCTCACCTCACCTCATGCTCTCTCTCTCTGAAAACAAAACATGAAATTGATATTAGAATAATCACTGTATTTTGAAAGTGTGATCATAGCCCTGACAATCAAGCTCAGTTTCTCCAGGAATTATTCCTTGACTAAACTAGTAGTTTTTGATCTCTGTTTTCCTGACACTTTTACTACTAATAATCTATATCATATTAACTAATCCTTCATTATGTGTTATAGTGAATTTTTGTATGTACAAGTTTTATCTCCTTAAAGTTTAAAAAAGAAAGAAGTGGGTACCTGGGTGGCTCAGTCAGTTAAGCATCTGACTCTTTTTTTAAAATTTTATTTATTCATGAGAGACACAGAGAGAGAGAGACAGAGACATAGGCAGAGGGAGAAGCAGGCTCCCTCTGGGGAGCCCGATTAAGCATCTGACTCTTGCTCTCAGCTTAGGTCTTATCTCAGAGTTGAGAGTTTGAGCCCTGCATTGGCCTCCATGCTGGGTGTGGAGCCTACTTAAAAACAATTTTAAAAAATTTATAAAAGGAGAGAGAAAGACTTGTATCTCAGACTTTTTTCCCTCTGCTAGATGCTGGACACATAGTAGTAGATTCTGTATAGTTGAATATATGGGCTGATTATTTCCTCTTTTTTTTTTTTTTTTAAGGATTTTGTTTTTCAGTGAATTCTGTACCCAGTGTGGGGCTCAAACCTATAACTCCAAGATCAAGAGTTGCAAGCTCCACCATCTGAGTCAGCCTGGTGCCCCTCATTTTCCTTTTTGAGATCATTTTTTTAAAAGATTTATTTATTTATTTGAGAGAGAGAAAAAGAGAATGTGTGGGGAGGGGCAGAGGGGGAAAGAGAGAGGCAAGCAGATTCTGTGCAGAGCCCAATGCAGGGCTTGATCCCAAGGCCTTGAGATAAAGACCTGAGCCGAAATCAAGAGTCAGATGCTTAACCCACTGAGCCACCCAGGTGCCCCTTTGGGATCGTGTTTTAAAAAATAGTTTTCTTTCCATCTTATCTCAACCAATATTCTCTCTTGAAAGTATCAAGTATTTATTTTGTAGGTAGCATTTTTTCCTCAGGGGTAAGCAAAGCTGACCTTCAAATTTCTTCTAGATACTATATATATATATATATATATATATATATATATATTTTATCCTGGTCCCTGATAAAATTTTAGAAGTTGTTGAGCTTTCTGTCAGCATTCATTCATTTAACAAAATGCTACCATTATCCTAGGCACTAAATGCAACAGTAAGAAGAAAAAGAAGTAAACATTAATCTCTGCCTTCATGGGGCTTTTAGTCTTAAGAATAGGACTGGATAGTGCAGAGTGGACTTGAGACTTTAAAGACTAGAGGCAGGGATCCCTGGATGGCGCAGCAGTTTGGCGCCTGCCTTTGACCCAGGGCGCGATCCTGGAGACCCGGGATCGAATCCCACGTCGGGCTCCCAGTGCATGGAGCCTGCTTCTCCCTCTGCCTGTGTCTCGGCCTCTCTCTCTCTCTGTGTGACTATCATAAGATAAAAATAAGAAACAAATTTTAAAAATTGTTTATAATAAAAATAAAAAAAATAAAGACTAGAGGCAGGGAAACTGTGATTATGATCTGGTCATTTGTTCTTAATTCCTTATCTTCCCAGCATTTAGCTTTGACAGCATCTTGATACCCACCCTATATTTTACCTATCTATAAATGTGCTTCATGCCTTATATTTCCCCTATCACCCCCTCCCCATCACCAACACATATGTCTTCCTTTATCAGCTCCTATCATTCTTTGTTCTTTCTTTGTATTTTTTTCATATGTACTTGGCCATATTTGAAAGGTGTCAAAACCATATACTTTCTCCCCTCCTTTCCCCAATTAAACCATATAGTTTCTAATATAACAGTTTTTTCCTTACAAAGGAAAAAAGGACACATTTGCTTTCTTGATATTTTTCAGACTGGGAGTCTTGGTATGAAATCAAGGAATTATCTCCAAAATGGTACATTGATGAAGAGGAAATATCCCAGGGGATGGTAATGGAAAGACTTACAAGTATTGACCTTGAATATTCCAGTTTCAGAGAAGCTTGGAAATATGAGGGTGAATTTGAGCAGCATCAACGAAATCAGGAGAGGCATTTCAGGCAAGTGACAGCTCTTAAGGAAATCTCTACTGTGAAAAGAGACAATAAATATAATAATTCTGAGAGAAGTGTTCTGTTGAAATCAGTACTTTCAACACAAGAGAGAGTTCCCACAGTAGAGCAATTACATAAATTTGATATTTATGATAAAGTGTTTCCTCCCAATTCCATGCTAATTGAGCATAAAAGATTATCTGCTGAGAAGGAATGTTTGATAGATAATGAATGTGAAGAATTCAACCAGAATACATACCTTAGTAAAGATACTGGAATTCCTCCTGGGGAGAAGTCTTACGAAAGTAATGATTTTTCAAATCTCTTAAGTTTCCACTCATTACTTACTCAACATCAAACAACTCATTTTGGAAAATTTCCGCACAGACTCAGTGAATGTGATGATGCCTTTAGCTGTTACTCATTCTTTACTCAACCTCAGACAATTCACAGTGGAGAGAAACCATATGCATGCAATGACTGTGGAAAGGCCTTTAGCCATGACTGCTTTCTCAGTGAACATCAAAGAACTCATATTGGAGAGAAACCATATGAATGTAAGGAATGTAATAAAGCCTTCAGACAGAGTGCGCACCTTGCTCAACATCAGAGAATCCACACTGGAGAGAAACCCTTTGCATGCAGTGAATGTGGGAAGGCCTTTAGCCGTTATGCCTTCCTTGTTGAACATCAGAGAATTCACACAGGAGAGAAACCATATGAATGTAAAGAATGTAACAAAGCCTTCAGACAGAGTGCACACCTCAATCAACATCAGAGAATTCACACTGGAGAAAAACCCTATGAATGTAATCAATGTGGAAAAGCCTTCAGCAGACGCATTGCCCTTACTCTGCATCAAAGGATTCATACAGGAGAGAAACCCTTTAAATGTAATGAATGTGGGAAGACTTTTGGCTATCGCTCACACCTAAATCAACATCAGAGAATTCATACAGGTGAAAAGCCTTATGAATGCATCAAATGTGGGAAGTTTTTTAGGACTGACTCACAACTTAATCGACATCACAGAATACATACTGGAGAGAGACCCTTTGAATGCAGTAAATGTGGGAAAGCCTTCGGTGATGCTTTAGTTCTAATTCATCATAAGAGAAGTCATGCAGGAGAGAAACCCTATGAATGTAACAAATGTGGGAAGGCCTTCAGTTGTGGCTCATACCTTAATCAACACCAGAGAATTCATACTGGAGAGAAACCCTATGAATGTAATGAATGTGGGAAGGCTTTCCATCAGATCTTGTCCCTTAGGCTACACCAGAGAATTCATGCTGGAGACAAACCCTATAACTGTAATGAATGTGGAAATAATTTTAGCTGTGCCTCAGCCCTAAGACGACATCAGAAAATTCATAATAGAGAAACTCTCTGATTATAACAACTATAAGAAAGAAAACAATTAGTCACCACTCAGTCCTTATTAAATATATATCAGTGAATTCTTTGGTTAATGATTCTATGAATGTAGTAAATAAGGAAAAGCCTTCAGTTTATGAGCACCCTTTATTTGAAATAGCCTGAATAGTAGACATCAGTTACTTTTGGATCTGTTCTATGCCCCATTTGAAACTTATCTTACATATCATTCTGATGACACTATTAATCAGGGAGAGCAGTGGATTGGTCATAGCCTGGCCACAATCTGGTTAATAAGGGATTGGCAAATGGCCCTATTTGGACAACTAGAACTCTAAGGGGGTATTGTTATGGATAGTAAGAGAAGATCTTTTTTTCCTGGAATTGCAAGTTTCAAGGATTTAAAGGATTTTTCAAGGTTAAAAACTCACCAGTAGCTTTTTGCCACCACATAAGGAAAGCCTTCCCAAGATCAGTCTAACACAGAGGAAAATGCAAATAAGATATAGAAATCTGATGACATTGTTTGATCTTCTGAATTCAATCAAGCCTGAAGTCTATACCATCTTTTACTTTTTAATTTTTGTGATCCAATAAATTTTGTTTGCTTAATTTGAATTGGATTTTTGCCTCATGGAATTACAGTCCTGATTCATACACCCCTATATTCGCTATATAAGAAAGCCGTAATCTTTTATATGGCACAATTATCCTGAGAAACCTTTTGCTAAAACAAGTATATGGAAGTTGAATATACAGACTTCATAAAGCTGAGAGAATTACTACATTTTATTTGTTGATAAAAATTAATTTGGTATTTATTAGACTCATAATAAGGATAAATTTTTAAAAATTCACCTAGTAAAACTCCTTAACAAGCTTTCCCATAAGGAATTAAAATCATTTGTAGTGGTGACTCACCATAGGCCTTTAAAGAAAGAGTGGCAAGCTAAGAGTATAATGGATCTGTCACATTAATGAATGGTTCTTCATCTTAAAGGAATTATTTGATTTTCTGTTTTCAGTATGGGTTTAAATATACTGGATAATAGAATGAAATAGAATTGTAAATGAGGTCTTCTTTTGTGGGTAGATTGTAAACTTGGCTTAAGAAGTTTATGGGTAACTTCTTTGGAACTAGAGATTCAGACAAAGACATTACTAGCAGATAGAAAGGATGGCATATTTTCTATTCATTGTAGAAGTAAGAGAGTTAGAGCCTAAAATTTTTAGGTTATAAGTTATTACCATTCTTCAAAGGAGTATGAGTGTATAGAGCAGTATAATCCTATTTTATCTGAGTGAATGTAGAAAGGGAAACTGATGATATGGTAATTGGGCCACCTTGAGTAGTTAGAACTGTTACAATCTTGGACATTGACTGGAAAGCACCTATAAAAACAACAGAACAAATGAATTAGGAAAGAACAAAGGATTTATATATGTGCATCGAGTGAAATAATTACTACTCTTATAATTTCTTTATTAGTCAATTTATACTTATATCTAATACAAATCTAAAAATTTCCTAAATATTAAGACAGATTCCCTTAAACAACTTAAACTGCAAATTTAGTAAGACTTAATACTTCAAACCTTGAGCAGAAAAAAATGTAATGATTATAAAACATTGCCACACATATTACATCTAACTAAAAAGTCAATATTATGTGCTGGAAATCCATTTCATTTCTTTATTCTTTCTTATGTTTCCTAAAGGTCTAGAAATACTTATTTTAATACTTTTTAAGAGTTGAATAGTAACTTATTTTGGAAAGCTCCCCAAGGTTACAGTAAACTTACTAGGCCTAAAGAAAAAGAGTAATGACTCAGACCAGTGACGAGTTCGAGTTATTCACTAATTGATTCTAAGTATGGCACCTGATTTCTTCCTCTAAGGTGACATAAACCCAAGCCACTGATCCATGCTCTAGCTTTTTCTTTTTTTTCAGTTAAACTTTACTTGTAATGTTAGTAAAATCTTTTACACATGCCTTTAGCATGGGAGTTTGTACTTTACAATCTGGTGTTTCTCCTCAATAAGGTATTAAATTTTATTTATCTGCAACTATACAATCTATTGTCTTATTGCAGTATAGTGATTTGATCTTTTAGCATTATTAAAAGCTTATGCTTAATAGTATCTTATAGTTATTAGGGTCATCTAGAGGTTTCTTGTCCTAAAGAGATGAGGGTTTGAGTTTGTTCAGTAAATTCTCTTTAGGACATGGACTAATTCATTTAGAACACTGGCAAAACCCTTTGCACTTGGTTATTGGGTATGCCAGTGGTGATGGAACTGTTGGGTTCCTTTTTTAATCTGGTTATTATGCTAAACATATCTTTCTGCCATGTTAGTTTGTGCAGTTTTTGCTTGTATATGTAAAAATTTTCTTTTATATACTCTTAATTAAGCAGGTGGTGTGTGTTTTATTGAAAAATTTTATATAGAGTACCTACTGTGTTCCAAGCTTTGTTCTAATCTAGGCATTGGAGATACAGTAGTGAACTACACAGAAAAATCACTGCTTTTTTATAGAGCTAATTTCTAGTAAAGAAGACCAACAATAAATATATATGCATATATATATATATATATATATATATATATATATATATATAAATAATATGTAAGAGAATAAATTCTAAGGAGAAGAAAATGAAGGAAGAGGTAGGGGACAAGATTGATATTTTAGATTGTATGGCCAGGGAAGGAAGCCTCTTTTGAAGTTGACTTTTGATTAAAGAGATTAAAGACCTGGGAAAGGTAAGAAATTTAACTATACTATGTATATACACACACACATTTTATGCCTATTGGAAAGGTAATCCATGTATATGAATGTTACATATCTATGTGTGTATGTGTATATTAAATATTTTTATATATACATATGTGTGTAATTCATACATGTACATATTACATTTTGAACTAAGTTCATTCTTACATGTATCATTTATTCTGTGTATTTCATTTTAACATTTTTCTTTTTAGTTTCATGAATTCATGGCTTTTTACAATCTTAACACATTTCAATTAATTATAATGGAATTATTTGTGATGCTCAAATTGTCAGAATGAGCCACTGGGGGCCAATTTAGGCTGACTCTTTGCTCCCTTCATCACTGCATTGATCTTTGTAAGCATCTTTACTTCCTGGCAATATAGGATGTTCCAGACCAATCCTCAGTGTTTCTTGCCCAAAGCTATGAAGTTAGCTACCTTGCAAGGAATTTAGGGAGAAAAAAAAAACGAGCATATGTATTAAAAAGGGGATATGAAACCAGAAATAGAAGTTTCCCTCTTAATAAAAAATTATTTCTCTCAGTTAAAGATCTTGCTAGCCTAACAAAGAGTCTAAGTAAGATTGGATTTTCCCATTTACACTGTATTTTTTGTTTTCTAACATTCCTGTTACCCAAGAAGAAAAAGACTGCCCAACTCCATGGTGGTTTACTTTGGTAGGTATATATTAAGCTCACACTAATAAGAACCATATATTAATTACTGTTTATAAAACAAAGTTGTTTCAGGATTTTCGAAACACTATTTTAATAAGTTAAAAATAGCTAGTTGAAAAATAATGATAATTTAAAATTCCCTCAACTGATGTAAATGAGTCAGAAGGAAATGCTGCTGAGCTTCTAAAGATGTATTATGATTCCAGGTGTTCTTTTACCTACAGAAGATTTTCTTCCTTTTTTTTTTTAAGATTTTATTTTTTCATGAGACACACACACAGAGAGAGAGAGAGAGAGAAAGAGAGAGAGAGAGGCAGACTACACAGGCAGAGGGAGAAGCAGGCTCCATGCAGGGAGCCTGATGTCGGACTTGATCCTAGGACTCCAGGATCATGCCCTGAGCTGAAGGCAGACGCTCAACCATTGAGCCATCCAGACATTCCCCAGATTTTCTTCCTTTTAAAAAGTTTTTTATATCTCTCTTTCTGAGCAAACACAATACAAAACTTTAAGCTTTGTGTAATATATAAATAAGTTTCTCACAGAGTTCTGTGCCCTTTTAGTAGTTACTATATTTGGGTGCTAGGACTTTGGATGAATTTTGGGCAAAATTGCTGCCATTATGATTGGGCTCCTTTTAGAGACACCTTTAAAAAATGTTTCCTTTTTTCATTATGATTTCACATTGATTTTGAGTTCTTAATTATCATATTAATTTGCTGTACCCTACTAAGATTTTCTACTTTGTCCACAAAGCTCAAGACAGAGAGACAATGATATGTCTTAATGTGGTAGAGAAAAGCAGATACCTTGAAGTCATGAGGTGAGGATACTTTAGAGACATGGAAATGACTCATCTTCCTTGTCAGCTTTCTTAAAAGCATTTGCATGGTAATTCATCACATAGTCTTCCAGAAAGAGTAGTGAAAGTATCTGTTATTTTGATTATTGGCACAAGTAGAGGTGTTGGAATTAGACCTTCATATGGATGTCAACCCTTAGGAGAAACTGAAAAGTGATTATACTTCTTTCAAGCTTAGTTATCTATAAAACTATAAAGCTGAAGTAATAATTCCAGCCTTTTTGTTTTCATAAGGATTACTTAACAGAATGTAATATATATAACTTCTAATGTGGCATTTTTTAATCATGAAATCAAGCAGGAAATGAATTGCCTGCCCGAAAGCCAGCTGCTCATGTAAGACAGAATTGTAAATTCAGCCCCTGTGAATTTGCAGCTTCAGAGTCTCAGAGCTTCCTCTGTCTGGACATTTGAGGCTGTTAGGACTCTGCCTTCTATTACAAAAGAGATCAGAAGATATGGCTTTTGGTTTTATTTATTTAGATTTTATTTATTTATTAATGAGAGACAGGCAGAGAGAGAGAGAGAGAGAGAGAGAGAGAGAGAGAGGCAGAGACACAGGCAGAGGAAGAAGCAGGCTCCATGCAGGAAGCCCGATGTGGGACTCAATCCCGGGTCTCCAGGATCAGGCCCTGGGCTGAAGGCAGCGCCAAACCGCTGAGTCACCCGGGCCACCCCTGGCTTTTGGTTTTTTAAATCTCCATTTATATTTTTGGACTTCAGTTAATAGTATGTAATCAACATTGTTTAGTCCAACACTCATTTATTGGTTTATTTTTCACCAAATAATTCCCAATTTCTGTTCTTCCCCATAGGCATGCACACAGGTATGCATCCTTTAATGTATATATATCTCATAAAATCAGTCATATGTTGTATGTTTGAAATATATATCAGTGATATTATGCTATAAAAGTGCCATTTTTCCTACTTAGCACTTTTTATTCGTGTGTGTATGTTTTAAGGTTTTTCACTTTAATTCCAGTATAGTTAACATGCAGTATTAATTAGTTTCAGATGCTCAATGCAGTGATTCAACAATGCTATACATTACTCAGTGCTCATCATGATTAAATATACTCTTTAATACCCATCACCTATTTCACCCATTTTCCATCCCCCACCTCCCCTCTGGTAATCATCAGTTTCTTCTATATAGTTAAGAGTCTGGCTCTTGGTTTGTCTCTCTCTCTTTTTCCTTGGCTCATTTGTTCTGTTTCTTAATTTCTACTTAGGAGTGAAACCATATAGTATTTATCTCTCTGATTGACTTACTTCGGTTAGCATTATACTCCCTAGCTCTGTTCGTGTTTTTGCAAATGGCAATATTTCACTAATTTTATGGCTGAATAATATTCTAAATACCAAAATACCACATTTTTATCCATTCATCTATCAATGGACACTTGGACTGGTTCCATATTTTGGCTATTTTAAATAGTGCTGCAATAATCATAGGGGTGCATGTATCCCTCTGAATTAGTGTTTTTGTATTTCAGGGGTAAATACCTAGTAGTGTGATTACTGGATCATAGGATAGTTCTATTTTTAATTTTTTGGAGAATCTCCACATTGTTTTCCCAGTGGCTGTACCAGTTTATGTTCCCACCAACAGTGCATGAAGGCGTCTTTTTCTCCACATCCTTGCCTACACTTATTTTTGTGTTATTTATTTTAGCCATTTTGACAGGTGTGAGGTGATACCTCATTGGTCTTTTGTGGTTTTCTAAAATCTTTTTAGAAATTTTATTTTTTTTGAGAGAGAGTGTGAGAGCATGACTGGAGGAGAGAGGCAGAGGGAGAAGTAGACTCCCCACTGAGCAGGGCTTGATCCCAGGGTCCCAGGATCATGACTTCAGCTGAAGGCAGATGCTTAACCGACTGAGCCACCCAACCGTCCCTTATTGGTGTTTTGATATGCATTTCCCTGGTGATGAGTAGTGTTGAATATCTTTTCATGTGTCTTTTGGCCATCTGCATATCTTTGGAGAAATGTCTGTTCATGTCTTCTGCCCATTTTTAATTATATTATTTGTCTTTTGGGTGTTGAGTTGTATTAATTCTTTATATATTTTGGATACTAATCCTTAATTGGATAGTCATTTGCAAATATCTTCTCCCAGTTTGTTTTTTTTTTTTAATTTTTATTTATTTATGATAGTCTCACAGAGAGAGAGAGAGAGAGAGAGAGAGAGAGAGAGAGAGAGGCAGAGACACAGCCAGAGGGAGAAGCAGGCCCCATGCACCGGGAGCCTGACGTGGGATTTGATCCCGGGTCTCCAGGATCGCGCCCTGGGCCAAAGGCAGGCGCCAAACCGCTGCGCCACCCAGGGATCCCTCCCAGTTTGTTTTTTAACTTTAAGTAGTGCCATGCTCAATGTGGGGCTTGAACTCGTAACCCTGAGATCAAGAGTCACATACTCTATCAACTGAGGCAGCCAGGCTTTCCTTATCTTCTCCCACTCAGTTGATTGCTTTTCAGTTTTGTAGATTTTTTTCCTGTGCAGAAGCTTTTTATTTTGATGTAGTCCCGATAGTTTATCTTTGCTTTTATTTCCCTTGCTTCAGGAGACACATCTAGAAACATGCTATGGCTGATGTCAGGGAAATTGCTGCTTGTGCTCTCTTATAGGATTTTTATTGTTTCAGTTTCAAGTCTTGCATTTAGGTCTTTAATCCATTTTGAGTTTTATTTTTGTGTATGGTGTAAGAAGGTGGTCCATTTTCATTCTTTTCTATTAGCTGTCCAGTTTTCCTAACACCATTTGTTGCAGAGACCTTTCCCCATTGCATATTCTTGCCTCCATTGTTGAAGATTGACCATATAATTGTGGGTTTATTTCTGGGTTTTCTATTCAATTCTGTTGATCTATATATCTGTTTTTATGACAGTACCATACTGTGGTGTACTACAGCTTTGTAATATAACTCAGAGTCTGGAATTGTGGTATGTCTAGCTTTGTTCTTTTTCAGGATTGCTTTGGCTGTTCAGGGTCTTTTTTGGTTCTATACACATTTTAGGATTGTTTCTTCTAGCTCTGTGAAAAATGTGAATATTTTGATAGGGATTGTGTTAAATCTGTAGATTGCTTTGGGTAGTATAGACATTTTAACAATATTTGTTCTTCCAATCCATGAGCATGGAATATCTTTCCATTTCTTTGTGTCATCTTGAATTTCTTTCATCAGTGTTTTATAGTTTTCAGAGTACAGGTCTTTAACCTCTTTGGTTAAGTTTATTTCTAGATATTTTATTATTTTTGGTGTAATTGTAAATGGAATTGTTTACTTAATTTCTCCTGCTGCTGCTTTGTTATTAGTGTATAGAAATGCAACAGATTTCTTTTTTTTAAAAAAGGTTACATATTTGAGAGAGAGAGTATGAGTAGGGGAAGGGCAGATGGAGAGAAACTCAAGCAGACTCTATGCTGAATGTGGAGCCTGGTGCAGGGTTTGATCTCATGGCCCTGAGATCATTACCTGAGCTGAAATGAAAAGTCAGATGCTCAACCAACTGAGCCACCGGGTTCCCCAGAAATTACTGGGAAATTGATTACAAAATCAATTATACATTGATTTTGTATTCTGTGACTTTCCTAAATTCATTTATCAGTTTTAGTAGTTTATTTTTGATACATTTATTAGAGTTTTCTATATGTAATATCTTGTTATCTGCAAATAGTGAATGTTTGACTTCTTCCTTACCAGCTTGGGTACTTTTTATTCCTTTTTGTTGTCTGATTTCTATGGCTAGGACTTCTAGTACTATGTTGAATAAAAGTGGTGAGAGAGGATAATCTTGTCTTGTTCTTGTCCTTAGGGGAAAAGCTCTAAATTTCCCCCCCATTGAGTATGATGTTTACTGTGGGATTTTCATTTTCACATTTTCATGTGTCCCTGCCTCTTTCTGTCTCTCATGAATAAATAAATAAAATCTTAAAAAAAATTTCAACTTCTTCCTGCTTCAGTTTTGGTACATTAGATGTTTCTAGGACTTTATCCATTTCTTCTAGGTTGCCCAATTTGTTGGCATATCATTTTTCATAATATTCTCTTACAAGTTGCTTGTGTTTTCTGTAGGGTTGGTTGTTATTTCTCCTCTTTCATTAGTGATTTTGTTTATTTTCATCCCTTCCTCCCCCCCACCCTTGATGAGTCTGGCTAGAGGTTTATCAATTTTGTTGATCTTTTCAAAGATCCAGCTCCTGGTTTCATTGATCTATTTTTTTTTTAAGATTTTATTTATTTATTCATGAGAGACAGAGAGAGAGAGAGAGAGAGAGAGACAGAGAGAGAGAGAGAGGCAGAGAGACAGGCAGAGGAAGAAGCAGGCTCCATGCAGCGGGCCCAGCGTGGGACTCGATCCTGGGTCTCCGGGATCAGACCCTGGGCTGAAGGCAGTGCCAAATGCTGAGCCACCCAGGCTGCCCTATTCTATTGTTTTTTTAAATTTCTATATCATTTACTTCTGCTTTAATCTTTATTTTCTTTCTTCTGCTAGGGTTGGGTTTGTTTTTCTTTTCTAGGTCTTTTAGTGTAAGATTAGGTTGTTTGAGATTTTTCTTACTTCTTGAGGTAGACCTATATTGCTATAAACTTCAACTTAGAACCACTTTTGCTGAACCTGAAATGTTTTGGACCATTGTATTTTCATTTTCATTTGTTGCAATGTAATTTTTGATTTATTTTTTGACTTCTTGGTTGACTCATTTATTGTTTAGTAGTATGTTATTTAGCTTCCATGAATTTGTGCTATTTCCACATTTTTTTCTTGTGGTTGATTTCAAGTTTCATAGCAATGTGATCAGAAAAGACACATGGTATGACTTCAGTGTTTTTGAATTTTTTGAGAATGTTTTGTGGCCTAACATATAATCTATTCTGGAGAATATTCTATGTGCATGTGAAAAGAATGTGTAGGGATGTCTGGGTGGCTCAGTTGGTTAAGCATCTGCCTTCAGCTCAGTCATGATCCCAGAGTCATAGGACTGAGGCCCATGTTAGGCTCCCCACTCAGCGGGAGACCTGCATCTACCTATCCCTATGCTTACTGCTCCCCTGATTCTGTTCTCTCTGTGTCAAATAAATAAAATCTTTAAGAGAAAAAGAAAAGAATGTGTATTCTGCTGTTTTAGGATGAGATGTTCTGAATATATCTGTTAACTCCATCGGGTCCCATGTGTCATTCAGAGCCACTATTTCCTTTTTGATTTTTCTGTTTGGATGATCTGTTCAGTGTAAGTGGGATGTTAAAGTCCTCTACTATTATTGTATTACACTATCAATTATTTCCCTTATGTTTGTTATTTTATGTATTTGGGTGCTCCCATGTTAGGTGCATAAATATTTACAATTGTTATATCTTCTGGTTGGATTGTCCCCTTTATGATTACATAGTGTCCTTTTCTCTTGTTACATATAGTCTTTTTTTATTTTTAAAAGATTTTATTTATTTATTCATGAGAGACAGAGAGAGATAGGCAGAGACAAAGGCAAGAGAAAAGTAGGCTCCACACGGGGAGCTCAATGTGGGACTCGATCTCGGACCTCAGGATCACACCCTGGGACGAAGGCAGGTGCTAAACCGCTGAGCCACCCAGGCATCCCTAGTCATTGTATTAAAGTTCATTTTGTTTGATACATGTAATGCTACCCTGGCTTTGTTTTGACATCCATTTAGTCTACATGGTTTTTAGATCTATCTTGTTCCTCTGTGCAGTCACCTAAGGTTATTCATCACTTCTAACACTTGCATAGTAATTAATAGTATATATTTACTATGTATTATTTATTTTTTTGTCTGAAATGATGGATACAACTCCTGGCTGTCACAAAGAGCATCCTAGTATGTATCCCCTTGCAGACCAGAACTAGATTAGAAAACTTACCCTGGAAGGCAGCCTGGGTGGCTCAGCAGTTTAGTGCCTGGATTCAGCCCAGGTTGTGATCCTGGAGTCCTGGAGTCCCACATCGGGCTCCCTGCATGGAGCCTGCTTCTCCCTCTGCCTGTGTCTCTGCCTCTCTCTCTCTCTCTCATGAATAAATAAATAAAATCTTAAAAAAAAAACCTTACCCTGGAATATTGCACTTGTGTTTTTGCACAATTTTACTAGGTACAACCAGTTTACTTTCTAGAGTGGCTGCATCTGTTTACATTCTCACCAGCAGAACCTCTTTCTATGTGCTGGTAAACACCTGATATTATCTTCCTTGGATTTTTTTGGTTTGTATTGTTATTATAGACTACTAGTGAGTTAGAGCATATCTCCATATACTTCTCAGTCATTTGGACTCTATCAAGTTTTTTTTTTCTTACCTTGTTTGTCTCCTCAAATTGTCATCAATCAATTCATAAAAGTTTGGTTAAAATTTACTTGTGGGGATGCCTGGGTGGCACAGCAATGGACCGTCTGCCTTTGGCTCCAGGCATGATCCTGGGATCGAGTCTGGCATCGGGCTCTCTGCTCTCTAGTTTCAGGTGCCAAACCACTGAGCCACCCAGGGATTCTGCCCCCCCTTCCTATGTCTCTCTGCCTCTCTCTCTGTGTGTCTCATGAATAAGTAAATAAAATCTTAAAAAAAATTTACTTGTGAATCCATCTAGGCTTTAGGCATTGTTTCTTGAGGATATGTTTCTATACCATTTCAACTTATTGGGTTTTATTAAAATTTTCTGTTTCTTATGCTAATTTTGTGGGGTGTATTTAAAGAAATATGTTCATTTGTCTAGGTTGTTAAATTGCAAATAGTCATTCATAAGATTCTTTTATTATTCTAACTTCATTTGGTTTCTTACTCATTTTCTTATTTGCATCTTTGTACTTTATCAGCCTTGACAGAGGTTTATATAGCTAATTGATCATTGATCTTTAAAACCTGTCTTTTGATTTTGCTATCCTTTTATCTCTCTTAATTCTGTAATGATTTCTGTGTTTTATTCTTTATAATTTAATTCTTTGAGTGTGCTCTGTCCCTACATTTTGAGTTGACAATTTAGTTTTTTGTTTTTCTTAAATATATTCGAAGCTGCATGTTTCCCTCTAATATGTAAGTTGTGTCCTACAATTTTGCCAGTTAGTGGTTTCATTGTTATTCATTTCCATGTCTTGTAACTTTAGGTGTGTTTTTTTTTTTCTTTTTTAACAGCAAAACTAGGTTTATTTGGGAATAATAGAGAATTGCAATTCAGGACAAGCAAGCCATGGTAAAACCATAGGCAAGTCCTAGGTGTTTCTCCTTAACTCAGAAGTCTTGGCTTTTTGTTATATGTTTCTGATGCTATTACATTATAGTCAGACATTTATATTGCTTCTCTAGAATTGAATGAAGCTTCCTTTATAGCCTCATATATAATCAATTTTTATAACTGTTAAGGTATATTAAAAAAGTATGTTTTCTGAACTTTTCTTTTTTAAATATTTTTTTATATATTTATGATAGTCACAGAGAGAGAGAGAGAGAGAGGTAGAGACACAGGCAGAGGGAGAAGCAGGCTCCACGTAGGGAGCCCAATGTGGGATTCGATCCCGGGTCTCCAGGATCGCGCCCTGGGCCAAAGGCAGGCGCCAAACCACTGCGCCACCCAGGGATCCCTGTTTTCTGAACTTTTTGAGTGTAAATTTCAAGTCACTGAGGTCAAGCTATCAATCTAGTGGATCTGTATCAATCTGATAGGTGGAAAATGATAACCCAGAGTAGTTTTAATTTGCTTTTTTCTTATTGTGAGTGACTTTGGGTTTCTTTTCTGTGAACTCTATCTTTTGCTCAATATTCAATTGGATGTACTTTTTACTTATATGGTAAGGAAATCACCTTATGATTCACAAATTTTTTTCACAACTTTTTTTTGATTTGTTTAGGGTTCTCTTTTGCCATGCAAAATGATTTTTATGTTATCTAATTTATGAGTATTTTCTTTTAAGCCTTCTGAATTTTGATTCATGTTAAAAAGGCCCTCTGCATCTTGAGATAATTTTTAAATGTCCCGATGATTTCTCCTATTACTTTTTCATTTTTTTGTTTTCATTTTTTTACATTAAAATTTTTTGCGTAAGAATCTACTTTTGCCCCAATGTTATACTCCATTTCTTGCACCATTTACAAATAATCCATCTTTTCCTACTTAGTTGAAATGTTACCTTTAGCATATACTGAATTACCACATGTACTTGGGTACATTCATGTATTTCCTATTCTGTTGCATTAATTTGTTTGTCAAGTCTACCATCTCTAATTGTTTTGACATTGCTAGGTATAATTGTGGATTTGTCTATTTCTTTTTTTTAGTTCTAGCAGTTTTTACTTTATGTGTCTTGAAGCTCTTGCAGGAAATGCAAATATTTGGGATTGTTACATACTGTTTTTTCTTTCTTAATTACATTGCTATCTATCTATCATCTATCTATCTATCTATCTATCTATCTATCTATCTATCTATCATCTATCTATCTATCTATCACCTCTCTATTATGATCAAATAGGGTTTACTATAAAAATTCAAGCCTAGGTCAATCAATATCTGGAATTTGTCAACACTTAGCAATATGATTCATAATAATAGGGAGCTTGTAAACAGAAATTAAAAGAGAAACTCTACAGGATTATCTAAATAGAAACCAAAATTTTGATAACATCTGGCAGTTCTTTCTAATACACTTATTTTTTTAATTTTTAAAGTAGGCTCTAGGCCTGACATGGAGCTTAAACTCATGACTCCAAGATCAAGAGTTGCATGCTTCACTGACTGATCCAGGCAGGCACCCCAATATACTTCTTTAAAAAAATTTTTTTTTCTCTGTGTGTGTTGTATGTGTGTGTTTGGTTAGTTGGTTGGTTGTTTTCATTTTTTTTTCCAGGAGATATTGTTGACATATAATGTTACGTTAGTTTTGGGTGTATAAACATAGTGAGTCAACAGGTTTATACATTATATTCAACAGGTTTTTGCATTCACCACAACTGTAGCTACCATCTGTCTCCATACATTGCAGTGTCATTGACTATATTGCTTATGCTGTGTCTATTTTTAAAATTTTAATTTATTTATTCATGATAGACACACACACAGAGAGAGAGAGAGAGAGAGGCAGAGACACAGGCAGAGGGAGAAGCAGGCTCCATGCAGGGAGCCCGACATGGCACTTGATCCCAGGTCCCCAGGATCACACCCCAGGCTGAAGGTGGCACTAAACCGCTGGGCTACCGGGGCTGCCCTGCTGTGTCTTTTATTCTTGTGATTTATTCATTCCAACCTGGAAGCCTGTATCTTTCTCACTCCCCTTCACCTATTTTTCCTCTCCCCCCTTCCCCTCTGGTAACCATTAATTCTCTGTATTTGTGAGTCTGATTCTGCTTTTTGTTTGTTTATTCATTTGTTTTTGTTGATGTTATGTACTTTTAATTGATCCTTTTATCATTATAAAACAACCTACTTTGTCTCTGGTAATATTTTTGCTCCCAAATCTATTTTGTCTGATATTAATATACCCACTTTAGCTTTCTTTTAATTAGTTAATACTAATTATCTTTCCCCATCTTTTTTACTTTAGACTTATTTGTGTCTTTCCATTTGTTTCTTTTTTCAAGTAGGCTCTACACCCAACATGGTGCTTGAATTTACAACCCAAGACCAAGAGTCACATGCTCTACTGACTAAGCCAACCAGGCATCACTGTGTCTATTTACTAGGTTTTTCATTGGCAGCATATAGTTTTTAAAAATTGTTTTTAAAATTCAGTCTGAAACTCTCTGCTGTTTAATTGGGGTGTTTAGAACATTCACATTTTAAGAATAATTTACTGAGGCAAAATTCACATAATATGAAATTAGCCATTTTTAAGTGGACATTTGGTAGCATTTAGTACATTTACAATGTTGTGCAACCACCATTTCTCTCTAGACCCAAAACATTTCTATCATTCCAAAGTAAAATTCCTTACCCATTCAGCAGTTTCTCCCCGTTCTCTTCTCTCCTCATACCCTGTCAACCACTAAACTGCGTTCTATCTCTATCGATTTATCTATTTTGGATATTCTATATAGATGGAACCATATATGATCTTTTGTATTTGGTTTCTTTAGCATAATGGTTCACTCGTGTAAGCATTATTTGTACTTCATTCCTTTTTCTGGTTGAATAATATTCCCCTGTATGTAAATACCACATTTTGTTTATCTGTTAATATGTTGGTGGAGATTTGGGATAGTTACACCTTTAGGCTACTTTAAGTAGCATAGTAGTGCTGCTATGAACATGCATGTACCTGTCCCTCTTTCAGTTCTTTGGGCCATATGCCTAGGAGAATCATTGAGTCATATGGTTATTTTGTTCTTAACTTTTTGAGGAATTGCTAACTGTTTTCTACAGTAGCTGAAGCATTTTAGATTCCCAGCAATACTGTGTAAGGTTTCCAGCTTCTCCACACTCTCACTAATGCTTACTTTCCTTTTTAAAAATTTTTAGTTTTTTCCTTTTTTAAATTAAGCCATCCTAATAGATGTGAAGTGGTACCTCATGTGGTTTTGATTTGCATTTCCTTAATGACTAATGAATCTTTTCCTATATTTGTTGGCCATTTGACTATCTGTTTTGGAGAAATGGCTATTCAAGTCCTTGCCCAAATTGACTGGGCTGTTTATCTTTTTGTTGTTGAGTCTTAAAGAGTTCTTTATATATATTAGATACTAGACTGTATTGTATACGAAATTTGCAAAGATTTTCTGCCATTCTATAGGTTATCTTTTCATTTTCTTGATAATGTCCTTTAATGCACAAAGTAATTAATTTTTATCAAGTCCAATTTACTTGACCAATGAGATGTAAACAAAAGGGGATGATTGTTATTTCTGTGCTTGCTTTTTCTGACCTACAGGGTTGGAGATATTGAGAACTATAACATCCTCTTTTGCCCCAAAGATGGAAATTGCTTGTTCAGGAAAGCAGAGCTATTCCACCAGTCTTGGACTGCTCCTACCTATATATACTCTCACATGAGGGAGAAATAAATATATGATATTTAGATCACTGTGTTTGGGGATCTTTATTATTAATCAGCTTAATCTACACCCTAACTTATATGACCCCATTGTGCCATACAAATATTACCATTTTCTGTTTGTGCCATGATGAAGGTTGGGAATTGCCATGACTTGGACCATTTCTTGTCCTTTTTGCTAGCTAGCTCCTCTTCAGTGTAACCAAAGGGGATATCCTTTCTCTCCTACCCATCCAGGTATGTAGCTTTTTCGGATTCTTGCAGAAAAATTGGGCATATGGTGGGTGTTGGCCATAGGAAGGTGCCTTGCTATAGGTGACATAGGAAGGTGCCTTGCTATAGGTGACACTTTACCATAGGTGACACCTGGGGTAAAGCTTGGTCAACCTCAGTGGTGGAAGTCTCCAGGATTCCCCCTTTCACAACCCCCCAGGAGCCCAGCACCCATAAAAGACTGTACCTGCATCACGGGTTGCCCTGGCATAGTGTGTTTCCTTAACGGTTCCTTTTCTAGCTGGGAGACCGGGGTTCTGGCTCTCCCAAGACAGACACTTTTCATTGTTTCCGCAGCTCTCACGGATCTTTTTCCTACTCTGTCTGGTCAGAGATGAACCAGGAAAACTGAGCCTCTCAAAGGTTATCTCCGTGTCTCTGGGCTAGGTTATAAGGCAAGGGGCTTCCAAAATTAATGTGAACCGTAGGCTCCTCGGCTTACTAGTAGTACCTTTGAACGGCAATCACTAGAGCGCCCCTCTCCCAAGAGGAGGCTCCTCCCCCCCCTCTCCCTCTCCCCCCGGGCTTCCTGACAACAGCACCTCTGGGTTGCGCTGGTGGGCAGGGGTCCATAGATCTGTTCCTCTTCCACCCTTTTGGGTCTGGTTTCTTTCCACCTCTGACTTCGGTGCCCCTCATCTCTTCCCTCTCCGCCTGTCGTCCTCTTTCTCTTGTGCAAAGACCCGGTTTGAGGTCCCAGCCCTAGCTCGGCAGGTTGGAGCCGGAAGCAGAGGGATTTGGCTCTGGGGCTCTCCCTGCCCACCACCCGCGCGAGTTAGAACACTTGGAGCACCTGCTTCTCCTCCTGAACTAGGAGCCCCAGGGTCCTTCGCGCCGTACGTTTCCAATCTTCCCCTTCCCCCAAACTACATTTCCCAGAGTCCACCAGGGCCGGATTGGGTCTGTGAAGCGCGCGGCAGCGTCCGTGCGTCGTCTCCCTTAGGGTGGGAAGAGGATGCGTGTTTCTCTGGGATTCCCGCGAGGGCGGTCGGTGCTGCTTCTCTCCGCGGCGCCCTAGGTGGCGGGGCACAGTGCGCCCCCACACCCCGGTTCAGGAAAGTTGTGAACTCAGTCTCCCAGAGCCTAAGGCAAGTTCTGTGGGAAAATGTAGCCGTTTTGACAGTGATGTTAGTTAGGCTCTTTGGTTTTGTGAGGGACTCAACACCAGCATTTGGGGCTGAAGAATCTTGTGTATGATGAACAGAGAAGGAAGCAAGACTGAGTTTCAAATCAGGTGTGTTCGGAAGCTGCAAGTCTTCTGTCTCCTTTGTCTTTCTCCAGACCTATAAAACTCTACCCCTCACCAGAAGAGCCTGAGGAAAGAAGTTTGCGCCATTTAAGCCTTAAAGTCATGGCCCAGAAGAATTGTCTTCCTTCTTTCCTAAAACGCCATCTTGTTTTTCATGACTTATGCTCAATATTTTGCCTAAAGTTCGCTATCCTAACAGGCGTCTCTGGGCAATTCTTCCCTTCTTCCTATTGCAGGGGTTGAGAGGGCTGAAGATATGCTTTCAAATAGCCCACTTACCGCTCTTTTCATCTCTCCCCTCCCCACTCCTCATGTATTTACTCAGGAAATTATTCCACACATCCCAAGAACTCAGTGGTCTGCACAGCGCCAATGGTGCAGAAATGCATGCCCCGGAGGAAATTGGAAAGCTTTGCAACTTGTGGTGTCATCTGGAATATTGATCAGCCTATGAGGCAAAGGCACTACCAGCCAGAAGGACATAGGTCAGGAAAGAAGCAAGGCCTTGGAAGCCACCTAGTAGATCTGATATTAACCGTTAATTTCAAAATTGAGGGAAATGGGGAGAGGGATTTGAGTAGTTCAGTTTGGAGGGTGATTGGGAGCTGTTTACCAACCATTTTATTTAACCATTTTATCAATCTGTAAAGCTCTAAGACCAACACATTCTCTTTGCATTTTAACATTTCTGAAATTGAGATGCCTTTTTTTTTCAACCAATGTTATATTCAATGTGATGAAATACACTAATATTGCCTATAGCATAGGCAGCAGTTTTTAAGGCCAGATGGGAGATAGTCCTGATACCTCACAGGAGGCGCCTGCTTTAGGAGGAATTTAAAAGGTTTGTGATTGAAGCCTTTAGCACAGAGATGTCGGTCAACAAGGTAGGAGTTTGGGCAGGGAGTTGATGGGAGATGAAGCACAAGGTTCATTGTTATTTCTAAAGGGTCCAGTTTATTTTATTTTATTTTATTATTATTTTATTTATTTTTTATTTTATTTTATTTTATTTTATTTTATTTTATTTTATTTTATTTTATTTTATTTTAGGGTCCAGTTTAAAGTTGAAACAGTTCAGGTAATGAAGATGTATGTGCAACTCTGGGTCAGCCTTCCCAGCTCTGTTCATCAGGGTGTGGTGTGGCCCACAAGTAAGGAGCTGATCTTCTTAACCTGAAGTTTGGGGACTCCCTGGACAAGTTCCTGGAGGTCCCTGAGCCCTCAATGTATGCTCAGTGAGTTGTATGTACAGTGTTGTATATTGGGGCCTAGCTGTATTTCTCTAGGGAACAGGTCCGAAATTTGGCTTAGGTCCCTAAAGAGATATATAACTCCTGTCTTAGCTCAGTATGCTATAACAAAATGCCATACACTTTGCAACAAACATTGTTTCATACAGTTCTGGGGTCTGGAAGCCAGATTCAGGATGCTAGCATGTTTGGGTTCTGGTAAGGACCCTTTTCTAGGCTGCAGACTGGCAGCTTCTTGTATCCTCACGTGACCCAAAGAGAGTGCTCTGGTCCCTTTGTTGTCTTATAAAAGCACCAGTCACATTCATGAGGGCTCTACACTCATGGCCTAATTGTCTTGCAGAGGCTCCACCTCCAAATACTGTCATATTGGGTATTAGATTTCAACATGTGATTTTGGGAAGAAACAATATCAAACCCCCAAAAGTGTTAAAAACTCCTAGATGATGCTGTTAAGAACTGGCAAGGGTGTTTGAAATAATCTTGCCCTAAATTGGTATCCTATAATGAATACATAACTAAGTAATTCATGGTTTGTATATACCATAGACCTTGGTACAGCCATAAATCATATTTAATTGTTCACAATTACTTACAGTTGAATATAGACTGGATATTTGATAATGTTAAGGACTTATTGTTAATTTTCTTAGGTTGTGGGTGGCCAGCCACGGACTAGATAGAGTAATTAAACCAAACCAGGCTCGGACTTGCGTCCCTCATTCACTCAAAGGGCTTGGGAGCCCAAAGGGTAAATAGTTGGTTGATGCTTGAGAAAGGGCTTGAGCAATGGTTTTCAGAACTCGCTTTTATGTGATTGCCAACGTAACACAATAGATAAATCTATTCTGGCCTGGTCATAAATTTAAATAGGGGTCTGTGCTGTTCTTGCTGGTCTGTTAACCATATATAATAATGTTCCTTTGAAGTATATACATCTGGAGCAACAAGCTTATCTATTAACCAAGGTCTTCTGGCGCCAGTGGGTCTGTCTTGCATGCTGATAAAGGGGAAGCTGGGAGGGTTTCACAAACATGCTAAGAATAGATACTTCCTTATCTTTGTTTTGCTTATGCTATGTAATGTTGTAGAACCCTGAATAAAGCTGACACTGCTTGGACATAATCCACTGTGTCCCTTCTGTCCTCATTTCTTTACTTTTATTTCCCCATCCCCTTTCCCTCAGGACCCTGATCGTGTTGCTGCAGAGCGAGCAACATTAGGTGTGGTGCCATTTTGTTAGGTACCATTCCTTAGAGAGGTAACCCAAACTATTTAGAGCTGAAATGCCATCATATCTAATTTAAAGTAGTTCAGGAATATACATAAATCACATATAGTAGTCATTAAATATGAACAGTCATTAAATATAGGTGATGATTATGTGCTTGTTCGTTGCTTTCCTTTGTATGTTTGAAAACGTTCACAATAAAACATTTTTAAAATCATAGGTGCATTAAAAATGATTTTATATTTTAGAACAGTTTTAGGTACATAGCAAAATTAAGAGGAAGGTCCAGAGATTTCATATATTCTCCCTGCCCCACACATGCACAGCTTCCCTTCTTATCAACATCACCCACCAGAGTGATACATAGTTGATGAACCTGCATTGCTATATCATATACTCAAAATCCATAGTTTACATTAGAGTTCACTCTGTGTTGTACACTTGTTTAGACAAGTGTATAGACATGTATCCATTATTATAGTATCATACAGAGTATTTTCACTTCCCTAAAAATATCCTCTATGCTCCACCTATTCTTCCCTCCTCCCCCACCCCTAACCCCTGGCAATCACTGATCTTTCTACTGTCTCCATAGTTTTGTTTTTTCCACAATGTCATATGGTTGGAATCATACTGTATGTAGCCTTTTAAGGATCACTTAGTAAATGTGCATTTAAGTTTCCTGCATGTCTTTTCATGGCTTGACAGTACATTTCTTTTTAGTGCTGAATGATATTCTGTTGTCTGGATGTAGCAGTTTATTCATTAACCTACCAAGTTTTTTTTTTTTTTTTTTTAAGATTTTATTTATCTATTCATGAGAGATACAGAGAGAGAGGCAGAGACATAAGCAGAGGGAGAAGCAGGCTCCATTCAGGGAGCCCAACATGGGTCTCAATCCTGGGTCTCCAGGATCACACCCTGGGCCGAAGGATGTGCCCTGGAGAGGGAATAGCTCCTTAAGATGTCTTTCTCTATTTGTTACAGTTCTGTGGGATTCCTCGATGCAAGCCCTACTGGCCACCAGAGTGCCGGTGTTCTCTGGTGGCACCCACAAAAGGTGTGCCCAAGCTCCTTTCCAGGAGATAGCAGATACCCTGATGAAAGCAGAGGGAACAGATGAAGATGGTACCTGCTGGGCTCTACAGTCTTGGTGTTACTGAACAATCTATCACAGCTACTAATTCAGGAAATAAATGGTAAGTCTTGGTTCACTGCCTCAGCCAACTGCTCCATTCTGGGGAATCCCCAAGAGGATGGATAAATTGAAAGCATAGCTCCTTGCTGTGTTTGCCAGCACTGTTGCTGAACAAACTTGGATAGAGTCATTGCAAGAGAAGCCAGTAACTCAAGAGATGAGGGTTTGGAAAAGAGAAATTTATTCTGGGTGCCAGCAGCTGGGGGAGGTGGCAGGCTCAAGCATTAGCCCAACCTCTCTGCCTGCAATACTGACATCTAGATTTTTATAAGGAGAGGTTGGGAGGATATGTGCAAGAGAGCAGATGGTGATCATGGGTAGGGGTTGGTAAGTGATCATGGGCATGGAAAGGGACGTGTGAGGTGTGCTCTTCTAGGCATTCCAGTTGCTGTTAGGATTTTTCTGGCCTGGTGGTGGGAATGTGCCAGTCATTGTCAATGCCACAAGAAGGGGCGATAAGAAAGATCTGTTGAGGTCTAGTTTAGCAAAAGTCCTCACTGACATTTGGAGAGTAACTGGTAGGCCTCTAAACATGTGTAAAATACCTGCCCCATAGGCTAAAGCTTTCAGTTTTCTTTCACAGAAAAAAAGCAAACTGTTTTCTTTCACAGAAAGATAGGGTGCATTTCAGTCATCTGCTGGGCTCTGTGAAGGTAAATAGTACATCTTTCCAAGCCCTTGAAGAATTGTTTCTCTTACAGCCTCATGAGTCTCATGGATGAAAGGCCTGTTGGCTTTCAAAACTTTTGGGGGCTTGTTTCTTAGGCGCAGGTCTTAAAATTTGGGATACCAGGTATGAAGTTAAAATCCTTTGCTCCTCAGGAAGAAGCTTGGAGTTATGGGTTCCTTCCTTATTTTGGTTGTTGTGCCGGGCATGAGGTGTATGGTGAGATTGTGTCTCAGACTCTCCTACCCACTCCAATGTAGGTTCTTTCTTTTTCACCCAATGTGTGGGAATTGCTTAGCTATATTTTGAGTTTCTTTCAAAGATGTTACCATCCTGAACTGGAACCTCATTCTCTTTTCTTTAAGGGTAGTGCATGTTCAAAGCCAGAGAGCTCTATTGCCTTGTCCTATAGAATCTCAGAAGTCCAACATATTTCCTTCATTCCATTCCATTTTCTCTGTCCCATTTAGGCCCAACTGGCAGTGCTTCCACTGGTATAATCCCATCTCTAGTCCTGACTTCAACTGAGAAGCTGGATTAAAGCCATTGGTAATCTCTTTATGGAGTGATTGTTGAGCTACACACTCTTGGTGTTCTCTCTAGAACATACTTTCTCACTTTTTGGCAATATGGATAGGCTGGGAATTTTCCAGATCTTCAAGTTCTATTCCTTTTTGCTTAACAATTTCAATTTATCTCTCTTTTTTTTTCTTGCATTTTACAATAAGCAGTAAGAAACCAGGCTGTACCTTCAACACTTAGCTTGGAAATCTCCTTAGCTAAATATCCAAGTTCTACCACAGAGCACTAATTCAACTATTTGTCACTTTATAATAAGGATCACCTTTCATCCAGTTTCCTAGAGCATGTTCATAATTTCCATCTGAGAGCTCACCAGAATCACCTTTAATATGTACCTTTCTACCTACCAATAGTCTCCTTAATGCAATCTAGGCTTTTTCTAACATGCATCTCAAAATTCTTCCAACTTCTGCCCATCACCCAGTTTTAGGTATTTGTTACAGAAGCACTCCCAGTTCATAGTACCAAAATCTGTCTGTAGTAGTCACTGTCCTGCATAATCTGTCATCATTTCCCATTGCTTACTGGATGATGCCTGAACTTTGCTGTGTTTTCCACACCAACTACTTCATCATCTGGCTGCTGATTATCTAAGCATATCTCTCTAGACTTCATGTGATATTCTTGTTCTACACAATCCCCATTCATTCTGCCACTTTTCTGACAAACTATTTGCGTTTCTTTTTACCTAAAATAAAAATATGTTACTCTACTCCCAATTCACATGGGATTTATTTAATTTGTCTATATTTACTTAGAGAAGTCTTCATGCCCTCCCCAGAGATAGGTCTCTCTCTCAAAGCTTTCTACTGCATTAAAAATATTTACTGTAATGACTTTTCCCCTTTAAAATAATTTCTTTGAGATTATACATGCTTTTTGTAACATATTTAAAAATACAGAGATGTGGGGGGCCTGGGTGGCTTACTCCGTTAAGCATCCCACTCTTGGTTTTGGCTTAGGTCATGGTCTCAGGGTCGTTGGATCAAGCCCATGTTCGGCTCAGCGGGAAGTCTGCCTGAGATTCCCCATCCCCACCACCCTCACTTCTCCCCCAGCTCATGGGTTTAAGCATTCTCTCCTTCTCAAAGAAATAAAATCTCAAAAAATACAGAGATTTAACTTTTTTTAAAACTCAAGTGCAAAAAAAAAAAAAAAAAAAAAACCTCAAGTGCAGATTCCCTTGTTATCCCTATCTATAAACCCTTCAAGTTTACATTATTCTTTCTTTTTTTTAAAGATTTATTTATTTATGATAGACACAGAGAGAGAGAGAGAGAGAGAGGCAGAGACATAGGCAGAGGGAGAAGCAGGCTCCATGCCGGGAGCCTGATACGGAACTCAATCCCGGGACTCCAAGATGCGCCCCTGGGCCAAAGGCAGGCGCCAAACCGCTGAGCCACCCATGGATCCCCAAGTTTACATTATTCTTAAGTTTAAGTGTCTCCATGTAAAAAATAAAACACAAACGGTCTTGGTTTTTGTTGCTTTCACTTTAAATTTACATAAGAATATTGCATAATAGACATTTTAAACTTTTGAAACATTTTTTATTTTTATTCATCTAAGTTTTTATGCATACATCCTGTCTCCCTATTTAGATTATTAGCTTCTTGCCAGTATAAACTCTTGCATATAGTAATATTACTGCTGATTACTAATATAATATTTCATTGAAGCTAAGATGCCATTGACAGTGTGATGAACCATTTATTTTTTGTACCTCTGAAAAAGAAAAATCATGAAGAAAAAACACTGCTACTTAAACTACAACACACCACTGGCTGTAAATGAATCCTAATTTCAGATATCTTTGAATATGAAAAACATGTCTTTGAATAGGTGAATCTCAATAGCTATAAAATAAGTGCTTGTTTAGTTTGTTTTACTGTGTATATATTTGTGTTGTGTGAAAGACAGATGAAAAAGTTTATAAATATTACAGGAAACAGCCTTAAAATTTTATTTCATGAAAATTCCTTTTTTTTTTAATTTTTCATTTTTTTGGAAAGTTTTTTATTTTTATTTTTTAAAAAATATATATATTATTGGAGTTTGGAGTATATATATATTATTGGAGTTTATAATATATATATATATAATATATATATTATTGGAGTTTGATTTGCCAACATACAGTGTAACACTCAGTGCTCATCCCGTCAAGTGCCCCCCTCAGTGCCTGTCATCCAGTCACCTCATCCCCTCCCCACCTCCCCTTCCACTACACCTTGTTCATTTCCCAGAGTTAGGAGTCTTTCATGTTTCGTCACCCTCTCTAATTTTTCCCACTCATTTTCTCTCCTTTAAATTCTTTATTAAATTCCCATTGCTTCTTGACAATGTGAATAATATAACTTTCCCCTTTGAAATTAGCACTGTGTGCTTTTTTATTTTTAATTGAAGTGTAGTTGACATATATCATATATAGTTGGCAGGTGTACAACATAGTGATTTGACAATAATATACATTATGAAATACCACAATAATTGGTTACCATCTGTCACCATACAAAGTTATTATAATGTTACTGACTATATTCTCTGTGCTGTACTTTTCATTTCTGTGACTTATTATTTTATAACTGGAAGTTTGTACCTCTTAATCTCCTTTATCTATTTTGCCTGTCCACTCCCTCTTTCCCTTCTGGCAACCACCATTTTATTCTCTGTATTTATTTATAAGTCTGCTTCTGTTTTTTTGTTGGTTTTGTTTTTTAGATTCCACATATCAGTGAAATTATATGGAATTTATCTTTCTTTCTCTGACTTATTTCATTTAACATGATGTTGTCAAGTCTATCCATGTTATTGCAAATGGCAAGACATCATTCTTTTTTTATGGCTGAGTAACATTCCATTGTGTATATATGCCACATCTTTTTTTTAAAGTTTTTATTTAAATTCTAATTTGTTAACATATAGTGTAATATTAGTTTCAGGTGTATAGTTTAGTGATTTAACACTTACAACATCTGATGCTCACCAAAACAAGTACATGCCTTAATCCCCATCACCTATTTCACCTATCCCACCACCCACCTCCATTCTGGTAACCATCAGTTCTCTGTAGTTAAGAGTCTGTTTCTTGGTTTGCTTCTCTTTTTTTTTTTCCTCTTTGCTCATTTGTTTTATTTCTTAAATTCCACATATGTGTGAAATCATATGGTATTTGTTTTTCTCTGACTGACATATTTCACTTAGCATGATACTCTAGCTCCATCCATATTGTTGCAAATGGCAAGATTTCATTCTTTTATATGGATGAGTAATATTCCACTGTGTATGTGTATGTGTGTGTATACACATCAATTGCATCTTTTAAAAAAGTTTTTACTTAAATTCTAGTTAGTTAACATATAGCATAATGTTGGTTTTAGAAGTAGAATTTAGTGATTCATCACTTATGTATAATACCCAGTGCTCATCACAACTGCCCTCTTTAATACCTATTATCCATTTAGCCTCTCCCCTGCCCACCTCCCTTCCAGCAATGCTCAGTTTGTTCTCTATTGTTAAGAGTCTCTTATGACTTGTTACCCTCTCTCCTTTTTTCCTCTCTTCCCATATGTTCATCTGTTTTGTTTCTTAAATTCCACATGAATGATATCATACAGTATTTATCTGTCTGACTGACTTATTTCACTTAGCATAACTCATCTAGCTCCATCCACATCATTGCAGATGGCAAGATTTCATTCTTTTTGATGGTTGAGTAATATTCCATTCTATATATAAACCACATCTTCTTTATCCATTCATCAGTCAATGGACATTTAGGGTCTCACCATAGTTTGGCTATTGTTGATAGTGCTGCTATAAACTTTGGGGTGCATGTACCTCTTCAAATCTGTATTTCTGTATCCTTTCGGTAAATACCTCATAGTGCAATTGCTAGATTGTAGGGTAGTTCTATTTTTAACTTTTTGAGGAACTTCCATACTGTTTTCCAGAGTGATTGTACTAGTTTACATTCCCACCAGGAAGGTAAGAAGTTTCTCCTTTCTCCACATCTTTGCCAACACCTGTTGTTTGTGTTGTTAATTTTAGCCATTCTGACAGGTTTGAAGTAGTATCTCGTCATGGTTTTGATTTGTATTTCCCTGATGATGAGTGATATTGAGCATCTTTTCATGTGTCTGTTAGCCATCCACCTGTCTTTTTTGGAAAAATGTTAATTCATGTCTTTTGCCCATTTCTTAACTGGATTATTTGTTTTTTGGGTATTGAGTTTGATAAGTTCTTCATAGATTTTAGATACTAACCCTTTATCAGATATGTCATTTGCAAATGTTTTCTCCCATTCTATGGGCTTTTTTTTTTTTAGTTTTGTTAATTGTTTGCTTTGCTTTGCAGAAGTTTTAATGAAGTCCCAAAGTTCACTTTTGTTTTTGTTTCTCTTGCCTCCAGTGATGTATCTAGTAAGAAGTTGCTATGGCCAAGGTCAAAGAGGTTGCTGCCTATGTTCTCTAGGATTTTGATGGTTTCCTGTCTCACATTTTACGTCTTTCATCCATTTTTAATTTATTTTTGTGTATTGCATAAGAAAGTAGTCCAGTTTCATTCTTTTGCATGTTGCTTTCTAGTTTTCCCAACACCATTTGTTGAAGAGAGTTTTTTTTCCATTGGATATTCTTTCCTGCTTTGTTGAAGATTAGTTGACCAGATAGTTTTGGGTCCATTTTTGGGTTCTTTATTCTGTACCATTGATCTAGGTGTCTGTTTTTGTGCCAATACCATATGCTCTTGATGACTTTGTAATATAGCCTGAAGTCCAGAATTATGATGCCTCCAGTTTTGTTTTTCTTTTTCAGGATTGCTTTGGGCATTCAGAGTCTTTTGTAGTTCCATACAAATTGTAGGATTGGGGGAATCCCTGAGATATGAATAGATATTAACTCTTCTTTAAATGTCTGGTAGAATTCCCCTGGGCTTAAGAATTTTGTTTGTTGGGAGATTTTTGATTACTGATTCAATTTCTTTGCTGGTTATGAGTCTGTCCAAATTTTCTATTGCTTCCTTTTTCAGTTTTTGTAGTTTTTAAGTTTCTAAGAATGTGTCCATTTTTTTCCAGATTGCCCAGTTTGTTGGCATATGATTTTCATAGTATTTTCTTATAATTGTTCATATTTCTGTAGTGTTGGTTTTGATCTCTTCTCTTTATTTATTTATTTGTTTGTTTATTTTATTTATTTATATTTATTTATTTTATTTTATTTTTTTGATCTCTTCTCTTTCATTCATGATTTTATCTCTTTGGGTCCTTTCTCTTTTCTTTTTGTAAGTGTGGCTAGGGGTTTATCAATTTTATTAATTCTTTTGAAGAACCAGCTCTTAGTTTTGTTGATGTGTTCTGGCTTTTGTGTTGATGTTTTCTCTATGTCATTTACTTCTGCTCTAATCTTTATTATTTCCCTTCTTTTGCTGGCTTTAGGCTTTATTTGCTGTTCCTTTTCTAGCTTCTTTAGGTATAAGGTTAGGTTGTGTATTGGAGACGTTTCTCATTTCTTGAGGTAGGCCTGGATTGCAATATACTTCCCTCTTAGGACTGCCTTTGCAGCCCAAAGGTTTTGGACTGTCATGTATTCATTTTTATTTGCTTCCATGTACTTTTTAATTTCTTCTTTAATTTCCTGGTTAGTCAATTGATTCTTCAGTAGATGTTCTTTAACCTCCAGGTATTTGTGGTCTTTCCAAATTTTTTCTTGTGGTTGACTTCCAAGTTTCATAGCATTGTGGCCTGAGAATATGCATGGTATGATCTTGATTTTTTTTTTTTTGTACTTGTTGGCAGCTGATTTGTGACCCAGTATGTGATCTATTCTGAAGAATGTTCCTGTGTTCTGAGTGCACTCAAGAAGAATGTGTATTCTACTGCTTTAGGATAAAATGTTCTGAATATATCTGTTAAGTCCATCTTGTCCAGTTTGTCATTCACAGCCAGTTTCCTTGTTGATTTTCTGCTAAGATATCTGTCTACTGCTGTAAGTTGGATGTTAAAGTCCCCTACTATTATTGTATTATTATCCATGAGTTTCTTTATATTTGTTGATTTATATAGGTAGGTGCTCCCAAGTTGGGGACATAAATATTTACAATAGTTAGATCTCCTTGGATGGATAGACCACTTAGTTATGATATAATGCTCTTCATCTCTTATTATAGTCTTTGTTTTAAAATATAGTTTGTTGGGATGCCTAGGTGGCTCAGCAGTTGAGTGTCTGCCTTTGGCTCAGGGCATGATCCCAGGGTTCCGGGATCGAGTCCCACATCGTGCTCCCTGCATGGAGCCTGCTTCTCCCTCTGGCCTGGGTATCTGCTTCTCTCTCTTTCTGTGTCTCTCATGAATAAATAAACAAAATCTTAAGAAATATAGTTTGTCTGATATGAATATGACTACTCTGGCTTTCTTTTGATGTTCTTTAGCATGATAGATAGTTTTCCATCTCCTCACTTACAATCTGAAGTTGTCTTTAGGTCTAAAATGAGTCTTTTATAGGCAGCATATAGTAAGTTTAGTCATTGTGTTAACCTGTAGAGTTGGTGTTTCTTCTGATGTTCTCTGGTCCTTTCTAGTTTCTGTTGCTTTTCTTTTTTTCCTTACTCAGAATCTCCCTTAATATTTCTTGTGGGGCTGGTTTAGTGGTCTGAACTCCTTTAATTTTTGTCTGAGAAATTCTTTATCTCTCTATTCTGAATGACAGTCTTGCTGGAGAAAGTATTGTTGGCTGCATATTTTTCCCGTTTAGCACACTGAATATATCCTGTCACTCTCTTCTGCCCAGCCAGGTTTCTGTGTACAGATCTGCTATGAACCTGATTGGTCTTCCCTTGTAGGTTAAAGACTACCCCCTTCCCTTCCTGCTTTCAGGATTCTTTCCTTGTCTGTATATTTTGTGAATTTGACTATGACTATGATATGCTTTGATGATGGTTGGCTTTTTCTGAATTTAATGTGAGTTCTCTGTACTTCTGGATTTTGATGTCTGTGTCCCTTCCCAGATTAGGGAAATTTTCAGATATAATTTGGTCAAATAAACCTACTGTCCTGTTTTCTCTCTCTTTTTCTGGGACTCCTGTGATATGAATGTTATTCTATTTTAATAAGCTGCTGGGTTCCCTAAGTCTGCCTGCATGATCTATTACCTCTTTTCAGCTTTATTATTTTTGATACTGTTATCTTCGATATCACTGATTTATTCCTCTCCTTTGCCCATCCTCATTTTTATGGCATCTATTTGAATGCCAAAAATTTGCATCTCAGTTATAGCATTTTTAATTTTGGCCCGACTAGATTTTAGTTCTTTTATCTTGGTGTCACTAGGGATTCTCTAGTGTCTTCTATGCTTTTTTCAAGCCCAGCTAGTATCCTTATAATTGTTGTTTTAAATTCTAGTTCAGGCATCTTACATGTATCTGTTTTTATTTTTTTATTTTTTTATTTTTTATGATAGTCACACAGAGAGAGAGAGAGAGAGAGGCAGAGACACAGGCAGAGGGAGAAGCAGGCTCCATGCACCGGGAGCCCGACGTGGGATTCGATCCTGGGTCTCCAGGATCACGCCCTGGGCCAAAGGAAGGCGCCAAACCACTGCGCCACCCAGGGATCCCCCACATGTATCTGTTTTAATTAAATCTCTGGCTATTATTTCTTCCTGTTCTTTGTTTCGGGCTAAATTCCGTATCTTGTCATTTTTTTTTGGGGGGGGAAGCAAAATTTAAAAAAAAGGAAGCTAGATTCTAGGTGTGTTTTGGTCTGCTTGTTACAAGAAACTTGATTGAAAAAAGGTAGAAGGGGCATGAGGGTGGCTCAGTGGTTGAGCATCTGCCTTTGGCTCAGGTCATGATCCTGAGGTCCTGGGATCGAGTCCCATATCAGGCTCCCCAGAGGGAGCCTGCTTCTTCCTCTGCCTGTGTCTCTGTCTCTCTCTGTGTCTCTCATGAATAAATAAATAAAATCTTTAAAAAAAGGTAGAAAAAGAAAAACAATTAAGCATTTTAAAATATGTAAAATAAAATTAAAAAATAAAAAACTGCTCTTTCTTTATAAAAACAAAGACAAAAATAAAATGAAACAAGCCCTTTATCTGATAGGTCATTTGCAAATATCTTCTCCCGTTCTGTAGGTTGTCTTTTAGTTTTGTTGACTGTTTCTTTTGCTGTGCATAAGCTTTTTATCTTAATGAAGTCCCAATAATTCATTTTTGCTTTTGTTTCCCTTGCCTTCATGGATGTATCTTGCAAGAAGTTGCTGTGGCCAAGTTCAAACAGGGTGTTTGCCTGTGTTCTCCTCTAGGATTTTGATGGATTCTTGTCTCACATTTAGATCTTTCATCCATTTTGAGTTTATCTTTGTGTTTGGTGTAAGAGAATCGTCTAGTTTCATTCTTCTGCATGTGGATGTCTAATTTTCCCAGCACCATTTATTGAAGAGACTGTCGTTTTTCCAGAGGATAGTCTTTCCTGCTTTGTCGAATATTAGTTGACCAGTGAGAATGGTGAAAATTAACAAGACAGGAAACAAGTGTTGGAGAGGATATGGAGAAAGGGGAACCCTCTTGCACTGTTGGTGGGAATGTGAAGTGGTGCAGCCACTCTGGAAAACTGTGTGGCAGTTCCTCAAAGAGTTAAAAATAGAACTGCCCTACGACCCAGCAATTGCACTGCTGGAGATTTCCCAAAGATATAGATGCAGTGAAACACCGGAACACCTGCACCCCAATGTTTATAGCAGCAATGTCCATAATAGCCAAACTGTGGAAAGAGCCTTGGTGTCCATTGAAAGATAAATGGATAAAGATGTGGTACATGTATACAATGGAATATTACTCAGCCATTAGAAATGACAAATACCCACCATTTGCTTCGACATGGATGGAACTGGAGGGTATTATGCTGAGTGAATAAGTCAATCGGAGAAGGACAAACATTATAATGTCTCATTCATTTGGGGAATATAAAAATTAGTGGAAGGGAATAAAGAGGAAAGGAGAGAAAATGAGTGAAAATATCAGTGAGGGTGACAAAACATGAGACACACCTAACTCTGGGAAACGAACAAGGGGTAGTGGACAGGGAGGTGGGTGGGGGCTGGGGTGACTGGGTGATGGGCACTGAGGGAGGCACTTGGTGGGATGAAGACTGGGTGTTATGCTATATGTTGGCAAATTGAACTCCAATTAAAAAAAATTAAAAAGAAAAGAAACAGGCCAACCCAAAGGAAGCTAGATCCTGTTTCCCCTAAAGCTGAAGCTTTGTAGCCTTCTATGATCAGTAGACTTGATGTGGGTGAAGGGTTTGTACTTTTCTGGGGGAGACACCTGTTTCTCTGATTCTAAGGTGGAATTGCCCTAGTGGAAATCTGACTGCAGGGTGCGGAGGGGATGCGGGGGGTGGGGGGTGGGGGGGGGTGGGGAGGGTGGGGAAGGAACACGACCTTGGTGTAGCAGCTCTGTTCTCTGTTCTCCACTTGGTGGTGCTGTTTAGCTCACTGAGGTCGTTCAAGCTGGTGGGTGCTGGGAGAAAATGACTGCCCAGTTCTCTCCAGAGTGGGAAATGCCTGCCACCCCTCCTCAGGAAGCCCTCACAGAAGTGCAAACAGTGACCTCTCCTCTGTCCCTGGTTTCTGTCAGATTCGGCTTCCACCCTGTGTCCTAGCTGTCTGCCTGCCAAATGGCACAGCACTCCTATGTTGTATCTTAGGCACAGTTGTGTTTCAAAACCCCACAGTTCAGAGACCCCTGTGGTGTGGACTGGTATGATCCTCTGGGGTAGGATCTCCCTGTGCTGTGGCCAGTGCTGGCTTGTCCCAGAAAACAGTTGCACCACCATGCAGCAGTTCAGTTTCTGGTAAATCAAAACTTAGACCTGACACCAGGGATTGATGCCTTCAGCAGGTGTCTTTGTTCCTATACTGGTGAGCTGGGGTGGGGCCTGCAGGGTCCTTTGCCTGTGGAGAGGCCATATCTTCTCTCCCAAATCCACTCCAAACAGTAGAACCACTTCTCCCCATGTGATCTGGGGATCCTCAGGCTGCCCACCCTGGGGCTCCACCCTACTTCCTCACTGGAGCACCACTCATCTCCCCAGGACTGGTGCTGGCGATGTCCCAGACCTCCAGAAACTCAGACTTGGCACTCTACTGTTTATAAAAAACTGGCATTGTAACCCTCACCTTTTTTCCCTGGCAATGGTTTGGGGGATAGTCTTCTTGAGCAGTCCCATGCATGTGTTTTCACTTTTTTTTTTTCCCCTTTTCCACACTTTCTCTCCCTCTCCTCCTTCTCTTTTGCTACTCCCTCCCTGATCATGGCTCTGTTCCCTGTGCAGCAGTCACGCTTTTATCCCCTGAATCAACTCTACAGTTCCTATCTTCCACAGATCGTTTTTCTAGTTTATTGAGATGTGCAGTTTTATTCTCTAAGACTTCCTGTGGATTTCTTGGGTGTTCAGAATGACTTGATATTTATCTAGCTGTGTTCAAGGGAGGAGGCAAGCTTAGGGTCGCCCTACTCCTCTACCATCTTGACTCTTTCCCCATATACATCTTCTTTATCCATTCATCAGTCAGTGGACACTTGGGCTTTTTCCATAATTTGACTATTGTAAATAATGCTGCTATAATCATCAGGGTACATGTATCCCTTTGAATTAATATTTTTGTATTCTTTGTATACTGCATCTTTTTTTATCCATTTATCTGTTGGTGGGCATTGAGGTTGCTTCCATATCTTGGCTATTATAAATAATGCTGCAATAAACATAGGGGTTCATATATCTTTTTGAATTAATGTTTTGGTTTTTTTCAGGTAAATATCCAGAAATGGAATTACTAGGTCATATGGTATTTCTCTTTTTAATTTTTTGAAGAACCTCCACACCATTTTCCATAGTGGCCAAACCAATTTACATTCCCACCAACAATGTACAAGGGCTCCTCCTTTTCCTCCACATTCTCACCAACACTTGATATTTCTTGTCTTTTTGATAAATTTTAAATAATTTATTTATTATATTAAAAAATATTTTATTGGGACACCTGGGTGGCTCAGCGCCTGAGCATCTGCCTTTGGCTCAGGGCGTGATTCCAGTTCTGGGATCAAGTCCCACATCAGGCTTCCTGTGAGGAGCCTGCTTCTCCCTCTGCCTATGTCTCTGCCTCTCTGTGTCTTTCATGAATGTCTCTGTGAAGAGACACGGAGAGGCAGAGACATAGGCAGAGGGAGAAGCAGGCTCTCTGTGGGGAGCCCATGTGGGACTCAATCTCAGGACCCCGGGATCATGACCTGAGGCAAAGTCAGATGCTCAACCACTAAGCCACCAGGTGCCCCAAAGATGTATTTATTTATTTTAGAGAAAGAGAGATAAAGAGAGAAAGCATGCAGGAGCAGAGGGGAGCAGCAGAAGGAGAGGGAGTATCTCAGGCAGACTCCCCACTGTGCATAGAGGCTGTCATGGGGCTCTGATTAAAGTCAGATTCTTTTTGGTGTTAAACTTTTTTTCACCCAGGAAAACCATGTCTTGTTCTTTTATTTTAACTGCTCCATAATGGGATCCCTGGGTGGCTCAGCGGTTTGGCGCCTGCCTTCGGCCCAGGGCGTGATCCTGGAGACCCGGGATCAAGTCCCATGTCAGGCTTCCTGCATGGAGCCTGCTTCTCCCTCTGCCTGTGTCTCTGCCTCTCTCTCTGTGTCTCTCATGAATAAATAAATAAAATCTTAAAAAAAAAAAACTGCTCCATAATATTCCATCTTTATTTGCTCATTACCTGAGTGACAGATAGTAGATTGCCTCTTAACCCACCACCAAACACCACTCCTTCAACAACACAACAAAGAAGACTCTGATTAAAATTCTTATATATCTCTCTTATGGAAATGTAAAAATTTCTCTCGGTTATTTACCTGGGAATGGGATTGCTCTCTCATAGGGTTCACTTGTACTTAATTTGACTACGAATTGTCAGGTTACCCTCCAGAAGGGTTGTATGTTCCTGCTAGTAGTGTAAATGAGTTCCTTTTATCCACACTATTACTAACATCTGGCCTTATCTAGCTTTCTAACTTTTCACAATCAGGCCGGTATAATTGGTATCTTGTTTAAATTTTATTTATCTGACTACTGAAAAGTTTGAATATTGTTTGTTTAACTTGTTAACTGGTTTCTCATCATGCAAATTGACTTTTCATATCTTATATTTTTTATTTTTATTTTTTTTAAAGATTTTATTTATTTATTCATGAGATACACAGAGAGAGGGAGAGAGAGGCAGACACACAGGCAGAGGGAGAAGCAGGCTCCACCCAGGGAGCCTGATGTGGGACTCGATCCCGGGACTCCAGGATCATGCCCTGGGCCGAAGGGAGGTGCTAACCACTGAGCCACTCAGGGATTCCCCCGTATATCTTTTTTTTTTTTTTTTTTTTAAGATTTTATTTATTTATTCATGAGAGACATGGGGCGGGGGGTGGGGGCGGGCAGAAACATAGGCAGAGGGAGACGCAGGCTCCATGCAGGAAGCCCGATATGGGACTTGATCCCAGGACTCCAGGATCATGCCCCCAGCCAAAGGCAGGCACCAAACCACTGAGCCACTTAGGGATCCCCCGTATATCTTATATTTTTTAACTGGGATATTTATCTTTTTCTTTTTGGTTTGCATGACTTAGTTGTATATTTCTACTTGATAGTCTAGGTGATAGTTATATTAGTATTAGATGTTACAAATATCTTCTCTCAGCCTGTCATTTTTTTTCTGGTAATTTTAGGGTCCTTTGCTTAATAAACATTAATTTTGGTGTAGTAAAAGCCATTGATTTCTTTATTACTTATTTTTTAGCCTTCTTGGGTCTGTTTTAAGGTCTCCCCAATTTATTTATTAATTTGTTATTATCATTTTTAAAGACTTTATTTATATGAGAGAGAGAACATAGGAGGAGGAGGGGCAGAGGGAGAAGCAGACTCCCCACTAAGCAGGGAGTCTGACATGAGGATGAGCCAAAGGTAGACGCTTAACTGACTGAGCCACACAGGTGCCCTTCCTGATACTATTTTCTAAAAGTTTATTATTTCCTCACTACTAAAGAGTGTGTATATATTTATTCCATTCCATTGGTCTATGTTAAAGTATTGGTTCTCAACCTCTGTAGTTCCTCAGGTGAAATTCAAAACTGGCCCCCATATACACAGGGCAAGGAGGGACTGAAGAAAGAGGCAGACCACTCCAGATTGGGTAGGTGGCGGTTTCAGTAAGCAAGCGAACTTACATTTGAGGCTTGTCTTGTACACCATCCAGATGGTCTCAGAAACACATTATTCTCTCACTTGTCCTTGAAGTGGTTTCTAATATGGGAAGAGTGGTGGAACATACATTACAAGGGCAGGGAGGAGGTAAGGAGCCTTCAGTTATCTGGGTCCACTCATGGGTCAGCTGGCAGTCACACTGTCTCCATTGATTGTGCATGTGGTAGATCTCCATTTCTTGTCTCCATCCCCTCCAGAGACAGACTAACACCACATGCTCAGAACTCCCACTCTCAATCACACCTATCCTAAGTTATCTAAAGCCCCTAAACATGTCCTACCATGCATGACATTTAAAGGTATGTTGAGAAACTGGAACTAGTGTATTGAATGAAGAACATGTAGATTATGACCTGATGAATGAAGGGGCATAAGCTACCCACATGAGATCAGTAGGTAGTTCTCTAGGCACCCAAGTTCCTCCTTTGGGGAAATGAGACCCATGGGGTCATTTGATTGAAGGTATAGTTTCAGTACCCCCATATAAAGGTTTATTATCAAGTCACAAGGTTTATTATCAGTCACAAGGTTTATTATCACTTATGGATCCCAGAAGTGAAGGAGTGAAATTCAGCCAGGGGGAAGGGCAGTCCTCTACTTCAGGTTACAAGCAAACAGGAGATCATGAACAGAGTAGCAAGCACTTATTACTTAAAAGGTGGTTGGGGTGGAGGTCCCTGACTTTTCACAGGCTTATCTCGAAGTGGCTATATAAAAAAGTGCCACAGAAAAGTCAAGTGGGGACTTCTGTTTGGCTTCCTAATCTCAAATCCTTATCTAAATATTTGGACTCTGGATGTGAGCAGGATTATCATAGTGTAAAATGCATAGGCAACACTGCAGAAAAACAAAGGTGTTTTCCTCAAAGGTTTTCTTATTACACAAAGTCCTAGAGACTGCCTCCTAGAAGCCAAGAGAAAAGGCCACAACTTTTTTGGGGCAAGGTTAAATTCTTTACCACACAGTCTGTCTGATCTTGTGCCCGCACAATGTCCTTTTCATTACTTCAGCTTTGTAGTTTGTTTTTAATCTGGTAAGGCAAGTCACTTTTTTAAAAAAGATTTTTAAAATTTATTTATTCATGAAAGACACACAGAGAGAAAGGCAGAGACATAGGCAGAGGGAGAAGCAGGCTCCAGGCAGGGAGCCCAGTGTGGGACTCGTTCCTGAGACCGTGGACCATGCCCTGAGCCAACTGCTGAGCCACCAGGCGTCCTGGCAAGTCACTTCCTGATATTCTTTTCCACAGCTGACTTAACTTTTCATGGATTTTATTCTTCTAAATAGATTTTAGAATAAGATTTTAAGATAGATCAAAAAATTCCATTGGAATCTTATTGAATTTTCGTATTAATTTGGAGAGAATTGGTATCTTTATTTTGTTAAGTCATCTCATCCAAGAACATAGAATATCTTTATTATTATATTTATTCAAAATTTCTCCTTTAACAGTTAAAAAGCTTTCCCATAGAAGTTTGTGTGTTCTGTTAGTTCCTAGATACTGATTGCTCATGTAGAGAAATGCTATTGTTTCTAATAAATAATCGTGAATCTAGCAAACTAGCTAAATTCTCTTGTCAAATAGTTTGCATGTTGACTTAGTTGGATTTTCTAGGTAGATGATCTTAATTTCTTCAAACATTGACAGTTTTCTCCCTTCTTTCTAGTCCTTCCACACCTTACTGTCTTAGAGCATTGTTCAGGAATTCTAGTAATGTCGCAGTACTAGCAGTAGTGGTCATTCTTGTGCTGTATTTATGTTTAAAAGGACTGGCTCCAAAGTTTCTTCATTACGAACTACAATTTGCCATGGGATTTTGGTGTGTAAGTTGCATTTTTTTTTTTTTTTAAAGATTTATTTATTTATTCATGATAGACATAGAGAGAGAGACAGAGGCAGAGACACAGGAGGAGGGAGAAGCAGGCTCCATGCACCGGGAGCCTGACGTGGGATTCGATCCCGGGTCTCCAGGATCGCGCCCTGGGCCAAAGGCAGGCGCCAAACCGCTGCGCCACCCAGGGATCCCTGTAAGTTGCATTTAAGTATCAAAGATCTCTTTTAGCTATAATTTGTTAGAGGTTGTTTTGTTTTCATTTTCAGTGACTAGTTTTTGAATGAAATCAATTCAGTGTTCACCTATTGAGATAATTACATTTTTACCCTTTTACCCCACTAATGTGGGGGAATTATTGGGGTTGACTTTTGATATGCTGAACCATTCTTACAATCCTAGAACAAAATTTACCTGAATGGGAAATAGGCTTTGATTATTGTTTAAATTCCTTTAAAGGTTATTGATACATTCTAGTGTTCTATTTCCTCTTCTGCATAGCTTGTTTTTTTTTAATGGGTAATACATTAAATATTACAATAAATATGGTAATTTACCTTGAGAAAGACCTGAAGTTTTCTTGTGGGTGTGGGCATCTATGCTTCCAGTGGCCAGCCATTTCAGCTTTCACTCCTGCCATTGCTTGTGCAAGAAATAAATCAAAGAGAGAATAACAGTAAGAGAAAAGACAGAAAGGCCACAGAGGGAAATAGATTGAGAGTAAAGAAGGGGAAATGAAAGGGAGGTATGAGGCTAAAGGCCAGGAGGACCATCTTGGGAGTTATTGTGAAGTGGTGGGAGGATAGTTATCTGAAATTGGACAGAAAAGTTTAACACGTGAATGGGTGTGGCTCATTGTTCTTATGAGGTGTGTGTCTATATGTGGTTATTAGTTTCCTACATAGCTTGATTCAGCTGAGTGGATTTTTTTGCATTCACTTAGTGTTTCTCAAATGAAATTACACTTAAGCAAATCAAAATCCATATTATGTTCAAGTTATTTCTAATGTATAATCATGTTAATTCATACTCACCTTTAAAAGCGAGGTAGGGGCACCTTGGTGGCTCGGTTGAACGTCTGCCTTTGGCTCAGGTCATGATCACCAGGGTCCTGGAATGAAGCCCTGCAATGGGCTCCCTGATCAGCAGGGAGTCTGCTTCCCCCTCTCCTCGCTATTTGTACTCTCTCTCTCTCTCTCAGATCATCAATCTTAAAAAAATAATAAAAGCAAGGATTATTACAGAACTGACTATATTTGAAATATTTGCCCATTTTTTCTCCTTACTTGTTCTCCTTATCCATGAGTTAATTCCTACTGTTACTTTATGTGATTTCAGGAGGAAGACATGGTTAATTTATTATGCTTAACCAGAAATTCTAAAATCACTGTTCTTAAAATCCTAGTTTTGTATCTTGCTAGCTGAGGTGTGGAATTAACATCCATTGATCTTTGGTTATTTGTAAAAGGAAGGCAGTAACTCTTAATCTAATTATATACTTTTGAGATTAAAATGTACATATCTGATGTAGAATACTAGGAGGAACTGAAAAGTTGTTACAGATGCTATTTTTATTTTTTAAGAAGATTTTACTCATTTATTTGAGAGAGAGTGAGAGTGCCCAAACGGGAGGAGAGGCAGTAGGAGAAGCTGACTCCCTCTGAGCAGGGAGTCATCTCAGGACTCTGGGATCATGACCTGAGCTGAAGGCAGACACTTAACCGACCGAGCCACCCAGGACCCCCACAGATGCTATTTTTATAATTGTCAATTTCTTTATGGAAAATGTAGAACTTATAGCCATTCAGTAAGAATTATGTTTTTTATAGTTTTGAAATATCTTTATTGTAGTATAATTAACAAATATTAAACTACACATATTTAAAGTTGTACAAGTTGATATATCTTGACATATATATACACATGTGAAACTATCATCACAATCAAGATTGCTAACATGAGGCACCTGGGTACCTTGGTTAAGTGTCAGACTCTTGGTTTTGCCTCAGGTCATGATCTCAGGGTCATGAGATCAAGCCCTACATCAGGCTCTGTGCTAGGCAGGGAGTCTGCTTGAGACTCTCTCTTCCTCCCTCTTCCCCTCCCCCCTTTCTTGCACTCATGCACTCTCTCTCAAATCTTTTTTTTTAAAAAGGATTGCTAACATATCTGTCATCCCCCAAAGTTTTCTCATGCTCCTTTGTAATCCTGTACCTCCTCCCAGATCCTCACTCTCTCCCTATAGATTAGTTTGCATTTCCTAAAGTTTTCTATAAATGGACTCATAATATATACTCTCCTTTTATCTGGCTTCTTTTACTAAGCATGATTATTCTGAGATCCATCCATGTGGCAATAATCCATTCTTTTTTATTGATGAATAGAATTCCACTGTGTGGATACTACAGTTTATCCATTTACCTATTTTTTTTTTTTTTTTTTTTATGATAGGCACACAGTGAGAGAGAGAGAGAGGCAGAGACACAGGCAGAGGGAGAAGCAGGCTCCATGCACCGGGAGCCTGACGTGGGATTCGATCCTGGGTCTCCAGGATCGCGCCCTGGGCCAAAGGCAGGCGCCAAACCGCTGCGCCACCCAGGGATCCCTCCATTTACCTATTGATGCAATTTTTTTTTTTTCTGAGAACCTGACTATTATAAATATAGCTGTTTTGCACATTTGTAGAGGTCTTGGTATGGACATCTGCTTTCATTTCTCTTGGTAAAGATTTAGGATAGAATGCTTCAGTCATGATAGTTATATGTTTAAAAATATTTTGCAAAATTTTCTAAACTGTTTTCCAAGGTGGTCAATATCATTTTATATTCCCAAAAGTAGTGCATGAGAGAACCAGTTCCTCCGTGTCCTTACTAACATATGGTATGGTCATTCTTTTTAATTGTACATTATAGTAGGTATATAGTGTATCTCATGTGGTTCTAATTTGCACTTCCCTAATAGCTGATGATATTATGATGTTGAGCATCTTTTTATGCTTATTTGACATCTGTATATATTCTTTGATAAAATATCTGCTCAAATATTTTGCTTTTTTGTGTTTACATTAAATTTATAGTTGACATGTAATGTTAGCTTAGAGTGTACAATATAGTGATTCAGCAACTCTGTTATGCTATGAGTGTACCATCTGTCACCACAGAACGCTATTACAATACCATTGACTGTACCTTTTGCTGTACTGTCCTGATGCTGTACCTTTTATTCCTGTGACTGATTCATTCCACAGTTGGAAGCCTGTATCTCCTACTCCCCTTCAATTACTTTGCCCCTCCTTCCTTCCCCCTCCCCTCTGGCAATCATCATTTCGTTCTTTGTTATTTAATCTATCCATTGATGTAAGTGGAGTATTAAAGTCTCCTATTATTCTAGTACTACCAATATAGATCCCTTTACGTCTGTTAATCTTTGCTTTATATATTTAGTGTTCCAATGTTGGATTTTTTGTTGGATTGATCCTTTTACTATTACGCTTTGTTTTAAAGTCTATTTTATCTGATATAATTATTACTACCTTAGTTTTCGTTTTGCCTCCATTTGCATGGTAGATGTTTTTCCATCCCTTTACTTTTAGTGTGGATGTTTCTTTATGTCTGAAGTGATTCTCTTATAGATAGCATATAGATGGGTCTTTTTTTTCCTTTTTTTTTTAAGATTTTATTTATTCATGATAGAGAGAGAGACAGAGACACAGGCAGAGGGAGAAGCAGGCTCCATGCAGGGAGCCTGACGCGGGAATTGATCCCAGGTCTCCAGGATCACACCCTGGGTCAAAGCAGGCGCTAAACCGCTGAGCCACACAGGGATCCTTTTTTTTTTTTTTCCTTTTAATGCATTCTGCCACCCTGTGTCTTTTGAGTGGAACATTTAGGCCGTCTACATTTACAGTAATTATTGAGAAGTATGTGCTTATTGCTGTTTTGTTGATTGTTTTCTTGTGTTTGTAGTTCTGTGTTCCTTTCTTTTTTCTCTCTTTCTTTGTGATTAATGAGTTTCTGTAGTATTATGTTTGGCTTTCTTTTTGTTTGTTTTTGTATCACAAGTTTTTGAGTTTGTAGTTATCACAAGATTCATATATAACGGGGATCCCTGGGTGGCTCAGTGGTTTGGTGCCTGCCTTTGGCCCAGGGTGCGATCCTGGAATCCCAGGATCGAATCCCACGTCGGGCTCCCGGCATGGAGCCTGCTTCTCCCTCTGCCTGTGTCTCTGCCTTTCTCTCTCTCTCTCTCTCTATCATAAGTAAATAAATCTTAAAAAAAACATTAAAAAAAGATTCACATATAACATTCATGGCAGCGTATGCTAAGTTGATGGTCATTTTTTTTTTAAGATTTTATTTATTTATTCATGAGAGACACAGGGAGGGGTGGGCAGAGACACAGGCAGAGGGAGATGCAGGCTCCATGCAGGGAGCCTGATGTGGGACTCGATCCCGGGTCTCCCGGATCACACCCTGGACTGAAGGCAGCGCTAAACCGCTGAGCCACCTGGGCTACCCAGTTGAGGGTCATTTAATGTTGAACACATTCTTTAAAATCAACATTTTAAAATTATTTATTTATTTAAAAGATTTTATTTATTCATGAGAGAGAGAGAGAGAGACAGACAGACAGACAGGCAGAGGGAGAAGCAGGCTCCACGCAGGGAGCCCGACATGGGACTCGATCCCAGGTCTCCAGGATCAGGCCCTGGGCTGGGAAGGTGGCACTAAACCGCTGAGCCACTGGGCTGCCCTCAATATTTTTTTTTTTAAGATTTTATTTATTTATTCATGAGAGAGAGAGAGACAAAGACACAGGCAGAGGGAGAAGCAGGCTCCATGCAGGGAGCCCGATGTGGGACTCAATCCCGGGTCTCCAGGACCACGCCCTGGGCTGAAGGCGGCGCTAAACTGCTGAGCCACTGGGCTGCCCAACATTTTTTTTTAAATCAACATTTTTTATTTCCTCCTCCAGGTTTTATGTATATGCTGTCATATTTTATACTTTTTGTTCATAATTTTCTTATCTATAATTATGTCCATTTCTTTTCCCCTTAAAAAAAGTCCCTTTAAGCAGACCTGGGTAGCTCAGTCAGTTAAGCATCTGCCTTCAGCTCAGGTCATGATCCCAATGTCCTGAGATTGAGTCCCACGTCAGGCTCCCTGCTTTGTGGGGAGCTTACTTCTTCCTCTCCCTCTGTCTGCCACTTCCCCTGCTTGTGCTCTCTCTGTGATAAACTCCTTTAATGTCTTATCTGTCTGGTAAACTATCTCTCCTTCAAAAATGAATGATAATCTTCCTGGGTAGGAGTTATTAGTTGTAGGTTTTTTCCTTTTAGCACTTTGAATATATCACACCATTCAATTCTTGTCTGCAAAGTTCCTACTGAAAAATCAGCTGATGCCCTTAGAAGGTTTCCCTTCTTACATAATGTTTTGCTTTAAACTTTTGACTATTATGGTGTGGACTTCCTTGGTTGGGTTCATCTTATTTGGAACTCTGTGCTTCACAAACCCGGTTATAAATTTCTTTTCCTAGGTTAGGGAAGTTTTCAGCTATATTTCTTCAAATACGTTTTCTGCCCCTTTCTCTCTTCTAGGACTACTATAATGTGATTTTTTTTTTATTTGACGTTGTTCAAGAGATCTCTTAACCTACCCTCATTTTTAAAAATTCTTTTTTCTTTTTGCTGTTCAGCTTTGGTGATTCTCATTATCCTGTCTTCCAGATTGCCGATCCATTTTTATGCATCCTCTCTCTAATCTACTGTTGATTCCCTTTAGTGTATTTTTCATTTTAGTTACTGTATTCTTCAACTGTGATTGGTTCTTTTTTGTTTTCTCTTTTTTGAATGTAATTTAAAAAAAAAAGACTTTATTTTTTAAAAAAGATTTTATCCATTCACGAAACACACAGAGGCAGAGACATAGGCAGAAGGAGAAGCAGGCTCCTTGTGGAGAGACCAACGTGGGACCTGATCCCGGGACCACGCCCTGAGCCAAAAGCAGACCCTCAACTGCTGAGAGACCTTGGCGTCCCAAAAGATTTCATTTATGAGAGAGAAAGCACAAGCAGGGGAGGGGGCAGAGGGAGAGCAGCTGAGCAAGGAGTCTGATGCAGGTCTTGATCCCAGGACCCTGGGACCTATGACCCCAGCCAAAGGCATAGCCTTAACCAACTGAGCCACCAAGGCATCCCTTTTTCGAAAGTCTCATTAAGTTCTTCTATTCTTCTCTCCAGCCCAGTGAACATCTTCACAATCATTACTTTAAATTCTGTCAGGCATATTGCTCATCTCTGATTCATTTAGTTCTTTTTCTAAGGTTTTATCATATTGTTTCTTTTGGAATTCCTCTGGCTCTACTCTGCTTGACTGTGTGCTTGTTTCTACGAATTAGGCAGCATAGCCACTTCTCAACTTGAAGGAATGGTCTCATGTATGGTCATTCCCTGTGTAGACTTTGTGTCTGTCTGTCTGGAGCTGTGGCTTGCATGGGCTGGGGGTTGTGAGGTACTCTGTGCTGGGACTGCCCAGCAGGATGGCTGGGGTTGAAAGTGGACACACACTGGGGTGGCCCCGAGGCATTGTATGTAGAGGGTTCCCTGGCAGGAATGCTGATGCTGATATAAGTGCCAGGTGAGGTTCCTGGGACTCTACACACAGAGGGCACCTTGCTAGGATAGCAGAAGCTTAAGTGGGCACAGTCCAATGCAGTCCCTGGGTTCTCTGTGAAGAGGGCACCCTGGCAGAACAGCAAAAACTGACATGGATGTAGACTGCAGTGGTCTTGGGATCTATATGCAGAGGACACCTTGGCAGGACAACTGGACCTAAGTGAGTATAACCTTCGTGTGTTTGTTCTGTGTAGATGGTCCCCTTGCAGGGCAGATGGAGTGGAGATGGGCATTGATCAGCTGGTGTGGTCTCTGGGCTCTCCATTCAAAGTGTATCATGGACACACAGGACAGCTGAAGCTGAAATGGATGCCAGCTGGGGTGTCCCAGGGTTCTCTACACTGAGGATGACCTAGAGAAACAGGTAAAGGAGGTGGGTGACAGCTGGAGTGTTCCTGGGTGCTCAGTGGAGTGTGTGCCCTGGGAAGTGATGGAACTTAGGCTGGTATGGGCAGGGCTGTCGTAGTGCTCTCCATGCAGGAGGTGCTTTGGCAGTGTGGCAGGGCTGAAGCAGGCATTCATGGGGAGTTCCTGGAGTACTCTGTGTTGAGGTGCCCTAGCAAGCCATCTAAAGCTGAAGTGGTGTGGACCTAGAATGTTCCAAGGTGCTTTGTGCCTGTGGATGGGAGATGTAGTGAGCAATAGATGGGAGATGTAGTGAGCACTGACCAGGAGTATCCTAGTGTGCACTGCCCTGTGCCTACCTTGGTGGGACAGTTGGAGCTGGTGTGGGCTAGGGGCCTGGCGCTTTCTGAAGTGGCAGACCAGTTAGGGGACCTGGATCCGATCCTGCTCACAATGCATGTAAAGGATTCTCACCAGCTCCCTCAACTTGGAGAGAGTTCTAGCAGGTTTTCCAGCATTCGGCAGAGTTCTAGGGCTGGCTCTTTCATGTTAGTTGCTATTTTAAATTGTGGCTTTCTTTCTGTGCCCCTGGGTGTCTGGGGCAGGTGTAGGCTAGGAATATGGCCTCTCTGAGGCGACAGGCCAGCTATGGGATCTGGACCCTGCTTCAGTCTGCACTCTCAAGGTTGGTGGGGTAGTATAAATCATGGTGCTTACCAGCCCCACCAACCTGGGGAGAGTTCCAGTAAGAATTCCACCAAATGGTGGAGTTCTAGGGTTGGATTTTTTTTTTTTTAAAGATTTATTCGTTTATTTTAGAGAGAGACCAAGTGTGTCTGTGAGCTGTGGCGGGGGGGGGGGGGGGTAGTGGCAGAGGAGAGAATATCAAGCAGACTCCCTGCCAAGTATGGAGCCCAACAAGGGGCAAATCTCATGACCCTGAGATCATAATCTGAGCCAAAATCAAGAGGTGGCTGCTCAACCCACTGTACCACCCAGGCATCCCTAGGGTTGGATCTTTCATATAGTAGTTAGTTGCTCTTTTAAGCCATGCCTTTTTACCTGTGCCCCAGGGCAGATGAATCTGTTTCTGGTCCCTTTGTACTATCCTTTCCCACTGCAATTTACTTCATTGAGGGTTCTCTCCATTACCATGTCTCAGTCTTTCTTGCTCTTCTGTTGTTCTTTTTTTTTTTTTTTTTTTTTTGTTCTGTCTTTTGTTTTGCAGAAGCTGTTAAGTCATCCCTCAGTTCTTCAGGCGGAACTGATGTATAAATAGGTATAAATCTGTCTTGTTTGTGGTGGAAGTGAGTTCAGTGTCTTCCAACATCACAATCTTGCACTGGACTTTCATAAATTAGATATACTTAAGTACCTATTGACAGTGGTAGATGGTATATTCCTAAGCAGGAATATTTGGAGCATCCCAAGACAATAAAATATAAACATATATTTTATTATATAAAATATAATTAATTGCTGAATTAATCATATAGACTATGACAAATATGAATTTTATTGAGTCTTAAGGATAAAACATTGTATAGTAAAGGGCATATACTGTGGCACCAACTGGATATGAAATTTATTCCTAAGCTACGCCATTTTCTCCATGTGCTTGGAAAAAATTGTATCTCTAAGCCTCAGTTTCCTTTTCTGTAAAATAGGGTTGCTGTGAGAATTAAATTGGAAAAAGACCTTAGCTTAACCATACCCAAAAATTGGTAGCAAGTATTATTAAAGATAGGATGTACAGTATTGGGGTGAAGGGTGTGAGTAGGGATTCCTGGTGAAAAGTGAATTAGATAATCTTTAGAGTAAAATAATTTGACTAATTTAAAAGATTACTTAAGTTATATTTCATAATATAGTTATGTGTATTCCAGATGACATGCAGCCTCAGGTGCCTCATTTGGAACATTCTCAGACTCACTGACCTACAAGGTGGTAGCCAATGTTCTCTCCCCTGAGACTTTGACACATGCTTGCTCATAGGGTACCTGGAATGTGATGATGGAGATTTAGCCATAGAAGGGGCTCAAGTATTCTGACTTCCTAGAGGCCATCATTATTCTTCCTTTCCCCCTCACATGCCAAGGAGCATTGCTGAGGTAGCATTTTTTTCCCTTTTTTTCACTGACTTCCCTGCATCTCTGTCTTTAATGCAGGGCTTTTCCTCCCACTAGTACAAGTATAGGTCATTCCCAAATCTTGCCCTTTCTATGCAGGAGATAGGAAATGTTACGGTTAGGTCTTCTTTCATTTGTTGCTCTGGAAGTGACTCTCTTGGAATCACAAGATATCTATGATACATTAAAAATAAGCCAGGAGTCATTTGACATTTTTCTTATTGTGAAGAGATATCTAATTCGTTGCCTCTTGAATCTGGGATGTTCTTAATGGTTTCCTTGACCAATAAAATATGGCAGAAGTATTGTTCTGTGAGTTCTGAAGCTAGGTTATAAGAGGTATGTAGCTTCCGCTTAGTTGTCTTGGGATGCTCCATATTGGAACCCAACCACCATATTATAAAAAAATAAAAATAAAAAAACAAAGCCACCCTGGGGTCACACACAGGTGTTGTTGTCAAATAGCTGAGGTAATCGACTACTGGCATCAACTGCCATCCATATAAGTGAGTAATAGATCCCAAATTTCATAAAAAATATGAAACTACATATCCAAGAAGCTCATACTCCAAGGAAGATAATCCCAGAAGTCCACACTGGGAAACAATATAATAAAATTATTGAAAGACAAAGAGAATATCTTGAAAGCGGCAAGAGAACAGTGACTTTTCAATAAAATTAACAGCTGATTTCTCATGAGAAATGTGGGCTATAAGGCAATAGGATGACAAATTAAAGTGCTCAGTGGGAGAAAGCCCTTCCAACCAAGTGTCTACTGGCAAAACTACCCTTAGAAAATGAAGGAAAAATTAAATTTCCAGATAAGCAAAGGGTAAGAGAATTTGTCTTTACTAGACCTTCCCTGAAAGAAATGATAAAGGGATTTCTAAAGGCTGAAATAAAAGGATATGAGACAGTAACTCAAAGCCATACAAAGAAATAAAGATTATCAACAAAGGTAACTACATAGCTGTATATTTGAAAGCAATATTATTGTATTTCTGATTTATCTTTTTGTTTTCTACATGATTAAGAAGACAAATGCATAAAATAATAATTATAAATCTATGCCAGTGGGCACATGATGTATAAAGATGTGATTTGCAAAGTTACAGCAAAAATTTGGGACAAAGTTGGATAGGAGCAGAAGTAATGTGTTATTGAGCTAATCTGGTATCAATTCAAAGTTGGATTGACATAAAGTTAGAATGTTAAGTGTAATCCTCATAGTAACCTCTAAGAAAATAAAGAATCTATTAAAAAGAAATAAAGGGGAATAAAAATGGCACACTAGAAAAAGAAGGTATTAGGAGAGTTGGGGGACAAAAATCATAGAACATATGGAAAATAGTAAAACAGCAGAATGAGTTGTGCATTATCAGTAATCATTTTAAATTTAATTGCACTAAACTTATGAATTAAAAAAACAGGAATCAAAATGGATCCTTTAAAGTTTAAAGAAAAAACAACAATGTAACTATATACTGCACACAAGATACTCATTTTAGACCCAAAGACATGAGTAGATACAAAGTTAAATTATGGAAAAAGGTATTCCATGCAAATAACAGCCAAAAGAGATCTGGGGTAGCTATATTAAATGGGTTTTAGGTTTAAATTGTTACAAGAGACAAAGTTATATAATTATGAAAGGGTCAATTCATCAAGAAGATAAAGATATATGAACCAGACACTCAAAATACATGAAGTAAACATGGACAGAATTAAAGGGAGAAGTAGTTCCACAACAATAGTTGAAGACTTAAATACCTCACTTTAAGTAATGGATAAAACATATAGATCAATAAGTGAGTAACTTGAGGACCTGAACAACATTAAAACCCAAATAGCCCTGATATATTTAGACACTCCACCCAACAGATACACATTCTTCTTGAGTGCACATGAAGATTCTCCAGCATAGCTAAAGCAATTGAGACTACAAAGTATCTTCTCTGACCACTAGAATGAATCTCAGCATCAATAATAGAAGGAAAACTAAATTTCACAAATATGTCGGAATTAAACAACACACTCTTAACTGGTTAGTCAAAGAAACCACTGTGTTTATTAGAAAATACTTTGAGATGAAGTATAATAAAAACACAATATACCAAAATTTATGAGGCAATGAAAGCAAAGCTCAGAAGGAAATTTCCAGCAGTAAATGCCTACTTAAAAAAGCAAAATCTCAATCTAACTTTACATCTTCATGAATTAGAAAATGAGAAGCAAACTAAACCCACAGCTGAAGGAAGGAAGAAAATGGATTATAACAGAAATAAACAATATACAGAATTAAAAAGTAGAGAATCAGTGGAACCAAAGTTGGTTCTTTGAAATGATCAACAAAACTGACAAACTTTAGATAAACTGTTTAAGAAAAAAAGACCATACAAATAATTAAAATCGGATGTGAAAGTGAGAACATTACCATCCTTACAAAAACTTAAAAGGACGTTAGTTGAATAATAAACAATTGTACATCAACAAATAATGTAGATTAAATGTATACAACTCTACATACACAGAAATTACCAAAATTGACTAAAAAAACCCAGAAAATCCAAAGTGACCTATAACAAAAGAGTGAATCAGTAGCTCAAGACCTCCAAAAGTCAAGAACTAAATGGCATCCTCAATGAATTTAAACATTTAAGGAAAATTTAACAGCAGTCCTGCTTAACTCTTCCAAAAGAAGAGGGATTGCTTTCTAACATTCTGTGAGGCCAGCATTATCCTGATACCAAAGTCAGACAAAAATACTACTAGAAATGAAAACTACAGGGCAGCCCTAGTGGCACAGCAGTTTAGTGCCGCCTAAAGCCCGAGGTGTCCTGGAGACCCGGGATCAAATCCCACGTCGGGCTCCCTGCATGGAGCCTGCTTCTCCCTCTGCCTGTGTCTCTGCCTCTCTCTCTCTCTCTCTGAATAAATAAATAAATAAATAAATAAATAAATAAATCTTTAAAAAAAGAAAGAAATGAAAACTACAGATGAATATCTCTCATGGCCATAGATACAAAAATCTGAACAAAATTAGCAAATCATGTCCAATAACACATTAAAGGGATTATATGGCATGATCAAGTGGGATTTATGCTGGAATGCAAGGTGGTTCAACATATGAAAATAAATCTACATAACACATTACATTAATAGAACACTGGGGGGAAAAACCTCACATCATCCTCTAAATTGATGTAGAAGAAACAGTTGAAAAAAAGGCAACACCTTTTCAGGATAACTGCTCAGTAGACTATGAATAGAAGGGAATTTCCTTAACATATATGCATTTATGAAAAAGTCACAGCTAACATCATCCCCAATAGTAAATGACTGAAATCTTTCTCCCTAACATCAGGATCAAAACAAGAATGTCAGCTTTTACCACTCATACTCAATTTGGTATTGAAAGTCATAGCCAGAAAAAATTAGTCAAGAAAAATAAATAAAAAGCATCCCATTTGGAAAGGATGAGGGAAAACTATTTGTAGATGACATGATTCTAAATATAGAAAAGCCTAAGATATCCACACAAGAAAACTACTAGAGTTAATAAATTGAGCAAAATTGCAGCGTACAGGATTAGCACATAAAAATAAATGGTGGGGGATCCCTGGGTGGCTCAGCGGTTTAGTGCCTGCCTTTGGCCCAGGGCATGATCCTGGGGTCCCAGGATCTAGTCCCGCATCAGGCTCCCTGCATGGAGCCTGCTTCTCCCTCTGCCTGTGTCTCTGCCTCTCTCTCTCTCTCTCTCTGTCTCTAATGAATAAATAAATTTTAAAAATCTTAAAAAAAATTGTGCTGAGACCACTGGCTAAGTACATGTACAAGAATTAAAGTGGACCCTTAACTGACTCCATATACAAAAATCAACTTGAAATTAATCAATGACTCAAATTTAAGAGCTAAAAGTTGGATGGTTCAAGATGGCAGCATGGGAAGATCCTGACCTTATTTCTTCCAATGAACACAACAAATTTAATGACTACACATGGAAATAACTCATTCTGAGTTAGGAACTTGATAAGCTGAGATGGGGAGAATAAACACAAATATAGTCCTGCTAAGGGAGAAAAAATACATCCCAAGTGTGGTGTTCCATGGTTTGGAGGTATCTCAAAGGTACAGAACTTTTATCTGAGGAACAAGAGATTCAGGAGATAAGCCCCCAAACACCTTGTTTTGAAAACCAATATGAATATGTCCAGGAAAACTATAGAAAATGTAGAGGAAGGAAAACTTGCTCCTAAATAAGAGCTTACACAGATTCACTTGGCCTGGAAACCAGTAGAAAAACACCTGCTTGCCAGCATGCAGACTGAGGGCCAGCCTACCTACCAGCACATATGCAGTAACGCCCCATCAGAACAAGATGGTGCACACAGCCCACACACTAGATACCCCTGGAGCACTTGGCACTAGTGACCAGAGAGGATTGCACTTTAGGGCCCCACAGGGCATCTCTGTGGAAGGCCATTCCTTCAAGTCTGGGAGATGTAGCTGAACTATCTGTTAAATAGAAACAAAGAGGCAAAGTGAGGAGATAGAAAAATATGTTTCTTTTTTTTTTTGTTTGTTTGTTTTTTTTTTTTTTGAAAAATATGTTTCAAATGAAAGAATAAGAGAAAACCTCATAAAAATAGCTGAATGAAATGGAGATAAACAGTCAATTTAATGAGTTCAAAGTACTAGTCATAAAGATGGTTTTTGTACATGGGAGAAGAATTGGTGAGAACACAGTGAGGACTTCAAGAGATAGAAAATATAAGGAAGTACCAATCAGAGTTAAAGAATACAATAAAAAAAAATGAAAATAGAAGGAATAAACAGTAGATGATACAGGATAGATCAGCAATCTGGAAGACAGGATAGAGGAAATCATGCGAACTGAACAGCAAAGAGAAAAAAATAATTTTTTAAATTGAGGATTATTTAAGGAACCTGTAGGAAAGTATCAAATATAGCATTATATGGTCCCAGGAGACGAGAGAGAAAGGGCAGAAACCATATTTGAAGAAAGAATAGCTGAAAACTAACTTGGCAAATATCAGGTTAACATCAAAACAGATATCTGAGTCCAGGAAGCATAAAAAGTTTCAAACAAGATGAATGCAAAGAGATCCACACCAGGACACATAATTAAAATGTCAAAAATGGAAGATAAAGAGAATCTTAAAAACAGCAAGAGAACAGCAGCTCATTATGTATAGGAGTAGATTATCAACTTTTTTTCAGGCCAGAGGAATAGTACAATGTATTTGAAGTGCTGAAAGGAAAAAAAGTACAACCAACTATACACTATATAGCAAGTTTATCATTCAAAGCTGAAGAGGAGGGTTCTGGTCCAAGAGGTGAGGTAAGACCTTGACCTCCCCCTCCTCCATAGAACACCCCAAATTACACTTTTTATAGAGCAGTTCCAACTAAAGAAGAACTGAGGGCTGACTGAACAGCTTCTACACAACAAAATATAGAATGGCAAAACAGAAGAGCAAGAGAGATGGAGACATGGTAATGTATGGAACCCCTACCCCTACTGCTGTGATTTGCAGTGGGGAGGGATAGTACTGAGGGAGTGGGAACAGATTCGTCTGTCATTAGGCGCAGGGAAAAAAAAAACAGATTTAAGAGAGCAACTAGTTTATAAAAGAGCTGTCCCAGAACTCTGTCAAATGGCAGAAAAAGCTGTCAGAACAATTGTGGGGTACAGGGTCAGAGGCACTGGAGGGTGTCATGGTTTACACTCCTTCCTCCACCTTGAAAGTGCAGATAGGAGCTGAGTCTGGATACCATAGCTGGCCTGCAACTTCAGGCCAGGTCCCTTAGCTCACACTAGCCCTGGATGCATTGTGTTACATAAAAAAAAACCCACACAGTTTGAAAGAGCAACTAGTATATAAAAGAGCCCTAGAACTCTACCAAATGCTGGTGGTGGTGGTGGAACTGCTGGAAAACTCTAAAGGTGGGAGGGACTTGGGGACTTGGTTTATACTTCTCCTCCAGCTTAATTTCATAAACAGGAGTAGAGCCTGTGCACCCTAACCGGCATACTGCTTCAGTGAACACTGAGAATCCCTAGCCCACAACAGCCCTGGGTGCACTGAGGCACAGATAAAAAAAAAAAATCTCTGGTTTGAAAGAATAAGCAGCATAGAACAGAGCCACCTCTAGAACTCCACCAAATAAGAAGGGAGCTGCTGGAACAGACATGGTCTGTGCTCCCCCTCCACACTGAAAGCACAGACCAGTCAATGCTCCAGGTATATTAACCAGCCTGTACCCTAATGCCTCAGTAAGCCATAGGCTCCTGGCCCACAACAGTCCAAGTCATCCCACCAAGGCAGCCACAGGGTAGTGCACACCAGGATACCCCTGGTTAGCTTGCACTGAAGCCCCCGCCTTGCACTGGATGATGTAGATGGCCTAAATGTTCCACTCAAAAGATATATGGTGATGGAATGCATTTAAAAAAAGACCCATCTATATACTATTTGCAAGAGACTCACTTCAGACATAAACACACAGGCTAAAATTAGTAAAGGAATGGAAAAACATACCATGTAAATAGAAGTGAAACAAAAACTGGGGTAATAATACTTATATCAGAAAAAATAGACTTTAAAACAAAGCATAATGATAAAGGGATCAATCCAACAAAAAACTGGAGCACTAAATATATAAAGCAAATATTAACAGACACGGAGTGAGACATTGATGGTATATCATTCCATCCAAAAAGAACAGAGTACACAATGTTTTTCAACTGCACATGAAACATGCTCCTTGAGAGATTACATGTTAGTTCACAAACAACACTATAGGAACTCAGCAGTCACAAAGAGAACAAGAGAGGAAGGAAAGAGTAGAGAAGAACTACAAAAACAAGAAAAAATTAAGAAAATGGCAATAAGCACATATCTATCAATAATTACTTTAAATGTGAATGGCCTAAGTACTCCACTCAAAAGACATAGGATGGCAGAATGGATTAAAATAAAACAAGTACTACTTATGTAATGCTTACAAGATGCTCAGCTCAGATCTTAAAGACACCTCCCAATTGAAAATGAAGGGATGGAAAAACATTTACCATGTGAACAGAAATTTAAAAATCCATAATATGATACTAATATCAGACAAAATAAACTTTAAAACAAAGACTGTAACAAAAGGAAGGTCATGACATAATGATAAAGGGATGAGTCCAATAAGAGGATATAAGAATTGTAAATATGTATACATCTAACATTTGAGCACTTAAGTACATAAAGCAAATATTAATGGACATAAAGAGAGAAATTGCTGGTAATTCAATAATAGGAGGGGACTTTAACACCTCTTCCACTTACATCAATGAATAGGTCATCCATGAAGAAAATTAATCACAATATCAGTGTCTGACACATTCCACCCAAAAAAAAAACAATACATATTCTTTTCAAGTGCATATGGAACATTCTCCAGAGTACATCTGCATGTTAGGCCAAAACACAAGTATCAAGAAATTTAAGAATATTGAAATCATGCATACATCTTTTCTGATCACAATGTTATGAACTAGAAATCACAAGAAAAAACAAAACTGGAAAAAACTTGAATGCATGGAGGCTAAACAACATGCCATTTAACAACCAACTGGCCAAGGAAGAAATTTTAAAAATACATGAAAACAAGTAAAAATGAAAACATAATGATTCAAAATCTTTGGGATACAGTGAATGCAGTTTGGAGATATACAGGGATACAGGCCTACTTCAAGAAACAAGAAAAATCTCAAATAAGGAATCTAATCTAACACCTAAAGGAACAAGAAAAAGAATAAGCAAAGCCCAAGCGAGTAGAGGGGAGGGAATAAATAAAGATAGAACAGAAATAAAGGATGTAGAAACTAAAAAGAAAGAAAAATCAATTAAACCAAGAGCTGGTTCTTTTTTTTTTTTTATTTTTTTTTTATTTTTTATTTTTTTTAAAGGTCTTTTTTTTTTTTTTTTTAATTTTTATTTATTTATGATAGTAAGAGCTGGTTCTTTGAAATGAAACAAAATTGATAAACTTTAGCCAGACTCATCAAGACAAAAAGAGAAAGTACCCAAATAAATATCCCAAAGAAACCAAAACCAAACAAATCCCAAACCAAGAGTCAAGATCTCTGATGAACATAGATGCAAAAATCCTCAATGAAATATTAGTAAACCACATTCAACAATACATTAAAAGGATCATTCCCCATGAAGTGGGAGTTATTCCAGGGATGCAAGGATGGTTCACTGTTTGCCAGTTAATCAATGTGATACACCATATCAACAAAATGAAGGATGAAAATCATATGATCATCTCAATAGATGCAGAAAATATATTTGGCAAAATTGAACATGCATGATAAAAATGCTCAACAAAGTAGGTTTATAGGGAACATACCACAACATGGTGAAGGCCATATATGAAAAATCCACAGCTAACATCATATGCAATGGTGAAAATAGAGCTTTCCTTCTAGGATTAGGTACAAGACAAGGATGTCCACTCTCACCACTTTTATTCTACATAGTACTGGAACTCAAAGCAATGAAAGAAGAGTAAGAAATAAAAGGCATACATTTTGGAAAGAATTTAAGGTATTACTACTTGCAGATGATGTGATAGTGTACATGAAAACCCTAAGGATGCTCCCACACACACACAACTACTAGAATAAATGAATTCAGTGAAGTTTAATACAAAGTTTTTTTTTTAATACAAAGTTTAATACCTGGAAATTGGTTGTGTGTCTATATGGTCATAACAAAATAGCAGAATGAAAAATTAGGACAATAATCTTGTCTACGATTGTACCAAAAAGGGACACCTGGGTGACTCAGTGGTTGAGTGTCTGCCTTTGGCTCAGGTCGTGGTCCTGGGGTCGAGTCCTGCATTGGGCTCACCACGGGGAGCCTGCTTCTCACTCTGCCTATGTCTCTGCCTCTCTCTGTGTGTGTCTCATGAATAAATGAATAAAATCTTTTAAAAAACCATGGTTGTACCAAAAAGAATAAAATACCTAGGAATAAACTTAACCAGGGAGGTCAAAGACCTATACTCTGAAAACTCTAAAACATTGATAAAATAAATTGAAAATGACACAAACAAACAGAAAACTATTCTATGCTCAAGGGTTGGAAGAATATTGTTACAAAGCAAACTACAGATTCAATGTCATCCCTATAAAAATACCAACAGCATTTTTCACAGATCTAGGACAAATGCTAAAATTTGGATGGAACCACAAAAGACAGAATAGTCAAAGCAATCTTGAAAAGGAAGAACAAAGCTGAAGATATTACAATCCTAGATTTCAAGATATACTACAAAGCTATAATAATCAAACAGCATGAAACTGGCATAGAAATTGATCACTGGAACAAAGAGCCCAGAAATAAACTGACACTTAAATGGCCAACTAATCTATGATGAAGGAGGCAAGAATTTACAATGGGGGAAAAGATAGTCTCTTCAATAAATGATGCTGGTAAAACTGGACAACTATCGCAAAAGAATGTACCCAGACCACTTTCTAAAACCATAAACAAAAATAAACTCAAAATGGGTTAAGGACCTAAATGTAAGACTGTGAACCACAAAAATTCTAGAAAAGTATATAGGCAGTAATTTCTCTGATATTGGGTACATACAAATTCTCTAGATATATCTGTTAAGGCAAGGGAAACAAAAAGCAAAATAAACATTTGGGAGTTCACTAAATAAAAGTTTTGAACAGCAAAGGAAATCATTAACAAGAGAAAAGGCAACATAATGAATTGGAGAAAGTATTTGCAAATGATATATCTGATAAGGGGTTTATACCCAAAACATAAAAAAACTGACAAAACTCAACAACCTAATAAAAGTGTAATCTGATGAAAAAATGGGCAAATTATCTGAAAGATATTTTTTCAAAAGAATACACAGATGGCCAACAGACACATGAGAAGATGCTCATCATCACTAATTATCAAAACTCAAACCCACAATAAGCTATCATCTTACACCTGTCAGGATGGCTAAAATAAAAAAGACAAAAAATAACAAGTATTGGTAAAGATGTGGGAAAAAATGAACCCTCATGCACTGCTGGTGGGAATGGAAATTAGTACAGCCACTGTGGAAAACAATATCAGGGTTCCTTGAAAAATTAAAAATTTTTGATCCAATGTTTCCACTATTGGTATTTACTGAAAGAAAACAAAAACACTAATTTGAAAAGATATATTCATCCTTATGTTTATGGCAGCACATTATTTAGAACAGCTAAAATATGGAAGCAAGTGTTTATCAATAGATAGATAAGGAAGATATGGTACAATGCAATAATACAGTGGAATGTTATGTGGTCACAAAAGATTAGATCTTGCCACTTGCAACAACACGGATGGACCTAAAAGGTATTATGATGTGAAATAAATCAATGAACTAACATAAATATCATATGATTTCTCACATGTGGAATCTAAAAAACAAAAAGAAACAAAAATGGAATCATACCTATAAATAGAGAACAAGGTGTTGGGTTGCCAGAGGGGAGATGGGTAAAGTGGGTGAAGGGGAGTGGTGGAAGATACAGGGTTTCACTTATGGAATGAATAAATCATGGGATTAAAAAGCATAGTATAGGCAATCTAGTCAGTGATCATGTAATACCATTGTATGGTGCCAAATGGTAGCTCTGTTTGTGGTGAGCATAGCATAACATAGAGAAGTTGAATCACTATGTTGTACACCTAAACACAATGTAACATTGTGTGTCAACTATAGTTAATAAGAAAAGTATAAAAGCAATTGTAGAGGCAGTAATGAGTTTCCCAGATATGTAAAAGCTAAAGGAATGTCTGCCACTGAATGAGCTTCATAAAAAATATTAAAGGGACTTTTTAATCAGGAAAGGCCATAACTGGATATAAGAAAATATATGAAAAAGAAAATCTCATTGTCAAAGGTGATCATATAGGTGAACCATCCATTTATAAAGCTGCTATTGAAGTTAAAAGACAAAAGTGGTAATATGGATCATATCTACAGTAATTATTTAAGGGACACACATGTCAAATATGACCAAAAAAACCCTATTACATGGGAGGTGGGGGGCAGTGGTGAAAAAAATGTGCTTTTAGAAGGTGTTTGAACTTAAGGGATCACCAAGCTAAAACAGATTCAAATATACAAAGATTGCTATATATGAACCTCATGGTAATCACAAACCAAAAATATATGCTAGATCTACAAAAATAGAAAGGAATCCAAACATGACACTAAAAAAGTCATTAAATCACAGGGGAAAGAGGGAGAAGAAATAATCTACTATAACAATAAAAAGCAAAATGGCAATAAATACATATATAACTACTTTAAATGTAAATAGAATAAATGCTCCAATCAAAAGATAGCATGGCTGAATGGATTAAAAATTAAGAACCTATAGCCTACAAGAGACTCATTCCAGATCTAAAGATACAGAATAAGGCAGAATGGATGGGAAAAGATTCTATGCAAATGGAAACAAATAATATGGGATAGCAATACTTATCTAACAAAATAATTTTTAAAACCAAGGTGTAACAAGAGACAAATGCATTACATAACAAATGGGTCAATACAACAAGATATAATACTTGTGTATATTTGTGTTCAACATTGTAGTACCTAAATATATAAAGCTAGTATTAACAGACACAATGGAAGAAATTGACAGTCATACAATAATAGTAGGGGTCTTTCCTTGTATCAGTGGGTAGGTCATCCATACAGAAAATTAATAAAAAAAGCTTTGGCCTTAAACACATTAGAACAGATGTATTTAACAGAGATATACAGAACATTCCATTCCAGAATACACATTCTTCTCAAGTAGATGTGGAATTTTCTCCAGGTTAAATCATGTGTTAGGGCAGAAAACAAGTCTCAATAAATTTAAAGGACTGAAGTCCTATCAAGCATCTTTACTAACCACAATGTATGAAACTAGGAATCAGGTGTAAGAAGAAAGCTATAAAAACACAAATATGTCTCCACAAAACAACATGCTACCAACCAACGGGTCAATGAAGAAATCAAAGAGGAAATTAAAATCTTGAATCAAATAAAAATGAACACAATATTCAAAATCTATAGGATGCAGCAAAAATTGTTCTGAGAAGTTTATACCAATACAGTCTCATGTCAAGAAACAAAAATAAAAGCTTCCAAACTCATTCTGAGGCTAGCATTACACTGATACCTAAACCAGACATACACAAAAGAAGGGGAGGGAGGAATGGGGCGGGGGAGGAAGGAAGAAAAGAAGATGATAGATGATAGATAGATAGATAGATAGATAGATAGATAGATAGATAGATAGAAGCAGTTATCCCTAATGAAATGAATGCTAAAATCTTCAACAAAATGCTGGCAAACTGAACTTAAAAGTCAGTTAAAAGTCTTACACTGGGGCACCTGGGTGGCTCAGTGGCTGAGCAGCTGCCTTTGGCTCAGCTCGTGATCCCGGGGTCCTGAATCGAGTCCTGCATCAGGCTGCCCACAGGGAGCCTGCTTCTCCCTCTGCCTATGTCTCTGCCACTGTCTCTCTCATTAATAAAATCTTAAAAAAAAAAGATGCTCAAGATCACTTAACCATCAGGGAAATGCAAATAAAAACCACAATGTGATATTACCTCCTATCTATCAGAATGGATTTTATAAAAACATATGTTCATGAGGATGTGGAGAAAGGGGAGGCCTAGTGCAGTTGGTGGGACTATAAATTAGTATAATCACTATGGGAAATAGTGTGTAGGTCCTCTAAAATTTTAAAATAGAACTACCATAGAATCCAGTAATTCTACTTCTAAGTATTTATCTGAAGAAAATGAAAATACAATTCAAAGACATATGCAACCGTAGGCTCATCACAGAATTATTTATCCATCATATGGAAGCAAACTAAATATCTGGATAGATGAATGGACAAAGAAGACAGGACATGTATACAATAGAATATTACTCAGCCATAAAAAAAGAACAAAATGTTGCCAATTGCAACAACATGGATGAACCTAGAGGATATTATACTAAGTGAAGTCAGACAAAAAGACAAATACTGTATAATTTCACTTATATGTGACATCTAACAAATGAAAAAACAGAAATAGACACTCAGATACAGAGAACAAATGGATGGTTGAGGGGGAGCAGGTGGTTTAGACAAAATAGTGAAGGGTCTTAAGAGGTACAATCTTTCAGTTATAAGACACAGGATGTAATGTATAGCATAGGGAATATAGTCAATATACTGTAAGCATTTTGTATAGTGTCAGTAACTGGATTATTGTGGTGACTACTTTGGTATGTATATAAATATTGAATCACTATGTTGTATATCTGCAACTAATATTGTATGTCATGTTTTCTTCAATTTATTAAGAAGGAAAAAAGTGAACGTGTAAAACTTAGAAAACATAGGGGTAAATCTTTCTGACATTGGATTTGTCCAAGGACAAATCCTTGGATTTTTAGATTTCACACTAAAGCAAGAGAAAAATAAAGACAAAATGGAGCTTATAAAAATCATAATCTATTCTCTATGAAAGGAGCTTATCAAAAAAGTGAAAAGACACACAGAATGGGGAGAAAATGTTTGCAAATCATATATTTTTTTCTTCTGGTTGGCTTTTTATTTGATTTTGGTAAAGAAAGAATAGGGAAGTGAAGTTGATTTAAAAATATCTACTGCTTCAGGGATCCCTGGGTGGCGTAGCAGTTTGGCGCCTGCCTTTGGCCCAGGGCGCGATCCTGGAGACCCGGGATCGAATCCCACATCGGGCTCCCGGTGCATGGAGCCTGCTTCTCCCTCTGCCTGTGTCTCTGCCTCTCTCTCTCTCTCTCTCTCTCGCTCTCTCTGTGACTATCATAAAAAAAAATATATATCTACTGCTTCAAAAAAAAAAAAATCTACTGAGGGGATTCCTGGGTGGTTCAGCGGTTTAGCGCCTGCCTTCGGCCCAGGGTGTGATCCTGGAGTCCTGGGATCAAGTCCCGCATTGAGCTCCCAGCATGGAGCCTGCTTCTCCTTCTGCCTGTGTCTCTGCCTGTCTCTCTCTCTCATGAATACATAAATAAAAATCTTTTAAAAAATCTACTGAAAATATTTAATTTACCCAGAAATTATTAACTAGAAAACTAGAATTCTTACCTCTCCCAGTTTTATTGAAATATAATCAACACATTTCACTGTGTCTTTAAGGTGTAAAACATAACAATCTGACTTAAATATATTGCGAAATCCAAAATTGTATAGATACACACAAAAAAACTTGTGATGAGAACTTTTAGGATCTACTCTTTAAAATATACCATATAGCAAGTTAACCATGGTCATCGGATGCACATTACATCCCTAGTACTTATAATTGTAAGTTTGTACCTTTTGGCCATCTTTATTCAATTCCACCTCCACTTGTCTCTGGTAACCATAAAACTGATCTTTTTCTGAGTCAGTTGTTTTTATTTTTTAGATTCCACATATAAGTAAGATCATATGGTACTTGTCTTTCTCATTTGACTTCACTTAGCATAATGCCCTCAAGGTCCATCCATGTTGTCATAAATGGTGGGATTTCCTTTTTTATGGCTGAATTGTGTGTATGTGTGCACATGACACAAATTATCCATTCATCCTTTGATAGACACTTAGCTTGCTCCCTTTATCTTAGCTATTGTAAATTATCTTGCCATGAACATGAAAGTGCAGATACCTCTTAAACATAGTGTTTTTGTTTCCTTTGGATATATTCCCAGAAATAGAATTGCTGGATTATATGGTATTTTGTTTTTTGTTTGTTTTAGGAATCTTCATACTACTTTCCAGAGTGGCTTGCACCAATTTACAGTACCTCCAATGATGCACAAGTGCTCCCCTTTCTCCACATCCTTGCCAGCATTTATCTTTTGTCTTTTTGATGATAACAATTTTAACAAGAGTGAAGTATTAGCTCATTCTGGTTTTGATTTGATCTAGAGTCTCAGCACACAATACACAAAATGTCCATGATAGGAATGAAAATCACTCATCATATCAAAAACAGGAAAAGCTCAAACTTAATGAGAAGATAATCAAGAGACATCAACACCCAAGTGATTGGAGTTATTTGGCAAGGAATTTAAAGCATCAATCATAAAAAATAAAAATAAAAGTGCTCCAGAAAAAAATTATGTACATACCTGAACCAAATGAAGAAAAAAACTAATATAAAGAACATGAGATATTCTGAAATGAAAAATACTGTAACCAAAAGACTCAGTGGATGTACTCAAGAGCTGAATGGAGAGTAGAGAGGACAGGGTCAATGAGATTCAAGACAGAACAAGATAAACTGTTCAATATGAACAACAGAGAGGGAAAATATGCTAAATCTTACAAGGGAAGAATAAAAAGTGTGAGGCTGAAAAAGCATTCAAAGAAATAATGACAAAATTCCCCAACTGTGGCAATAAATATAAGCCTACAGACTCAAGAAGCAGAGCAAAACCCTAAACAGTGGAAACCCAAAGGAATTCATGCCAAAATACTTGATAATCAGACAAGAAAACTAAAGATATAAACAATTCTTAAAAGCAGCTAGAGAGGAACAACTCATTACCTATAGAAGTATGCTTCAAATGAGAGTTCTCTGCAGAAAACCTAGAGGCCAAAATGAAATGGCACCTTTATCCAGTGCTGAAACAGTGGTCAACCAGAATTTTCCACCAGCAAAAAAATATTCTTTGGTAATGAAGGTGAAATGAAAACATATTCAGATGATGGAAGACTAAGATAATTTGTTGCCAGGAGACCTCCACTAAAGAGTGGCTACAGGAAGTTCTTTCAGCAGAAAAGAAATGAAGGAAACATGGAACATGTGGAATAAGGAAAGAACAGAAAAAGTAAAGACATGAGTACACTTAATAGACTATCTTTCTCTTGTGGAGCTTCCTAAATTATGCTAGACAGTTAAAGCGAAAATGGTAATACTGTCTCATATAGTTGTTAACTTGTTCAGAGGAAATATTTGATACAATTATATAATAAAGTAGGCAATTAAAGAATCTCAGTTGAGATAAGATTTTGAACTGGTTAAATGTTTACACACATAGAGTATGGAAATTATGTATGTATGATGTAATACCTAGAGCAACTACTAAAAAATCTATAATCAAGAACTCTAAAGTAGAATTCTAAAAAATACTAAAGTAACCCACAGTAAGGCATGAAAAGTGACGGGAACAAAACCACCAATAAAATGGCAGATGAATGTTCACAGCAGATTTGTGTATTAACCAAAAATTTTAAACCCAAATGTCTTTCAAAGGCTCAATGGTTAGAGAAACTATGGCATATGCATAAAGGGAAAACTACTGAGAAATTTAAAAAACAAAAATTATGGTCTCTGGAACAGCTGGGATTTATCTCAAGGGAATCATGTTGAATGAAAGACACCAATCTCAAAAGGTTATATAGTGTATGATTCCATTTATTTTTTAAGATTTGAGGCAGAACGTGAGTGGGGGGGAGAAGCAGAAGGGGAGGGACGGGGGGAAAGAATCTTAAGCAGACTCTGCACTCAGCATAGAGTCTGATGTGGGGCCTAATCTCATGACTCTGAGATCGTGACCTGAGCTGAGATCAAGAGTCAGATGCTTAACTGATTGAGCCATCCAGGTGCCCGATTCCACTTATATTTTTAAAAGGGGGAGCATGTGTGTGCAGGGCAGGAGGAGCAGAGAGAGGAGAGATGCCCAAGCAGGCTCCATGCCCAGTGTGGAGCCCAACACAAGGCTCAATTTCACAACCCCTGGGCTCATGACCTGAGAAAATCAAGTCAGATTCTTAACTGACTGAGCCACTCAGGAGTTCCTATAAAATACTCTTGATATGACAAGATTATAGAAGAGATTACTGTTGCCAAAGATTAGGAGTGGGAAGCAGGGAGAGGAAGGGGTTACAGGTGTGACAACAAAGGGACAGAGCAAGGGATCCTTGTGATGGTGGAAGTTCTGTATTTGATTATGGTGGTAGAGAAATCTACACAAGATAAAACTGTATGTAATAACTACATGGACAACACACAAGCCCATGTAGAACCAGTGAAATCTGATAACAAGTACAGATTCTGCCAGTGTCAGTTTTGATATTGTACTATAATTACATAAGATGTTAATATTAGGGGAAACTGGATGTAGGGTACACAAACTACTTAGCACTACAGGGTATTATTCTTGCAACCTTCTATAAATCTGCAATTATTTCTAAATAAAAACTTTTAAAAACTATTTGAGAGTGGGGGTAGGGGTGGAGGGGCAAAGGGAGAATCTCAAGCAGACTCCCCACTGACTAGAGCCCACTGCAGAGCTTGATCCCAGGACCAAGAGATCACGATCTGAGCTGAAGTGAAACCAAGAGTCAGATGCTCAACCAACTGCACCTCAGAGGTATGCCAATAAAAACATCTTTTGAAAGTCCCAGTAGAAAACAAAAAGACAAAATATATGAATGAGCTTTTCAAAAGAAAAAAGTAAATTTGAGTTCTGTAAGTACTTGAAGGGTTTAAATATAAAACATTTTAGATGTGGTACAAGGAAGTGAGATTTCACATCCACTGGGCACATACCTCACGTCTAAAATCGTCAGCATCTGCATCCTCACTTAAGGATTTGGAAACCAAATAAAGCTTTGTTGAGATATGCTAAAATTCCTTCTGCTCTGATGCAGGCATCTATCCTTGGCTTGACATTAATCACGTTTTATAGTAGGTATGAATGGTCTCTCCTCTGAAACCAAGCCAAATGTCAGTGTTTTTTTTTTTTTTTTAACAAATAGCCAATTATCTCAACAATTGACTATTTCTTTAGTTTCTTCACTGCTTCCAGTTAGAGGAAAATGTGTGTTTTAAATAAAGATAAATTTTTAAATTGGCATCAAGTAAATGCTATGTATATACTGATGGTTTTTATTATCTGAATTAACTTCAGATAATAATTCATCTTAATTCAGTTTGTGTATTAGCAAAGATAATTTTCTATAAATGTATTTGATAATACACAACTTTTAAGTTGTTTCTATAGGTCATGTCCTTCACCCATTTGATTATGTTAGAGAAACAGGAAAATAAGGCAAGAAAGAATACAAAAGATAGCAACATTATCTTAACAACCAGATTTGTTGGCACCATTATTTTTGCTTTCATTCTTTTATTAAAAAAATGTTACAGATAAATATAACAATTCCATCTAACCCTCTCCCACTTCCTGAAAGGCAACCAATGTCATATATGGATCTATAAGCAATACACAGTAGTGTTCTTTGCATTATTTTTATTAAACTTATACAAATGTTACGTTTTTTCATTGTACATTTTGCTTTTTTCCTCTCAGTATTATATATTGTGATCTATGTAATTATACGTCAAATTTGTATCTTCTTTCTAAATACTGTATTCTATCATAGCAATAACATGGTAATAATCTATCCTTCTACTAATGAAAATTTGTTATGTCCAATTTAGTGTCATACAAACCACAATGCAGTGATGAACAAAGAGATGTGTATCTGTGTGCCCATATGTGCATGCCTCTAAAGGCAATACACCAAAATAGAAATGACTATTTCATATCTGTGTTCTTAGAGTTATCCTGTTACTCTAAAGTAATAAATCTAGTTTATTTTCATCATAGTTTCAGACATTTGCTTTTTATATTCTGATCTTCAGTCTTTCTAGATTTTATTGTTGTATATGATATAAAATAGAGACATCATTTTTTGTTCATATGACTCTTCCATTTACTGAATGGGCCATTCTTTCTCCAATGACTTCAAGAGCAACATAATTCACAAAATTCCCATATCTCCTTTCTTCATCCTTGTTTCCCCAGATTTATCAAGAATACATTGTTTAGACACAGCTTTAAATAAATTATGTGATACTATCTGCTATACTGTTTCTTCTCTTTTGTCTTCTACTTGTTTCAGCTATTTGTGGTCCTTTATATTCCCATATAAAATTTTATATCAGTTTGTGACATTCTTAGAATTTAGTGAAAACTTTGAATGGAAGTACCTTAGAGGTTTATGAATTTATATGTTTAAAAATGTGTTTTCAGACTCATTTTTCTCAAAATTTCAGGTGTTATTTTGTGCCCTTCAAAATGTTTTGTAACTTTATAAATGTCAGTCTTACAATTAATGTGTTTATCCTTAGACATTGTATATCAACACATTTTCAAATTAACTAATTCTTGTATAAGAGAACATTTTTATAGTTTCTCTCTTTTCCCCCAATCTTCTTTTCCTTGCTTAATACATTGGCCAGGGTAGGAGCTCAAATATATTGTTGATATGCTGGTAGCAGGTGTCTTGTTTCATATTTAATAAGAATGCTAAATAAATAATAGAGGTCTATGAAGGTTTTACAATTTATTCATTTTGCAATTTATCATCCTTGTAAGAATTGTTACACAATTGTGTGACTTCTTTAAAAGGCTTTCCACATCATAGTTTTCTGCTCTAGAAATGTAAAAGGAGGTGCTAATTCTTTCTGAAGGCGTCTCCATCTTCACGATATACATAGTGTTTCTATTTCTATTGAGTATGAATCCTCTGGTGTCTAACAAGGTGTGACTTTTGGCTGAAAGCCTTACCACACTCATTACAATGATAAGGCTTCTCACCTGTATGTTTTCTCATATGAAGTGTAAGAGATGAGATTTGAGAGAAGGCTTTCCCACATTTACTACAATCAAAGGGTTTCTCACCTGTATGACCACGTATATGTATAGTAAGGGATGAGCTTTGGGAGAAGGCTTTTCCACATTTATTACATTCATAGGGTTTCTCACCTGTATGACCTCTCATGTGCACAATAAGAGAAGTTCTTTGAGAGAAAGCTTTTCCACATTCATTACATACATAGGGCTTCTCACCAGTATGACTTCTCATATGTAAATTGAGCAATGAGCACTGAGAGAAGGCTTTCCCACATTTATCACATTCATAAGGCTTTTCTCCTGTGTGACTTCTCAGATGAAGAGTAAGGGATGCAATTTGAGAAAAGGCTTTACCACATTCATTACAATCATAAGGTTTCTCTCCAGTGTGAACTTTCTGATGTGTAATAAAGTTTTGCTTTTGGCTGAAGGCTTTACCACATTCATTACATTCATAGGGCTTTTCTCCAGAATGAATTTTTTCATGGGCAATGAGATTTGATTTCTGGCTAAAGGCTTTGCCACATTCCTTACATATGTAGGGTTTTTCTCCAGTGTGAATTCTCTGGTGTCTAACAAGATTTGACATCTGAATGAAAGCTTTCCCACATTCATTACATTCATAAGGTTTCTCTCTAGTATGAATCTTCTGGTGTGTAATGAAGTTTTTCTTGTGGCTGAAGGCTTTTCTACATTCCTTACATTCATAAGGTTTTTCACCAGTATGACTTCTCATATGTACAGTAAGGGCTGAACTTTGAGAGAAGGATTTTCCGCATTCATTACATTCATAGGGCTTCTCACCCGTATGAATTCTTACATGTATAATAAGCATGGAAAACTGAGAGAAGGCTTTTCCACATTTATCACATTTATAAGGTTTTTCTCCTGTATGACTTCTCATATGAAGAGCAAGGGATGCAATTCGAGGGAAGGCTTTACCACATTCATTACATGCATAAGGTTTCTCCCCAGTATGAACTTTCTGATGTGCAGTGAGGCTTTGCTTCTGGCTGAATGCTTTCCCACACTCATTACATTCATAAGGTTTCTCTCCAGTATGAATTTTTTCATGATCAATGAGATTTGATTTCTGGCTGAAGGATTTCCCACATTCCTTACATGCATAGGGTTTCTCCCCAGTATGAATTCTTTGATGTCTAATGAGATTTGACATTTTAATGAAAGCTTTCCCACATTCATTACATTCGTAAGACTGCTCCCTACTATGAATTTTATGATGTTTAATGAGTTTTTCCTTGTGGCTGAAAGCTTTTCTACATTTTTTACATTCGTAAGGTTTTTCTCCAGTATGAATTCTCAGGTGTCTGATGAGGTCCAAGGTTTGACTGAATCCTTTCCCACAGTGATTACACTTGAAGGGGGTTACTACAAGATGGGATGGGCTAATGCAAAATGATTTCATAGCTTCATTATATTCAGAATGTTCCTTTCTTATAAGAATTCTATCATTATTATGACAGCTGAAATTATTATATTCTAAACACTTTCCAAATAAGTCATATTCATAGAAATTGTGACTGGAAGGAAAAAAGTCCGGGTTAAGAGGAAATGCATTTGCAAATTTCTTATGACATTCATTGACTTTTTCTTCAGTCAGTGTTTTTGTGAATTTATCTTCAAATTGTGTCAAAAGTCTGTCCTGGATTTTCTGATGCTCATCAATTCCCCACATATCTCCTAAAACAGATTGCAAATAAATATCACTTGAACAATTTTCCAAATTGTAAAATGAAGAAAATTTCAGAAAGTATGCTGTCATGGGATTGATTCTTGGCTTACAGCCTAGTTTCCCATTATAAAGTAAATTTCATGTGCATAAATCTCCTATTTTCTTTTCTTTCTTTCTTTATCTCCTATTTTCTAAGCTTAAGGAGAGTCCAGGAAAAAATATTAGTAGAGGAAGATAGGAATACAAGTAGCTTTGTGTTTAAAAATGGGATCTGAAAGAAAAAGATAAACTGTGGGGTAAATAAAAGGGAGAATGCAGAATGTACAAATAAAGTAAGAAGAAATGATGGAGAAACAAAAATAGGAAGTTAAAAAAATCATAAAGCTATTTTGTAGGACTTAAAATAAGCTTTTATAAACTGCTTGACATAAGCAATTTTCTGGAAATTGAAAATTACCAAAACTGAACCTGTAAGAGGTAGAAAACCCTTATGAACCAACTTCTACAAAATAACAGAAAAATATGAAAAAGCAATTCTCAAACAGATCAAAAAGGTTAAGAGAGATTCAGATGGGAATTTGAACATTTAGGGGACATTTGCTTTCAGGATCTGCAAAATGTTATATAAGAAAAAAAAGAATTAAAAAAAAGAATTTTTAATTTATTGTGTGAAATGAACATAATATTAAAACCAAAATCTCAAGAAAGATGACAACCAAAAAAACAAACTATATACCAATTTTACTTATGAGTTTCAATGTAAAAATTCTACCTAAAATATCAAAATAATCCAGAAGGAAAGAAAAGTGATCTAGAGCACTTTAAATACAAGACATATCATACTTAAGTAGATTATTTCCAAGTATATTTTACTATTAGAAAAATCTACTTCTATAAGCAAATATATTAAAAGGTCAAAATAAAAAATCAAGTAATTATTTTCAAAGCTATTTTTAAAAATTATAAAACCAAACATTTTCCATAAAGAAACCTTCATAAAAAGGGAATACAATATTTAACTTGAGAAAAAAAGTACAGTACAACTTAAGCATTAGTTTAATATTTAATAAGAAAAATTCCTCCCCCTTCCATGGCCAAAGAAAAAGAAAAGAAAAACCCAAAGCACTGATATAATAAGTACTATCACTATTATTACAGTTCTGGATAGTGCATTAAGTAAGAGAAAGAAATCAGAGGTATAAACACTTGGAAAGGAAAGATAAGGTTAACATTTTTGTCAACAATAAAACAATTTACCTGGAAAATCAAAAGTGAAAATTATAAAAACAAATTCACTATACGTTGGAAATTAAGTTTTAGTAACATTTATATATGCAAACAACTATTTAGAAAAGAACAGAAGACTATACTTACAGTCACAACAAAAATATGAAAAATATGGGAATTTAATATGTCCCAAGATTTTCAGAAAACTAAAATGCACACAGATTTGACCAAATGGGAAGGTGCTATGGGTTGAGTTGCCTGTACTGCAAAAAAGACATGTTGAAATCCTAATTCCCAGTATTCAGAATGTGAAGTTACTTGGAAAATGGGTCACTGCAGATGCAATTAGTTAAAATGAGGTCATACTGGAGTAGGGTAACTCATAATCTAACTGGTCTTCTTATAAAAAGTATGCAACATGAACAGACAGAAACACACAGGAGACCACCATATGAAAATAAAGACAAGATCGGAGTTATGCTATTACAAGCCAAGGAATGTCTAGGGCTATTAGAAACTGAAAGAGGGATAGAAGGGTCCTTCTACAGGTTTCAGAGGGAGTATGGCCTGCCAACACCTTGCTTTAGTATTTATAGTCTCCAGAACTGTGAGAATAAATTCCTGTTATTCTAAGCCACCCAATTTGTGGTATTTTGTTACAGTAGCCCTAGGCAACTAAAAAAAAGGCATATCACATTGCTGGAAAAGAACGTTTGACAGCAAAAATGACACAAGCTAATCTATTAAAGTAATTTTAATAAAAATGTTTGAAAACACAGGTAATAGCTCAAAGGAAAACAATGCTAGGGGTTGCCACCTTCGATAGGAAATGTGTGAAAGAGCTACTTTTCAGTATGTATCCTTTTTTACTTTAGAGGTTTTATACCATCAGCATGTATTATGTATTTTAAAAAATAAAATTGTTCTGAATACTGCAGTAATAAAATGAGAACAAACAATGGGCAGGTAAAAATTGGATCAAAATTGGAACATAAAATTGGAAGAGCCTACTTAGCATATCTGGATAGGGAGTAAGTACTGTGATCAGGAGAGAAAACAAAGAGGGAGAAATTTAGTGTAAATATGGTATAATAAATACATGAATTTATTTCATCCCACCCCAAATCACACCAATCTGAGATAAAGAAAAAATACATAAACTAACAAAGACTACCTTAGAGGAGATGGAAGATCACTCTCTTAAGAAATAGAAGCAGAAATGCTGTTGAGTCATGTCGAGACATGAGGTAGAGGATACAAAATAAGGGACAACTGGCTCAAGCATAGAGTAAGTGCAAGCCTACATACTAAAGGATAACATTCAGTTCCCTGTTGCTGCTTAGCTCCAAAATTGGAAATGGAGATTTTTCTCCCTCTCTGCCAGACAGATAATAAAGAAAGGGAAAATTCCTATACAACTATAAAGCAGGTACAGTTAGAGACTTGGTTGCAGATTACAAACATAGAAATGGTGGCAGTGTACTAACTTCCTGGGTCACTTAGGGTAAAAAGAGAAGATCCATTAAGCAAATGATGTTGAAGAAGGTAAGATTAGCTTGCCAAAGTACCATCAAAACAGAAGTGAAAAAGAATTTTAAGGGCAAGATTAAATTGTCAGATGTGACACAAGACTCCATGTTTTAAAATGGTGGAATGGAAAAGGCTCTGATCTCTTTTTGTCTCTACAAACAATGGGAATGAATTTTCACTAATTCTTGAATGAACCTAGGGGTGGCTGTAACCCCAATTATAATAAATGAGTTAGTGTTGACAAATACAGTGAAGGCTAGAACAGGGGAAGAAGGATTCTAAAAGACAGGTATTCCTGCTGATCTTGGGTAGTTAAAGAAGAGCAAGAAGCTGAGAGTCAAATGGATATTACACCCTGAAGGGCAGAGTTAATTATCCTATGATTACAACAACGAAATTTGGGAATGCAGACTGGTTACAGAAGACTTGTTATCCCCAGATATCCCACCAGGACTGAACACGGAAGCATTGAAACATTTACTTTTTTAGGAAGAAGTCTGTTGGGGTGAGACTGTAAGATTAACAGTTATGAGAAACTTTTTAGATGAAAAAGAAAAAAAAAAGCCTAAACATACTTCTACACATACAACCTTGTAGAATAAAGGGCTTCAAAATAAAGCACAGATGCATTCATTTCCATCAAGAATTGGTAAACTTTTTCTTAAAGTGTCAGATAGTAATTGGTGGGTCACACAATCTTTGAGGCAACTATTCAACTATGCCGTTTTAATGTGAAAGCAATCAAACACAAGACATAAATTACTGGGTGTGGCTATGTTTTAATAAAACTTTATTTTCAAAAATAAGTGGCAGGCCTATAAGCCATAGTTTACTAATGATCCCTGTTCTAGATCAGAGTGCTCATTTTATTTCCCCAACATTAACTTTTCTTAAAAAGCATGTCAAGGAAGAACTAGCCTACTACTAAAAAGGAGAAGGTGCTGGAACCAGATCTATAAAAAGTATTAGAGCTAGAACAATTATGGCACAAAGTAAATAAAATTGAATTATTGCATAAAGTAAATGAAAATGTTGACTATTTCCATGAATGAAAAAGCTTAATGAAAATAAATCTTTAAATCAAGAGCTCAAAATATAAATGTAATTTGTATGGGATGGTGAAAAAAAATGGCAGAACCAAGGAAAGAAATGGAAGAGAAAAATAAAACCAGGCAAAATGAAGAATATCATGCAAGTGGGGTTGAAAAGAGACTAGATAGTAATTTTAGTATTGAAATTATGGTAGAGTAATTAGGTAATTAGGTAACTGAAAAATAAGATAATGGGTTATACAAATTTTTGATGCATCACTGGACTTATAGAAAGCATGTATTTCCAAGAACATAATACTCTCCACCAACCATACCTGAACACCACACACTAAAAAATGAATAAAACAAAAATAAAGTGTTATCTGAAATCATGCCTGTGGGTGGGATTTAGAAAGCAAGCTGGAAGATGGATCTGACTTGACTACATATGCAAATGAAAGCTCTATTAACTGAAGCATAAGCCCTGGGACAGGAATAAGAGAAAGAAGCTCAACTGAGGTTCCTACAAAAACCCAAGACATTCTAAAAATGTTCAACTGGTCTTCACTTGGTAACGCCTGTTGGCACCTACCAGAAGCACACGCAAATTATCTTAAGAATGCAACCCCGATTTAAGACAATAAGATTATTGCAATAAGGTTTAAAAATGCTGAACTCACAATCAGCAGTCATCAAGCATGTGAAGAATCAAGTACAATAAATAATCAAAAACAAGATATTTAAACCTAAGGACTTAAAATATTAGAATTGTCAGATACAAAAAACAGAAGAGTGGGACACCTGGGTGGCTCAGCAGTTGAGCATCTGCCTTTGGTTCAAGGCATGATCCTGGAGTCCCGGGATCGAGTCCTACATTGGGATCCCTGCATGGAGCCTACTTCTGCCTCTGCCTATGTCTCTACCTCTCTCTCTCTCTCTCTCTGTGTCTCTCATGAATAAATAAAATCTTAAAAAAAAAAAGAAGTGCTACGTAGAGTATTTTTAAAGAACCAAAGAATAAAAACACAGACTTGAAGCAGCCACAGAAATCAATAGAAAGAGTCAGAAAGTCATAGGAGGAAAAAGGCCAAAAAACCAAAAAAAAAAAATTTTTTTTCTAGAAATACCAAATAGTAGTATTGAATTTTTTTAAGCATATGAGATAAAAGATCAATAAATACAGCTGAAGAGAGAATGAGTAAACTTGATGATATATTTGAGAAGTCAACATAGAAAGACAGAAAATAGTAAAGGAAATGAAAACACAATATAGTGGAAAAAAGATTTAGCCTCTACCTTTAGGAGTCTCAGAAGGAGAGTGTAAAGAAAATGAAGGAAGCCAATATCTGATGATGTTGGCTGAGAAATCTGCAGAATTAATGACAAAAATAAGAGAACACTATGGGAAATTTTATACCTACAGATTAGAAAATACAGATGAAACAAGTTTTTAAATATAAAAGACTACCCTGGAACATCAGTGTATGGTAAACCTTTATAGATACAAGAGCAAACAAATATTTATGGAAATTACATTGTACAACTCTGTGAAAATTAATTTGAACAACAGAATTAAGAGGGTAATTTTTTTAGAACATTATAACCTATTACCAAAAACAAATGCCAAAAGAGACAAAATATCTGCACAGAACAGTTGTAATGATAAAAGATATCAAAGCACTTTCCTTCGATAATCCACAAAGTCCAAATAGGTGAACAGGTAAGATAAACCAGAATTTTAAGGGAGTTATATGCTAATGCTATTGTAAGTATTTCAGAAGAAGAAATGGTTCGCCGGGACACCTGCACCCCAATGTTTACAGCAGCAATGTCCACAATAGCCAAACTGTGGAAGGAGCCTCAGTGTCCATCAAAGGATGAATGGATAAAGAAGATGTGGTTTATGTATACAATGGAATATTACTCAGCCATTAGAAACGACAAATACCCACCATTTGCTTCAACGTGGATGGAACTGGAGAGTATTATGCTGAGTGAAGTAAGTCAATCAGAGAAGGACAAACAGTGTATGTTCTCATTCATTTGGGGAATATAAACAATAGTGAAAGGAAATATAAGGGAAGGGAGAAGAAATGTGTGGGAAATATCAGAAAGGGAGACAGAACATAAAGACTCCTAACTCTGGGAAACAAACTAGGGGTGGTGGAAGGGGAGGAGGGCGGGGGGTGGGAGGAATGGGTGACGGGCACTGAGGGGGGCACTTGACAGGATGAGCACTGGGTGTTATTCTGTATGTTGGTAAATTGAACACCAATAAAAAATAAATTTATTTTAAAAAAAAAGAAGAAGAAATGGTTCTAAATTCTATTTATGAAACCAGAGTAACAATGACTTCAAAACCTGAAAAAAGTGGAACAATTATTTAAATTTATGATGAAATTGTGAGGATGAAAAATAGTACTAAGAAATACATAGGGGCAGCCCCAGTGGTGCAGTGGTTTGGCACCGCCTGCAGCCCAGGGCCTGATTCAGGAGACCCTGGATCGAGTCCCACATCAGGCTCTCTGCATGGAGCCTGCTTCTCCCTCTGCCTGTGTCTCTGCCTCTCTCTCTCTCTGCATCTCTATGAATAAAAAATAAAATCTTAAAAAAAAAAAAAAAAAGAAATACATAGACATAATTCAATTATATACTACATAAAGGAAAAAATAATATGATGATCTCTTGTAAGAAAAGATTATTTTAACTACACAAGCATTAAAAAAACTTAAGGTGGCAAAAGGTACTTCAAAGAGGAATAACCAACTATGAAAAAATACTGGAAAAACATACAACAGATAAAAGACTAATCACATCAATACATTCACATTAAGAATTCAACAGAAAAAAGGGCTAAAGATGTAAACCATTTATAGAGAAATATAGACAGAATTTAAACATGTGAAAATATCCTTGACTTCACTCATAATAAAGGAAATACAAACTCAAAACAAAATGAATTGCTTTTCACCTATCAAATTGGCAAAGTTTTTAAAACTGCAAAGACTATGTTGGCAGAAATAGCTGGTAGAAGTAAGAATGTTATAGTTGCTTTGGAGGGCAAAAAAATCTTGGCAATATCTACCAAGTTATAAATATATGTGAATATATACGTGTATATATATGTTATCTATATGTATATAAATGTATATATATGTATATAGGTATACATGTGTGTATAAATACCTGTGCAGACAACTGTGTGCACAAATACATGACAAATGTAGCAGAAAATGGAAGCTAACAGAGAAATATCACTGACTTTAAAACTTACTGAGTAAAACAGCTGTAGCCATTACTGAAGTATGAGAGTAAAGCTAAAAATACAGTGGGAAATATGACCATGAGTACAAAATAAAATGCTAAGGCATTTATAATGGAAGGAAAAAGAGAAAGTAGAAAGAACTATAAATGTCAACAGTTTATTTGAACAATGCGAATTATGTGAATATCTGAATGTAAAAGGAAGGGATCCTATGTAACAAGGTGGGAAGAGAGGCTGAAGATGCTAGTAATAGAATGATTGTCAAAGTGAAGCTGGAAATGAATTAGGAAATGTTGGTATCTAGCACACAGGTAAAAAGGCCAACTAGTCCTTTAAGTTCTGTGGAAAGAAGAATGTTATCTAGAAAAGACATCTTAGGTTAATAAAGAATTCACACAAATTATCACTTAAAAGTCTCCAGTCTTTAGGAAAATATCTTTGAAGAACATTTCACTGGGGTCAACTAGTCAGGGATTAACCATTAAAGAGTCCTGGCCCCTCCTCACCTGTCTGTTCCCTCCCTAACTAACCTGGACAGTGTCTCCTTAACACTTCTTCCTCCACCACCCAAGGTTCTTCTTCTTGCTCCAACTTGAAAATCACATCAGGTTTGGTGAATGGACAGCCTGTCAAAGGAAAGTAACATAAAATTTGGGCATAAATTATCAGGAACAAAAAAAATCATTCAAGAATTGATGTTGGCTCAGGGAAACCAGGCTTTCTGAGGACAAGGACTTGGTTTCTGGGGACGCTGCCCCTGAAACATAAGCAAAAATGACCTTTTGTTTTGAAAGCTACAGCATGCACATTCATGTTAGCAGAGGCACTGAAAGGTCAAACTCATTCTAACATTAAAAGGTTCTGCACACTTCAGAAATTTTGGGGAAAAAAGGTACTTTACTTCCGGAATTTGAGTTATACAAGAAACTACCCTTACCCACTGTGATTAAGTTGTTATAGTTTTCTAGCATCACATTCCGGTACAGATTCCTTTGAGCAGGATCCAACTGCTGCCACTCTTCCTGGGTGAAGTCAATAGCCACATCTTTGAATGTCACTGTTCCCTGTAACAACATACTCCTACTCAATCTGAAGTCATCCATTTTAAATGATGTGGACAAAACATACTGAATCATGTTCTCATAGTATCCAAAGATAAGAAGTTATTTAAAAATTTACCCAGTTTTGTTGTTTTCTAAAAGCAAAACAAACCCAAAACATATTAGCAACATTCTGTCAGCTTATGTTCATTCACAGAATTAGCAAGCACATATCTTTAATACCTACCATGGATTAAAGAGATCTTGGGCACCAATTTATACTGAGTGTGGAAAATGGGGGGGGGAGGCGAATATAAAACTTTACTCAACTGGTTTGGGAACTCACTAGATGCCGGTGACTCACTGAAGCAGGAGTAAATGAAAAATGGATTTGGATGGAAGCAGAAGCTGGGAGAGAATGATATACACAATTTGAATCACAGTGGCAGTTAGATGTATTGTTCATTAGATCAGGAGAAATCTAGAAAAATGAGGATGTATTGTTCATAAGCCCTTATGTCTGCAGCCATGAAAATGGGATATGACTGCTAACAGAGTTTGCATATATTGAAAAAAGAGAATAACAAACAGCACTATAGAAATAACAGATAAAAAAGATTCACAAAGTTTTTAAAGTGGTCTGAATTAGAATTATAACTAGAACCATGAGAAGAGAGTATCAAGAAAGCTCTAGAATAAGTTCCAGAAATAAGACGCTGGTGATAAGTTTCATGACAGCAATATGATTTGTATTTAGAAATATAATGCAATATTCCTAGTTAAACTAAAATGTTCAAAAGAGTATAAACATAAGAAAAAATCTTCAACAGAAAAAGAACAAAGAGAGCTGTCCAATTTTTCTGCCTTTTGAGGAATTTCTATGAGAGACTGGGTGAGATAAAAAGAAATCACAATCCATGTTTCTAAGAATTTACTTCACATAGGTCTATGAATATGAACATCTACTAACACAAAGGGTTCAGAGTAGGCTGTGGGCTTGATAGGAGATCCTCTTTTGGAATCCTTTCTGATAAAGATTAAGGCCATTGACATAAACTGGTTTAAGAAACCAAAGTTCATATGCCTTAATAAGACATCCTTCATTTGTTTCCCTGCCTCAACAATTTGGTTTCCATCTATGGGCAAAAGTGCCTTTGTGGGAACTATCGGACAAAAGCATCATACATCAAGAGACTCAGAGGGAGACTAGCCTACTCATGCCTTAGGTAAAAGGCATATAAGACCTCAACCCCAGGTGTAGACTCTGTAGTGATCCATGAACCAACTCTACTCCTCTTAGTTGTGGTCCAGGATCCTTAGAAAAATACTGTCTTAGACAATCACCCATGGACAAGAGAACTTTTATGGAAATCCAGTCTATAGAAAAGAAGTTCCAGAACACTGCTGGGAGCAAAAAATATGAGTTTAGACTTATCACAGAGGGTAAGAGGAACAGTTTGACTACTTACATCACCTATTCCCCAAGGCAGCACAACTTAGGACCATGGGGAATGTTCTTGGCCAATGAATTTATCTATGGAGGAAAGTGAGAGTGTATGAGTGAGCACTCAGTTTCCTAGCTATGTGAGACAGTGTCAAAGTGGCTCATTTCTCTCTGCAATTCTGAGCTGCATGACTGGAGGGGAGAAAGAGTTTGAGAGAATAGCAGGAGTCTTATAAGGCATTAAAGGGATACATATTTTACTGTATTGCAAACCCCACTAAGAAACTTGCTCACGAGCTGCTCCATGTACTTTGCCTACAGTTCCCCCTACCTCATGGGCAGCCTCAGAGTTCTGCAGGCCTCACCCCCACACCGTCCCACCCTGCAGCAGAGAGCCAGTCTAAATGCAGGCCAGGGAGAGGCCATAACATAAGCTTTAGTGCTGCCTTTGGAAAAACAAAAAGAGGCTGTCAGCAAGCAGCCTGATGTGCTGCAGGACCAAGAGAAGGCATACAAGCTTAAGAATTCTGTCACAAGAGAGGGCAGGAATAGTGGGGCAGGTAATTAATAGAAGTTCTGAGAAAGCCTCAGAATCCCTAGCAGTACAGATGAAAGTTACTTCTGTCCTGAAGTACTTAATGACTGGAGGAGGTGACTGCTACTTTAAATATGAAGATAGCAATGCAAAACTTCAAGGAACATGAAAAAAATCATGGAAACATGATCTTACAAAAGATCATAATAATCTACCAGCAACTGATCGCAAAGACATGGAAACATAATTTTCCCAATAAAGAATTTAAAATAGCTGTTTTAAGGATACTCATGAGCTGTAAGAAAACACAAAAACATAATTTGATGATATTAGGAAAACATACATAACAAAATGTTAAATTTCACAGAGAAATCATAAAAAAGAAATTCTGGAGAAGAATACAATAAATGAAATGAAAATGCACTGAAAAGCATCAACAGCACAACGGATTAGATAGAAGAAAGAATGTGAATTAGAAGACAGGCATTGTAAATTATCTACTCAGAGGACAGAAAGAGTAAAGAAAGTCTGTATGAATTATGGTGCATTATCAAATGAATCAATATCCACCTTATGAGAATCTCAGAATGTGAAGAGTAAGAAAAAGGGGAGAAAGCCTATTTAAAGAAATAATGTCTGAAAACTTCCAAGTCTGAAGAGATTTTTGATATCCAAGTTCATGAAGCTCAAACAAACTCAATTCTAAAAAATCCTCTCCAAGACATATTAAAATAAACTGTCAGAAATCAAAAACAAAAAGAATCTTAAAAATATCAAGAAAAAGAAGCTTGTAAATTACAGAGAACCCCCATGAGACTAACAGATTTTTCAGCAGAAATCTTACAGGCCAGGAGAGAAGAGGATGATGTACTCAAATAACTGGAGGAAAAAGCCACAAACCAAGAATACACTATCCACCAAAGTTGTCCTTCAGAAATGAAGGAAAAAGAAAGACTTTTTCCCATTAAACAAGAGTTGAGGGAGTTCATCACCACAAGAACTACTTCCCAAGAAATGCTAAAAGAAGTTCTTCAAGCTGAAATGAGACACTAATTAGTAATATGAAGACAAAGGTATGTAATACACTGGTAGAAGTAAATATATAGATGAATTCAGGAAACTTTAATACTGTAACATGGTGCGTTAAACATTTAACTCTAGTATAAAGGACAAGAACGTCAAAAATAACTATAGCTATAATAGCTTGTATATGAATACAAAACTGTGACATCAAAAAAATTAAAAAGGGGAGTAAAAAGTAGAGTATTTTTGTCTCTGATCAAAGTTAAGTTGTCAAAAAAAAAAAAAAAAAACTCAACAAAGTTGTCACCAGCAAAAAACAGAATATCTATAAAGTGTTTTATGTAAGCTTCATGGTAACCATAAACCAAACCTACAGCAGATAAAGATAAAAAAAAGGGAACCAGAGCATACCATTACATAAAATCATTCACAAAAGAAAGCAGCAAGAGATGAAGAAAACAACAGTGGAACCACAGAACAGCCAGAAAACTATGAATGCAATTACATAAGTCCTTACCTATATAATAATTATGCAAATGTGTATGAACTTTTCAGAAGTCACAGTGTTTGGATGGATAAAAAATAAGACCCGAGGATCCCTGGGTGGCTCGGCGGTTTGGTGCCTGTCTTTGGCCCAGGGTGTGATCCTGGAGTCCGGGGATCAAATCCCACATCGGGCTCCTTGTATGAAGCCTGCTTCTCCCTCTGCCTGCCTGCCTGCCTGCCTGTCTCTCTCTCTATTATTAAATGAATAAAATCCTTAAAAAAAAAATAAGACCCAACTACATGCTGTGTATAAGAGACCTACTTAAGTTTTAAGGACATACATGGCTTCAAAGAAAAGGCATGATAAAAGATATACCACACTTGTGGAAACCTAGAGAGCAGAGGTAGCTATACTTGTATCAGACAAAACAGACTTTAAGCCAAAAACTGTAATAAGAGACAAAGAAGGTCATAAAATGATTAAAAAGTCAATTCAGCAAGAGGATCTAACAATCATAAATACATATATACACAATGTTGGCGCACCAAAACATTAAGCAAATATTAACATCTGAAGAGAGAACTAGAAAATAATGTAAGAATTGTACGGGGCTTCGCTTTTAATCATGGATATATCATCCAGACAAAAAAAATCAAATTAAGGGCAGCCCTCGTGGCCCAGCAGTTTAGCGCTGTCTTCGGCCTGGGGTGTGATCCTGGAGACCTGGGATCAAGTCCCATGTCAGGTTCCCTGCATGGAGCCTGCTTCTCCCTCTACCTGTCTCTCTCTCTCTCTCTCTCTCTCTTGCTCGCTCTCACTCTATCTCTATCTCTGTCATGAATAAATAAATAAAATCTTTAAAAAAATCAAATAAGGAAAACACTGAATTTCAACTATACTTTAAACCAAATGGACCTAAAAGACACATACAGAATATTCCATCCAAAAGCACCAGAATACATATTCTTTTCAAGTGTACACTTAACATTCTCCAGGACAGATCTTTTGATAGGTTAGAAAATAAGTCTTAGTAAATCAAAGAAGAGTGAAATCATAAGAGGCATCTTTTCTGACCAAAACAGAATGAAACTAGGAAACAATAGCAGGAGGAGAGCTGGAAAAATCACAAATACGTAGAAATTAAACATCACACTCCAACAATCAATGGGTTAAGAAAGAAATCAGAAGGAAAATTAAAATATATCTGAAATGAAAATGGAAATACAACATATCAAAACCTATGGGATACAGCAAATTAGTACTAAAAGAAAGTAAATAGGAATAAATAACACAAAAACACAAACATAACTGTTCTCTTGAAGGAACTAGGGAAAAGAACAAACCAAGTAAAAAGCAGAAGTAAAGAAATAAAGACTAGGGCAGAAATAAATTAAACATAAACCAGGAAAACAATAGAAAAGACCAATGAAACTAAGGGCTAGTATTTTTCTGACAAACATAAAAAAAAAATTAGAAGAGTCAAATAAAATCAGAACTGAAAGAGGAGACATTACAATTCCTACCACAGAAATACAAAGGATAATCAGAGACTACTATGAACAATTAATAAAACACCAACAGATTAGATAACCTAGAAGAAACGGATAAATTCCTAAAAACACCATTTACCAAGACTGAATCATGAAGAAACAACATCTGAATGGACTCATAACAAGAAAAGAGATTAAATCAGTAATCAAAAATCTCCCAAAAGAGAAGAGCCCAGGATTAGATGGTTTTCCTGCTGAATTCCAACAAACATTTAAGAACTGGCAAAATTTTTTCTGAAATTCTTCTAAAAATTGAAGAACAGGGCAGCCGCCTGCAGCCCAGGGTGTGATCCTGGAGACCCAGAATCGAGTCCCGCGATGGGCTTCCTGCATGGAGCCTGTTTCTCCCTCTGCCCGTGTCTCTGCCTCTCTCTCGCTCTCTCTGAATGAATAAATAAATAAATCTTTAAAAAAAATAAAATAAATAAAAATTGAAGAACAGTCCCAACCTCATTTTTTGAGACCAGCCATACCCTGTTACCAAAGCATATAAGGACATTAGAAGAGAAAACTACAGGCCAATATAATAGCAAACCAAATATATTAGCACTGTACTAACAAACTAATATATTAACAAACCAAATTCAACAGTTAAAAGGATCATACGTTGTCATCAAGTTGGACTCTTATTCCTAGGATGCAAGGATGGATCACCATATGCAAATCAATAAATGGGATATATATATTATCAGAATAAATGATAAAACCATATGATCATCTCAACAGATACAGGAAAAAGAAGATAGAGAAAAACGCATTTTACAATAATTCTCAAGAAAGTGAGTATGGAAATAAAATATCTCAACATAATAAATGATATAAATGACAAGCCTACAGGTAACATCATATTTAATGGTAAAAGGTCAATAACAAGATGAAGGTATCCATTCTCACCACTCCTATCCAACATAGTCCTGGAAGTCCTAGCAGGACTTAGGCAAGAAAAAGAAATAGAAGGTACACAAATAGAAAAGAAAGCAGTAAAAACAGTGTTTGTTTACAGATGATATGATCTTACATATAAAAAAATCTCCTAAAGACACCACCAAAAATTGTTAAAACTAATCAGTGAATTCAGTGAAGTTGCAGGATATGAAATCAAAATACAGATATCAGTTAAATCTATACACTACCAACAAAGTATCTGTAAAAATAGAAAATAGGGAAAATCCCATTCATAATACCATCACAAACAATAAAATACTTTGGAATAAATTTAACCAAGGACATGAAAGAGCTGTACAGTATTACAACACTTTGATGAAAGAAGTGGGAGAGAAGACACAATGAAATGCAAAGATACCCTGTATTCATGGATCAGAAGAATTAATATTGTTAAAATGTCCATACTTCCCAAAACCATCTATTGATTCAATGAAATCCCTATCAAAATTCCTTTTTTTCCCCATAGAAATAGGGAAAAAAACCCAAACATTAAAATCTGTATGGACCACACAAGATCCCACATACCTTAAGCAATCCTGAGAAAGAACAAAGTTGGAGGCATCACCTTTTCTGGTTTCAAACTATAATACAAAGTTACAATAATCAAAATAGTATGATACTGGCATAAAAATAGATGTAAAGGCTAATCAATGCCAAGAGTACAGAAATAAACCCATACACACAAGGTCATTTAATATATATTTTTTAAGATTTTATTTATTTATTCATGACAGACACAGAGAGAGAGAGAAAGAGGCAGAGACACAGGCAGAGGGAGAAGCAGGCTCCATGCAGGGAACCCTATGTGGGACTCGATCCCGGGTCTCCAGGATCATGCCCAAGGCTGAAGGTGGCACTAAACTGCTGAGCCACTGGGGCTGCCTGGTCAATTAATATTTAATAAGGGAATCAAAAATACTCATGGGGAAAAGATAGTCTGTTCAATAAATGGTGCTGGGAAAACTGGATAATTGCATGTAGAAGAATGAAATTGAACCCCTAGTACAACATTCACTAAAATTGACTCAAAATGGGTTACTAACTTAAACATAATACTTGAAATTGTAAATCTCCTAAAAGAAAACACAGGGGAAAAGCTCCTTGACATTAGTTTTGGCAATGATTTTTTGGATATGATATCAAAAACATAAACAACAAAAAGCAAAAATAAAGGGGGACAACAGCAAACTAAGGCTTCTACACAACAAAGGAAACAATAAAGTATAAACATGATCAATATAGGAGAAATTATTTGCAAAATATGTATCTGACATGGGGTTAATATCCAAAATATACTATCAACTCATACAACTCAATAGTAAAACATCAGTCTCATTAAAAACTGACTGGAGACCTGAGCAGACTTTTTCCAAAGAAAACCTACAAATGGCCAAAAGGTATATAAAAAGGTATATGACATCACTAGTCATAAGGGAAATAATGATTTCCTCAACTACAATGAGGTATCAAATCTGTTATAATGGCTGTCATCAAAAAGACAACAGATAAGAGTTGATGAGGACGTGGAGAAAAGGGAACCCTTGTGCACTGTCAGTGATATAGCCGCTATGGAAAAGAGTATGGAGGTTCCTTAAAAAAGTAAAACTAGAATTGCTGGGGATCCCTGGGTGGCGCAGCGCTTTGGCGCCTGCCTTTGGCCCAGGGCGCGATCCTGGAGACCCGGGATGGAATCCCACATCGGGCTCCCGTGCATGGAGCCTGCTTCTCCTTCTGCCTGTGTCTCTGCCTCTCTCTCTCTCTCTCTCTCTCTGTGTGACTATCATAAGTAAATAAAAATTAAAAAAAAAAAACTAGAATTGCTGTATGATCCAGCAATTCTGTTCTGGGTATATATCCAAAGGAAGTGAAATCATCTTGAAAAAATATCTGCATTCCCACGTTCACTGTAGCATTATTCACAATAGCCAAGATATGGAAACAACCTAAATGTCTATGATTGAATAAATAAAAAGAAGATATGGTATGTACACACACAGACGCACACACATACACACAATGCAGTATTATTCAGCCATGAGGAAAGGAAATCCTGCCATCTGCAATATGGGTAGACCCTGAGGATATTATGCTAAGTGAAATAAGTGAGAGAGAGAAAGACAAATACCCTATGATCTCACTTATGTGAAATCTTAAAAAGCCAAATTCTTAGAAACAGAGTAGAGTGGTGGTACCAGGGTTTGGGAAGTGGGGGAAGCGGGGAGATGTCAGTCAATGGGTATAAACTTCTAATTATAAGGTGAGTAATTTCTAGGGATTTAATTTACAGAACAAGGTGATTACAGTTAAGAATACGTATTATATACTTGGAATTTGCTAAGAGAGTAGGTCTTAAATGTTCTGAACATTAAAAAAAAGATGGAAATTATGTGACAAGATGGAGATGTTAGCTGATCCTGTGGAGGTAATGATTTTGTAATATACAAGTATCTCAAATCAAAACCTTTTATTATTTTTTTAAGTAAGCTCTATGTCCAATGTGAAGGTCAAACTCACAACTCTGAGAACAAGAGCTGCATGTTCTACTGATTGAGACGAGGTACCCCACCACTGTACATTTTAAACTAACACAGTATTCTATGTAAAGTATCTCAATAAAGCTAAAGAAAAAAATTTGTTAAAAAGAAAGCAAAGTGTTATATTTTTAAGACCCTGAAATTCTGGGAGTTGTTGAAAATTCCCCTTAACTGGGATAAAGACCAAACTAAGCTTGGACAAAGCACTTAGTTAAGAAGAAGAGCTGAAGAAAAAAAAAAAAGTAGAGCTGAGGAGAAAACATAATGGAGAAAGCTGGTCCTTGTATAATGGTTTCACTAATCACAGTGAAGGACAGGAACATATAAGATGAATTCTTGGGGTGCCTGGGTGGCTCAGTCAGTTGAGCATCTGCCTTTGGTTCAGGTCACGGTCCCAGGGTTCTGGGATTGAGCCCCATGTTGGGCTCCCTACTCAGCAGGGAGCCTAGCTTCTCCCTCTCCCTCTGCTACTTCCCCTGCTTGCGCTCTTTCACTCTCTCTGTGTCAAATAAGTAAAATCTTTTTTATTTTATTTTTTATTTTATTTTTTTTAAAGATTTTATTTATTTATTCATAGAGATGCAGGGAGAGAAAGAGAGGCAGAGACACAGGCAGAGGGAGAAGCAGGCTCCATGCAGAGAGCCTGACATGGGACTCGATCTAGGGTCTCCAGGATCACACCCTGGGCTGCAGGCGGCGCTAAACCGCTGCGCCACTGGGGCTGCCCAGGAAAATCTTTTTTAAAAAAATAGATGAATTCTCTTCATAATACTGCCTCAGCCTCCGATTTCTCCTCAGGAAGATGGACCAATAAACTAGTAAATAAAACTTAAAAACCAACACGGCAGATTTGGTAAGAAAATCCTAACTGCACCCAGGCTCAAGACTGAGAGAATTCAAAAAGAAAATGAATAATTTCAAAGGTAATATGGGAAGAAGGAGGAAAGATGGCAGAGTAGGGTGATCCTGAGCTCACCACCTCATCCTACTGAGGAAACAGCTACATCTAAGCGACTAACTGAAAATAATGTGAAGACTGATAGAACAGGCCTTCCACAGCCAATTATAGAGAGAAGGCCTTTGAAAGGGTAAGAGAAATGGACATGTGGTTGAGAACCAAACCTCTGGCATGAATGACTAACCATAAACTTGAGGGACATCACAAGCATGGAGAAGTGATAGGATCAGACCCCATACCAAGCACCCCAGGTACTGGAGATCTGCACTGGGAAGAGTCCCCATAAACCCTAGACTTGAAAACCAGCAGGGCTTAACTTCAGGAGCTTTAAAAATCAGTGGGATTAGCTCCAGGAGAGCTGGAGGGCAGTAGGAAGCTGCCCTTGAAAGAGCCAGAATACTAATTGGCCTGAGACATAGCACAGAAACAGTAGTGCTTGGAGTATATGTGAAGATTATTGACTAATCTTAGAAAGTGTGCTGGAGGGACAGGGAACAAAAATGCTGGTAAGAGCCATTTCTCTTCCCCTCCCCCAACCCAGATAAACCAGAGGCTTGTGAAAGCCAACACTAACCCTCTCTATCTACCCTGCTAGTACTGTGCCCCAACCTAAGGTCCCCCTGTCAACCTTCCCCATCCACCTCATCCACCTCAGTAGGCATCCCTCTGAAACAGCTCCTACCTCCTCTCCCTGGCAGACAGCTCTGGACAGACTTGTGCCACTCCTAACTGACTCTTGCCCTGGGGAGGAAGATCAATAGCCCCACACACCAGTGCACATGCAGTTCCTGCAGAAGGATCTCTTAGCTGTTGTGCAGGCAGCAAACCCTGCCCTTCAGTTTGCCTGCAGATGCGACAGGCTAATTGTAGACAGGCAGGCTAAAAGTTTGCCCTACTCAGCAACAAGCCCATGTTGGTGGCAGCCAGGTCCCTCAACAATTCAGGGAGAAAATCCTGCTCAGTGTGCCCACAAGCAAAGCAGGTCATTGCAAATAGCTTGGCTGAAGGCAAATACAGCTAGGCACAAGAGGAGGGAGCATGAAGCCTACAGAGAGGACACCACTGGAGCACCTTGGTCCTACTCACCAGTAAGGGTTGCATTATAGGGAACCAGACTACTTTTTTTTTTTTTAAACATTCTATTTATTTATTCATAGAGACACTGAAGGCAGCGCTAAACTGCTGAGCCACAAGGGCTGCCCGGAACCAGACTACTTCTACAGTAGTCCTCAACTTTCAAGACCAAGAGATGTAGCTGACCTACTTAATATATACACAAAAAGTACACAGAAAGTTAGAAATGAGACGGAAGACTATGTCCCAAATGAAAGTACAAGACAAAATCAGAGTAAAAAAGTGAAACTAAATGGAGATAAGCAATAAACTTGATAAAGAATCCAAAGTAATGATCATAAAGATTCTGACTGGACATGAGAAAAGGGTGGATGATCTCAGAAGTCAAGGAAGGGATAAAAAGTATGAAAAAGAACCAGTCAGGGGATCCCTGGGTGGCGCAGCGGTTTGGCGCCTGCCTTTGGCCCAGGGCGCGATCCTGGAGACCCGGGATCGAATCCCACGTCGGGCTTCCGATGCATGGAGCCTGCTTCTCCCTCTGCCTGTGTCTCTGCCCCTCTCTCTCTCTCTGTGACTATCATGAATAAATAAATAAATTCTTTAAAAAAAAAAAAAAAAAAAAAAGAACCAGTCAGGGCAGCCTGGGTGGCTCAGCAGTTTGGCACCTGCCTTCAGTCCAGGGCGTGATCCCGGAGTCCCGGGATCTAGTCCTGTGTCGGGTTCCCTGCATGGAGCCTGTTTCTCTCTCTGCCTTTGTCTTTGTCTTTGTCTCTCTCTCTCTCTCTCTCTCTCTCTCTCTCTGTGCCTCTCATGAATAAATGGATACAATCTTTTTTTAAAAAAGGGAAAAATGGATAAATAATACAATAGTAGTAAAAGGTTTAAATCCACTTACAACAATGGACAGATCATTCAGAGAAATTCAACTAGGAAACAGCGGCTCCAAATGACACATTAGACCAGATGGACCTAACAGATATATACAACATGACTTTCAAAAACAGCAGAGTAGGGGATCCCTGGGTGGCTCAGCGGTTTAGCGCCTGCCTTTGGCCCAGGGCGTGATCCTGGAGTTCCAGGATCGAGTCCCGCATCGGGCTCCCGGCATGGAGCCTGTTTCTCCCTCCTCCTGTGTCTCTGTCTCTGCCTCTCTCTCTCTCTCTCTCTCTCATAAATCAATCAATCAATCAATCTTAAAAAAAAAAAACAGCAGAGTACATCTTATGTTCAAGTGCACATGGAAAATTCTCTAGGACAGATCACATTTAGGCTTCAAAAGAAGTCTCAATAAATTTAAGAAGACTGAAATCATATTAAGCATGTTTTCCAACTCAACAGTATGAAAATAGAAAAAAAACTGAAAAAAAGAAAACTGAGAAAAAGAAACAGATGTATGCTAAACAACATGTTTACAACAACCATGTTAAAACAACCAATGGGTCCACAAAGAAATCAGTGAGGAAATTAAAAAATATTTGAAGACAAATGAAGATGAAAACACAACAGTCCAAAATTTGGGGGAATGTTGCAAAAGCTGTTAGAAGAGAGAAGTTTATAGTGATTCAGGCCTACCTCAAGAATCAAGAAAAATCTCAAATAAACAACCTAATCTTACACTTCAAGGAGTTAGAAAAAGAACAAATGAAGCCTAAAGCCAGCAGAAGAAAGGAAATGATAAAGATAAGAAAAATAAAAAGGATATAGAAACTAAAAAAAAAAAAACAGCAGAAAAGATCACTAAAACTAAGAGTTATATCTTTGAAAAAATTAATAGAATTGATAAACCTCTAGCCAGACTTATCAAAAAGAGATTTCCCAAATAAATAAAATCGCAAATGAGAGAAGTAACAACCAATACCACAGAAATACAAATAATTATGAGTATTATGAAAAATTATATGCCAAAAAATTGGAGAACCTGTAAGAATTGGATAAATTCCTCCAACATATAAACAACCAAAACTGAAACAAGAATAGAAAATCTGAACAGATTAAAAAAAAATCCAGCAAAGAAATGGAATCAGTAATCAAAAAACTCCCAACAAACAAAAATCCAGACCACATGGCTTCATGGTGAATTTTACCAGACATTTAAAGAAGAGTTAATACTTATTCTTCTCAAACTATTCCAAAAAGTAGAAAAGGAAGGAAACTTTCAAATTCACTCTATGAGACCAGATTACCCTGATACCAAAATCAGATAAAGACATTACTAAAAAAGAGAACTACAGGCCAATATCCCTGATGAACATAGATACAAAAAATCTCAATAAAATACTAATCGAATCCAATAATACATTTAAAATATCATTCATCACAGTCAATTGGGATTTATTACTGCGTTGCAAGGGTGGTTCAATATTCACAAATCAATCAACATGATACTTTACATTAATAAAAGAACAGATAAGAACCACATGATCATTTCAGTAGATGCAGAAAAAGCATCTGACAAGTACAACATCCATTCACTCTACAAACCCTCAAAAAAGTAGGATTAGAGGGAACGTATCAACATAATAAAGGCCAAATATGAAAAACCCACAACAAATATTCTATATGAGGAAAAACAGAGCTTTTCCTCTACTGTCAGGAACAAGACAGGAATGTCCACTCTCAACAGTTTTATTTAACATAGTCCTGGAAATCTTACCCACAGCAATCTGACAACAAAAAGAAATAAAAGGCATTCAAATCAGGAAAGAGAAAGTAAAACTTTTACTATTTACAGATAACACGATACTATATATAGAAAACCCAAAAGACTCCACAAAAAAAACCCGGCTAGAACTGATAAATTAATTCAGTAAAGCCACAGGATACAAAAATCAATCTACAGAACTCTGTTGCATTTCTATATTCCAATAATGAAGCAGCAGAAAGAGAAATCAAGTCATCAATCCCACTTAAAACTGTCCCCAAAACAGTAAGATGCCTAGGAATAAACCTATCCAAAGAGGCAGAAGACCTGTACTCTGAAAACTATAAAACACTGATAAAAGAAATTAAAGATGACACAAAGAAATAGATATTCCATGCTCACGGATTGGAAGAACGAATATTGCTAAAATGTCTGTGCTACTCAAAGCAATCTACACATTTAATACAATTGCTAGCAAAAAATATCAACAGCATTTTTCATAGAAATAGAGCAAACAATCCTAAAATTTGTATGGAACCACAAAAGACTCAGAATAGAAAAGCAACTGAAAAAAAAAAGTTGGAGGCATCATATTCTGGACTTCAGGTTGCATATTATAAAGATGCAATAATCAAAACAGTATAGTACTGCACAAAAACATATAGATCAGAGGAAAAGAAAACCCAGAAACGAACCCTCAACTATATGGTCAATCTTTGACAAAGCAGAAAAGAATATCTAAATGGGAAAAATATCTTTTCAACAAATGGTGTTGGGACAGCAAAACATAAAATGAAAACACTAATTCAAAAAGATACATACACCCTTATGTCTACTGTAGCCTTCTTTATAATAGCCAAGATATGGAAGCAACCCTAGTGTCTACTGATAGATGAATGGATAAAGAAAATGAGATATACATACATATATACACATTATACACACATACATATATATACACACATATATATGTGATGGAATATTACTCAGCCATAAAAAATGAGATCTTTTAAAAAAATGAGATCTTGCCATTTCAACTGACGGATCCAGAGGATATTATGCTTAGTGAAATAAGCCAGAGAAGGAAAAACAAATATCAGCTGATTTCACTTCTATGTGAAATCTAAAATACAGGGACTCCTGGGTGGCTCAGTGGTTGAGCATCTGCGCTTGGCTCAGGGCGTGACCTGGGGTCCCAGGATCAAGCCCTGCATCAGGCTCCCCATGGGGAACCTGCTTCTCCCTCTGCCTGTGTCTCTGCCTCTCTCTCTGGGTCTCTCATGAATAAATAAAATCTTTAAACAAAAAAAGAAATCTAAAAGATCAAATACAGAGAACTGTTGGTTGCCAGAGGGTAGGCAGGTGGGTAGAATGAGCAAAATAAAGAGGACTAAGAGGTATAACCTTCCAGTTATAATAAAATAAATAAATAAAAGGAAATATGAAATCTACATGATCTAAAATGAAAAAAGAAATCTGTAACAGTATGCTACTGTATCACAGAATATTGCTCTTCCATCCCAGTATATATACTCTATCCCTTTTCCAAATTTTGGCTAGGCTCATGGCCTCCTGGATTATTCTTCAATTCCCTGGAATCTAGGTATTTTTATATAACCATATTCTGGATAATGAGATGAAAGTAGAAATATAATGTGCAACTACTGGAGAAGTTAAAGGGATGAGGTCATACTTTTTCTGTCTTCCTCCTTCCTGTGGAATAGTAAGGAAATGAGATAGCCAGGCAAATCTAGTCATTTGGGTTAATGAAGCAGAAGCCAACTATTAGAGGATAATAAGACAAAGCAATGAATAGAAGGATTCTGGTTCCCTATTCCTTGGAGATAGAGGACTAGATCTGTTTGTTGGTACCTGAACTTCTACATAAGGGACAAATAAAATTCTGTCCTGTTTAAGCATCCATTATCTAGGATTGCTGCCACAAGCTGTCAATAGGGTGAATCTCTAGAGACAGATAAAAATGCTCATGCCAGGAAGAGAGCAGTTCAAAGTACTATTTTTGCAGCAACCACGTAGGTATATGTTCTTAGATCCCCTTCAAGAGAACTAGTTTTGATAAGCACAGTTGGTGAACATCCTCTAGCTATTCCATCCTTGCTTCCACTATTGAGTTCATGCTGAGACCATGATCTATCTTCCCAAGCTATTCCCAGCCAAGACTAACAGTGAGGGTATTAGAGTCTAGATCATTTCTACCTGATGTGAGACTCATGGGAAAGCTTTGGTCAGCTGGCTAAGTCTTTGAAACTGTTGTATGGTGATCTGAGTTAGCAGAAGAATCAATGAGCTTAAAGAGAAACAGATCAATAGAAACTATGCAATCTGAAGAAGAGAAAGAAAAAAAAATTTTTAAACAAACACAGACTTAGAGAAATGTGAAACAGCAATAAGCATATCAACATCTGCATATATGAACATCAGAAGGAGAGAAAAAGACAGAAAAATATTGAAAGAAATGGCTAAAAAAATGCCTAGATTTTTAAAACCACCGTAATACACAAATCCAAGACACTCAATGAACCCTAAGCAGGATAAAATATGGAGATACAAACCTAAACACATAATAACCAAAATGCTGAAAGTAGACTTCCAGGGAAGATGGTGGAGCAGGAGAACCCTAAGCTCACCTGTCCCACAAATACAACTAGATAATATTCACATCAGTGTAAGTAACCCAGAAAATTACCTTAAGACTGTCAGAACAACTCTCCACAGCTAAATAAAGGGAAGAGGCACCATCAAAGAAGGCAGGAAGGGTGGAGATATGGTCAGGAACTAAAAAGACTCAAGGGACCATATTTGGGAGGGAAGGGTGCTGCTGGCACAGAGAGGGGAGAGAAACAGATTTTCTCACTGGGGAGCCCAGTGAAATGAATCCCCAGAACATTGGTTTTGAAAACCAGAGTGGGGGATCCCTGGGTGGCTCAGCGGTTGGGCGCCTGCCTTCAGCCCAGGCCGTGATCCTGAAGTCCCGGGATCGAGTCCCACGTTGGGCTCCCTGCATGGAGCCTGCTTCTCCCTCTGCCTGTGTCTCTGCTTCTCTCTCTCTCTCTGTAGCTCTCATGAATAAATAAAATCTTTAGAAAAAAAAGAAAAAGAAAACCAGGGGGGTTGAGATTCATGAGTTCTTACAATAAGTGGGACTCAAATCCTGGAACTTTAAAAATTAGCAGGTTCAGCTCTGGGAGAGCTAGGAGGTTGAGAGGAAACTGAGCCACCCCACAAAAAGCACAAAAAAGCCCCACAGAAGTACAACACAGAAATGGCAGTTTGAAAAACTCCAGGGGGATATGGGAGGGACATTTGTTTACTAATCTCAGAGTGCATACTAGAGGGGCAGGGATCCTTAGAAGAACTTCTCCAGGATTAGCAATATCCAGTGTAGTGCCTACCTAACTTGCTAAGTATGTCCTGCTCCTTACATTCCTGTGTGGACACACCCCTTCCAGCCAGGCCTCAGCTCTAGGTTTCCTTACACAGCAGAACTTGCTTACAGCATACATCCTGAACGGCCCCCACCTGCTCTGGTGGATTTGGCCCCTGCAATATGCTCTTAGTGAGAGTCCTTCCAAAGCAATGCCAGAAGCCTGGTGGCATGTAAGCAGCCCTCATAAGAGCCAACACCACTCCAAAGTGATTCCTTGCCCTAGTGAGATGGAAAGATAACCACACACAACAATCAGACTGTGACCCTACTAGTAGGCTGGGAGCAACAACACAAGAAACAATCAGTGTTGGCAACAATGTAAAGAAAAAGAAGCCCTTGTGCACTGTTGGTAGAAATGCAAACTGTCTAAGCTGCTGTGGATAACAGTATGAAGTTCTGCAAAAAATTAAACTATCTTATGACCCTGTTATCATACTACTGGGTATTTCCCCAAAGAATAAGAAAATACTAATGTACAAAGATATATGCACCCCTATATTTATTACTGCAGATTTATAGTAGCCAAATTATGGAAGCAATCCAAATATCCATTGATAGATGAATGAATAAAAACGATGTAGTGTATACACACACACACACATACACACAATGGAATACTATTCAGCCATAAAAAGAATGAAATCTTGCCATTCTAACAGCATGGATGGAGCCAGAGAGTATTAGGCTAAGTGAAACAAGTCAGTCAGAGAAAGAAATACCATATGGTTTCACTCATATGTGAAATTTTAAAAACAAAGTTAACAAAGAAAAAAAAAAAAGACAAACCAAGAACAGACTCTTTTTATCACAAGGAACAGACTCTTAACTTTAAAAAACATACTAAAAAATAAAAATAAAAAACATACTAATGGCTACCAGAGGGGAGGTGGGTAGGGCAGTATAGGTAAAGTAAGCGAAGGGGATTATGAGTATACTACCACTGAGTTGTATACAGAATTGCTGAATTATAGTATTGTATACTTGAAACTAACATAACACTATATGTTAACTATACTGGCAATAAATAAATAAAATAAAACAAAATATAAAATAAAATAAAACTTTAAAAAAGTAAAGATAAAAGGAAAACCTTTTAAGCAGCAAGAGAAAATCCATTACCTACAGCCCATAATAAAACTACAGCTGACTTCTCATCAGAAACAGTGAAGGCCAAATGGCAATGAGACAATGTACTCAAAGTGCTTAAAGAGAAAATACTATCTACTAATAATTCTTTTTAAAGATGTACTTATTTTACAGAGAGAGAGAGAGCGCACACACGCACACAAGTGAGAAAGGCTGGGGGTGGTGTTGGGGGAGGGGAGAGGCAGAGGAAGAGAGAATCCTAAGCAGACGCTGCACTCAGTGCAGAGCCTGATGCAGGGCTCCATCTCATGACCCTGAGATCGTGACGAGAGTTGAAACCAAGAGTCAGACAGTTAACCAACTAGGCCACCCAGGTGCCCCTCAACTAATCTTTCAAAGTGATCTTTCAAAAATAAAAATGATTATACTAAATAAAATAAGCCAGACAGAAAAGGAAACATATTATTCTACTTATGTAAATTATACAGAATAGGCAATTTTATAGAGACAGAATGCAGATTGGTGGTTGCCAAGGGCTAGGGGAATGGGAGAATATATGCTTAATGCACGGGGTTTTAGAGTGATGAAAATGTTTTAGTACTAGATAGAGGTGGTGGCTGCACAACATTGTGAATGGCATAGTGAATACCACTGAATTATTCAATTTAAAATAAATGTTATATTCTGTGAATTTCACCTTAAAAAATAAATATGAAATGTATTTCCAGATAGACAAAAACAGAGAATTCACTGTTAGCAGGCTGGCCTCACCAGAAATAATAAAGCAAGTTCCTTAGACTCAAAAGAAGTGACACTGAACAATAATTAAAATCCTCATGAAGAACTGAGTAGCTCAAGTGAAGGACTAAGCCAAGTGCAGAGCACACAATAGGCTTATCAATTTAATTTTCCCAGGCACTCTGCTCTATGTTTCTGGAGAAATGAACCTGTTATTTCCAGATGAAAAACAGATAATATGGCAAGAAAAAGCACAAAAAGGGATATTCTTCCTCTAGTAGCTAATTTTCTTATGTCTGAATACATATACTTTGTCATCAATATCCTGAGACCTTCCAAGGCCTTCTTTTACACAATGTTAGGCTTCATATTGGCACTCACAGGCTCTGAAATGTATAACTATATTAGGTTTCCTTACTTCTCATGCCCCTTTTTCATTTTATTTCTACTGAAAAAAGACAGAGGGTAAGCTGAAAAAGGAAAACCTTCTCCTTCCCCTTGGAAGCCTGGGATAGACCATGGAGGTAGGCAGTTCAATGTGTGCTCAGAACTTCCCCACACTCTAGCACACTAAGGTGGAATGAGATAGTAGTAGTTATGAGGGCAAACTGCCATAGTCAAGTTGGAAGGATTTTAAGTAGCCTTTGGTTCCCATCGTAGCATACATCCTGAATAGGGTGTGTTAGGGCCCTTGAGAAGACAAGGGGGCCCCACAGGTTGTGGGATATATGGAATCCAGGAACTCTTTGAAGAACATGACAGAGACTCAAAAACTCTCTGGAGGGAGCAAGATCTAAAGGAGGACAGTTGAAAAGGAGAGGCCCTTGTACCATGACTGAGATGAAACATAACAAAAATTCATCAGCTACAAAATGCTAAGAAAAAGCTAGCTAAAGCAGATTTACTGGATATCAGCCAGCACACATCCATGAAGAATCACAAGAATTGGGGATCCCTGGGTGGCTCAGCAGTTAAGCGCCTGCCTTTGGCCCAGGGCGTGATCCTGGAGTCCCGGGATAGAGTCCCACGTCGGTCTCCCTGCGTGGAGCCTGCTTCTCCCTCTGCCTGTGTCTCTGTCTGTCTGTCTGTCTCTCTCTCTCTTTCTGTCTCTCATGAATAAATGAATAAAATCTTTAAAAAAAAATAAAAAAGAATCGCAAGAATTCCCATCTTCCTCCCCAAGTTATAGAGATCTTCTTCCGTATCTCAGACACCATTTTAACAGAGGACAGGGATACAGAGGGGAACCTGATTATTCAAAGAAACAATTTACTGATGTATAGTTTTGAGCCAGATTGCTTTAAAACTACCTTTTTTTCCATTCTATTTAAGATAACTGATAAAGAATATCAGAACATACTTTTAATGCACATCTCAGTGTAGTATGAGTAATTCTGTAACCCTTATACATATGAAACCACTGAGTAAAGTTAATGGACAAAAAGTATGGAGTATGATGTGAGGAGGTAACTGAGTTTCAGACAATGTTCAAATTCTCCAAAGAATTTATAATCACAAAATTTACTTTACTAGGATAGCACTGGCATTGGCAAAATTCAACTTCATAGTTTTGGACATCTTGTCCAAAAGAACATTCACTGAGTACCTGTGGTGCTCTATAAGAACTCTGCCAAATGAAACAGGTTTGCAAGGCACTTGTATCTTGGTACCTCCTAATGCCAGAAGTCGACCTACAAAATCTGCTTTCAAGAAAGTTCTGATGTCTGTTAAATATACATTATAAATTAAAACCCAAGTGGGTATGCATCCACCATAGATGCAGGGTTAAACAGGGTAGTTTTGTCACTGACCAAATTAACAAAAAAAAGGGAGAAAACTTGGATCAAGATCATATATATATAAGAAAAGTGTTTGGGACGCCTGCGTGGCTCAGCAGTTAAACGTCTACCTTCGGCTCAGGGCATAATCCTGGAGTCCTGGGATGGAGTCCCACATCGGGCTCCCTGCATGGAGCCTGCTTCTCTCTCTGCCTGTGTCTCTGTCTCTGTGTGTGTCCCTCATGAATAAATAAAATCTTTTTAAAAAATAAGAAAAGTGTTTGATAAAACTTAACACCAATTTATGACACTCTTAGCAGGCTAGGAATAAAAGGAAATTCCCCTTCAATAAGAAGAGTATTTACAAAAATACCTACACCAAATTATCATACTTACTCATGTGTTACTGAATTTATACCTCTAAGGCGAAAATGGCACAAAGATAACTTTCACATATCTAGTTAACATTATACTCTGTTTAGCAATCAAAATTAGGCAAGAAAAAAGGGGGCATGAGGATTTAAAATGAAGAAAACTTTTCATTTGCAGATAATATATTTGTAAACATAATTTAATTCAATGTCAAAATCTCAGCAGTTTTAACTGTGGAAATAGACTAATTCTAAGATTTATAAGGAAACAGAAATAGCTACACATAGCTAAGGAAATGATAAAGAACAAAGATGGAGGATTCATTTATATTATCAGATCAAGATTTATTATAATATAGATATGGTAAGTGAGATAGAGTGGGATTGACCCTGGAAATCAAAACAATGGAAAAGGGCATAAAGCCAGAAATACATATATTAACATGAATAGTTCTGAAAACACAATGTGGAATAAAAAAAAAGGTGAGTTGCAGGACTGTAGGTCCATTAGGTTCCCTGTTATTTAAAAATCTAAAACACAGAGCAACATTCGGTAGTGTTCACATATACAAATTTATGTAGTAAAAATATAAACACATAAACTCTATGGATATAGATGATATTTATGAAAGTGACTGCCTCTGGGACAAAGTATAATATTCTAATTATTTTGTTGAAAAAATCCTGAGGCAAAAATGACAAAATATTAAAACATGCTAATTCAGGGAGCTGGGTATGTTGGCTGCTTATTCTAGTTCTCCCTCCCTCTTCCTAGATTTTAAAATAATGAAGAAAAGAAAAAAAAGACAGAAGAAGCAGCAGCTCTTTGTTAGTTCCACTATCTGGGGTTTTTCTAACTCACTGACTTGAATTTTATTCTTACCAATTCCTTTTTTTTTTTTTTTAATTTTTTTTTTTTTTTTTTTTTTTTTATGATAGTCACAGAGAGAGAGAGAGAGAGGCAGAGACATAGGCAGAGGGAGAAGCAGGCTCCATGCACCGGGAGCCCGATGTGGGATTCGATCCCGGGTCTCCAGGATCACGCCCTGGGCCAAAGGCAGGCGCTAAACCGCTGCGCCACCCAGGGATCCCTATTCTTACCAATTCCTTTTAAAATTTTCTCATTTTGTTTCTAATTACTAGAACTGTGTTATTTTGTTCATTTACTTTATGTTTATTAACATTTTTTCAGCCTATAGGTTTTCTTTTGTGCATTATTTCATTTTTAAGATGTTCTATAACATAAATTTTTATGTCCATATTGATCTGGGTTACTTATGCTAGTTTAAAAATTCCCATGTGAATGTTTTTCTTTTTGAATTTTTTATTATTAGCTTCATATTTAATTGCATTGTGGAACTATCACATGTATAGTTTCTACTTTAGAAATTTACTGAATTATATTCATGCCTAATACATGTTGAGTTTTTAGGTTATTTCATATCCAAATAAGGGATAGTAACTGCAGGCTATAAACTATCTTAATCTATTAGCTCTACAAATTATTATTGGTAGATACTTTTTTTTTTTTGTCTAGCTCATCTAGCATGAGCTAAGACAAATCAATGAAAGTTTCCTACTGATATGTGTCTTCTTATTTTCAGTGTTCCTTATAATAACTTTGCTGCAGGTTATTTGATAAGGAAGCAGTCCTAAACCACTCATCTTTATTATCTATTGCACTCACTTTAAAACACTGGTTTTTTGTTTGTTTAAAGCTTATTGTTTTGACTTTTGACCTGATATTAACATATAGACTTTTCCATTTATTTATTTATTATGTATTTATTTATTTGTTTGTTTGTTTATTCATTCATTCATTCATTCATTCACTCATTCATTCATGAAAGACACAGAGAGAGAGGCAGAGACATAGGCAGAGGGAGAAGCAGGCTCCATGCAAGGAACCCGATGTGGGACTTGATTCCAGATTCAGGGATCACACCCTGAGCCAAAGGCAGACGCCCAACCACTGAGCCACCCAGGCGTCCCATTATCCTTTCTTTCAAAGTGAAATTTTGGACAACCACTTTGGAAAACCTGTTTGGTAGTATCAATAAAAGGTAACATATGTACATGACCTATAACTCAGCAATTTTACTTTTGGTTTATATACAAAAGAATATGTATATGTGTGCAACAAAAGATATCTATAAGAAAGTTTATAGGAACAATATTTGTAATTGTCCTCAAATAAAATCTACCTAAATGGCAATCAATAATAGAATGGATAAATAAAATTGTAGTTTATTCATATAATTGAATAATATAGAGCAATGAAATTAACCAAACTAGAACTACATGCAATAATTCAACATGAATCTGACAAACACAGTATTAGGCAAAAGAAGCCAGATACAGAGTATATATATCAATAAGGTTCAAACTTTGGCAGAAATAATCTATAGTGATAGAAGCCGAATAGTGGTTATCCCTGGGGTAGGGGTGATGACCTTGGAAAGGTGCAGAAGGAATCTCATGGCTGTTAGAGTAATATTCTAATTCCTGATCTATTGCTTTTGCAGGTTACATAGTGTGTTCACTTTGAAAACTGAGTTTGAAGAAAAAACTGGATATATAGAGAAGCTGCCAGATAGGGACACACAAAGAAAAGTATATCTCAATATTTCTCAGGTATAGGCAAGCTATGAGCTGAGGGTGAAAAGGCAGTAAAGTAAGATATGCTAATAGCTAAAAGTGCAGGATAAATCTGAAAGAGAAAGGTTCCAAAGGAAGTATGAAGGCTGAAGTTCTGAGGAAAAGGAATTATCCTTGAAGAGGAGGCAGACATCACTTATTCTAAGAGTAAAATAAAGAACAAGGAACCATGGATTCAATTCATTAAAACCACAAATATTCACAAAAATTATGTATATCAGGCATCAGTAAACCAAATGAAACATATTCTCTGTTCACATTTCAGTGGACTAAAATTATAATAATTTACCAGAAATTATTAGACTATAGCCCAATCTATACCAACTACCCATTGAAAAATATAATTATGTAGGGTCATTTGAGAGACACACCTCATCTATTTCTTCAGATATTCTAGTGTTCATTAGAATTATTTATGACACATATACAATAAATGGTAAAATGCACTAACATTTTTTTTAAGATTTTATTTTTAAGTAATCTCTGCACCCAATGTTGGACTTGAACTCAAAACTCTGAGATCAAGTGCCACCTGCTCTACTGACCGAGCCAGCCAAGCATCCCTAAAATGCACTAATCTTAGGAGTACAAACTGATGTATTTTTATACATTTATATATTTGTGTAATCAGGTCAAAATAAGAATATTTTCAGCACTCCAAAAAATACTCTCATATCCTAGGAAATATCCTCTTAGGAGTAACTACCATTCTGATATCTATCACAAGAGATTAGTTTTCCCAGCTTTCAAACTGCATATAAATGGAAACATATCTTTTGTTTCTGGCTTCTCTCACTCCAATGTTTGTGAAATTTATATATTGTTGTGAGTAACAAGTATCTGCCATTTTTAAAAATTGTTGTGTGGTCTTTCATTGTATGAAAATACTAATTTATCCCTTTTTCTGACAGTCTTCATTTGCATTCTTTTCAATGCTAGCTATTTTAATATACGTTCTTTGTTTTATCCTTTATCAAAACAGACCATCAAAATAGCTGGCTTTATCAACTACAAAAGATCACACTATAAATATATTCATTGACCTAGGTGCCTTGAAAAACTTGCTTCTCCTAAGAAATGTTCATTTTAATCTTTATTTACAATGCAAATTGTGTAATGAATTTTTGCTCTGGTTTGTTTCACCTACAGTAATGAAATTAAAAACTGAAGTCCAACTTTTAATATCTCTGAATGAATACTTTTCTGCATTACCGTATTTTAACTCTTCCCTGGTCTTAATCTTCGAACTCTACTTCCTCTGAAAATGCTTCATCTATATAGGATTTTCCAAACTACTGTATGGATTGCTGTAATCCTTTTGAACTACACTGTAGAATAAAGCAGAGAACAAATATATTGCTTAAAATTTACCTGGGACTCAGTCATTTCCTCTTCTTTCTGGTAATGGGCAGGGCTTGAGAAGGCAGAGCTGGGAAAGAGAAGAAAAGTCCTTAGACCAGTCATGCTTTGTGGTATCAGGAATTTGCATCCATAAGGTGGACTAAAGGATACCCAATAGTAAAATGATTCTTGGATCCATTAGAAAGGCCAAGAATATTCACATCAGAGGAGCTGACAGGTATTAGGATGACTGGTATGATCATGTATGGCTTAGGCATAAGGTGGATAAGAATGGGAGTTCATATGTGGGAGATGTCCCATGAATTTTTTAATAGCTCTGTATCAGAAAAAAAAAAAGTTAGCAAGGAACAGGAAGATACATAGTTCATGAGAGAACATAACCAAGAAAATTATGAAATTGATAAAACACCTAAGGTATTTTAATATACTGAGAGATCACCAACTAAATCGGAATTTAACCAAAATGGTAATAAAATTATATTTCAAGAAAGGAGTAATTATCACTCACTTCCTTTCAAGGAGTGAGTGATATGTATCAGAGATATAGGTGGTGGTAAGACAGTTAAATTCTTATTTGCCACAGTAATATATATACATTATACATATAACATATATATAATATATATATATATATACACAAATCTGAAGTGTCAAATAATAGCAAGGTAATAGCAAGATAAATATGTGATTTGGAAAAACTTAAATATAAGAAATAACAAGAGCTGAAAGTGGTTCTCTTTGGGAACAGGAATTAGGGATGGGGGAAAAAAGAAATGGTATTGTTTTTCATATTAAACTAATAGCACCATTTGATTTTTTAAAATAAAATTGACATTCTAGGGCAGCCCTGTGGCTCAGCAGTTTAGCACCACCTTGGCCCAGGGAGTGATCCTGGAGACCTGGGGTCGAGTCCCACATTGGGCTCCCTGCATGGAGCCTGCTTCTCCCTCCTCCCTCTGCCTGTGTCTCTGCCTCTCTGTCTCTCTGTTTCTCATGAATAAATAAATAAAGTATTTTTAAAAAAATTAACATACTATTTTCCCCCAAATAAAATTTAATCAAAAATACCACTGCAATCAATTCAAGCACTACTACAGGGTATAATGAAGACCGCAGATGTCCTCCCCCATCCCCATGCACACTCCCTTTCCCAGTTTTAGTTTGATTAAGGAAAATTAATCTATTATTTTATTCAGTAAAATTTTTTTGGTTGCCGTTGGCTTGTAAATTTATTTTGTCACTCATTTGCAGGTTTTTTAAAGGATCTTTTATTTTTTTTAACTTTATTTTTTTTTAAGATTTTATTTATTTATTCATGAGAGACACAGAGAGAAAGAGAGGCAGAGACACAGGCAGAGGGAGAAGCAGGCTCCATGCAGGGAGCCCAACATGGGACTCGATCCTGGGTCTCCAGGATCAGGCCCTGGGCTGAAGGCGGCACTAAACCGCTGAGCCACCTGGGCTGCCCTTTAAAGGATCTTTTAAAAATAACTTTAGGAGAGATGAGTTATAATAGGAAAGAACAGTGTCCTGGGGGCACAGAGATGTGCTTTCTAGTCTCTCTGCCACTAATAAGCACTGTGACCCTGGAACCCCACATTCTTAGAACCATTATAATCAACCTTTAAAAGAGGATAGCTGAATAAGAGGGGTGTCTCAGTAGTTCCCCAGCACCAACAGTGCAAAATTCTGTAAAGAAAACTTGATACCTTGTTAAGGATAGAAAACCAGCATATTCCAAAAGGCCATATGTGGTAGATAATGTTACTAACAACATCCATTGCCCTCATCTTCTTTCTTGAAAACTAAACCTTAAGTTTTTCACATGACAATATACCTTCTCCCAAGGATGAATCATGATTGGTCTAGCCAAGGAAGGTAATCCTATTCCCCTTTTCCACTTATTCACATTGCCAGCATCTCTTGCAGCTATGAGTTACTTTGTGACACAATACTGGCTAACAGGAGTTAAGATATTTACTAGGGGAGAAGGGTTACAGAAAAATGTATGATATTTTATTTATTTATTTTCTGCATATTATCTCCTACACATAGCAGCCCCTTGGGCCTGGGGGTGCACACAAGCACATTCTGTTGTCAGTATTCCAGCTGTAGTAGTGGGCAAGAGTCTATGTGGGCACAGATTAAAACAGGAATTATATTAAAAGCAATTGCTTAAGGTGAACTGAAGTCCTCAACTAGCTGAAGAGTGGACACCAAACAAGACTCCCCCCCCACCTACTCTCTTTCCTCTTTCCCTGAATCATCAAATTTCTCAAGGCAAGAAATAGAAAGTGGGGGAAAAATGACTCCATAATTTCCTTGAGGCACCTAACGATGGGTTTTATCATAAAATTGCTAATGTAGCTCAGTTGTTTAAGCGTGTGACTTCAACTCAGGTCATAATCTCAGGGTCCTGGGACTGAGCCCTCCATTGGGCTCACACTCAGTGGGGAGTCTACTTGGGATTTTCTCTCTCCCCCTCTGCCCCTCAACCTTCCTCCTCCTTTCCCTCTCCTTTCCGTGCTCATGCTCTGTCTCTCTCTCTCTCAAATAAATAAAATATTTTTTTAAAAAAAAGATTTATTTATTTATTTATTTATTTATTTATTTATTCATTCATTCATTCATGAGAGAGAGAGAGAAAGAGAGAGATTGAGGCAGAAACACAGGCAGAGACATAGGCAGAGGGAGAAGCAAGCTCCATGCAGGGAGCCCAATGTGGGACTCAATCCCGGGACTCCAGGATCATGCCCTGGGCTGAAGGCAGGCGCTAAACCACTGAGCCACCCAGGGATCCCCCAAAAAAGAATTTCTAATAGCAGCATTCAACAAAAATGACTTTATGTTTTGTTAAGGACTTACAAATGATGAAAATAAACGAGAGCTCTTATTTAAAGAGGGTTTCTTCCCTGTCACCTTCAATGCAGTTGTTACACATTTACATAATATTACAGGTAAATAAATTTGTCTCATTGTGCCTTCCATTTTGGGTTTCCACCTCCATTCTCACTGATACCTATAAAAAAGTTTGCTAGGAATGTGATTGGGAATGCATTAATCTATAGTTCAAATTAAAGAGAAATGAAAACATGAGTCTTCCAATCCATGAATATAGTATATTTCTCCACTTATTTTTTATTTCTTTCAGTTTTTTTCACTTTCAGCATACAGTACCTATACGTATTCTATGAGATTTCTTAAGTACTTTATTTTGGGGCATGCTAGTAAATTTATTTCAAACTCCACTTGTTCATTTCTGGGATATAAAAATGATTTGACTTTATATACTGATTATGTATCCTACAACCACATTAAATTCATATAAGAGGCCTAGGAGCTTTTTTATAGATTCTTTGAGGTTTTCTATCTAGATAATCATGTTGTCTACAATAGAAACAGTTTTATTTCTTCCTTTATGATTTGTATGTCCTTGTCTTTCTCGTGCTTCTTTGCACTGGCTAAGACTTTCAATAAAATGCTGAATAATGGTGACAGAGGACATCTTCACTTTGTAGCCAATCTTAGAGGTAAAGCATTATCTCACCACTAAGTATGTTTGTTTGTTTTTTTTTTAGATTTTATTTTATTTACTTATTCATGAGAGATACACAGAGAGAGAGAGGCAGAGACACAGGCAGAGGTTGAGAAGCGGGCTCCATGCAGGGAGCCTGATGTGGGACTCGATCCCAGATCTCTGGGATCATGCCCTGGGCTGAAGGCAGTGCTAAATCATTAAGCCACCCCGGGCTACCCTTTTGTTCTTTTTAAGATTTTATTTATTTACTCATGAGAAACACAGAAAGAGAGAGGCAGAGACACAGGCAGAGGGAGAAGCAGGCTCCATGCAGGGAGCCCCATGTGGGACTCAATCCTGAGACTCCAGGATCACACCCTGAGCCAAAGGCAGACGCTCAACTGCTGAGCCACCCAGGCCTCCCTGTTTTTGTATTTTAATGACTTTTAGTAAAGAACATTCCCTTCTGCTCTTAATTTGCTGGGAATTATTTTTTCATGAGTAAATGTTGAATTTTGTCAAGTGCTTTTTCTGCATCTATCAAGATGATCATACGATTCTTCTTCAGTCTCTTCTGGTAAATTACAGAAAATAATTTTCAAATAACTTAAAATTTATCATGGGGCACCTGCATGCCTTAGTTGGTTAAGTGGCCAACTCTTGATTTTAGCTCAGGTCACGATCTCAGGGTCCTAGGTCTGAGCCCCAAGTTGGGCTCTCCACTTAGTGGGGAGTCTCCTTGAGGATTCTCTCTCCCTCTGCCCCTCCCCGTGCTCTCTCTCTCTAAAATAAATAAACAAATCTTTTAAAAAATTATCTTGTATTTCCAAAATAAGCCCCTTTGGTCATGTTATAGTTATCATTTTTATATTGCTACATTCAATTTTTCAATTCAATGTTGAAGATTTTTATTTCTTTTTTTTTTTTTTTTTAATTTTTATTTATTTATGATAGTCACAGAGAGAGAGAGGCGCAGAGACACAGGCAGAGGGAGAAGCAGGCTCCATGCACCGGGAGCCCGACGTGGGATTCGATCCCAGGTCTCCAGGATCGTGCCCTGGGCCAAAGGCAGGCGCCAAACCGCTGCGCCACCCAGGGATCCCTGAAGATTTTTATTTCTAAGTACGTGAGAAATACTGATCTACAGTTTTCTTGTAATGTCTCTATCTGGTTTTGATATCAGGATAAGGGTGGTCTCATAAAATGAATTGGAAAGTGTTCCACTTCTATTTTCTGGAAAAGTTTATATATAATTGTTATGATATCTCCCTTAGATGTTTGCTGTTTCATTTGAGAAATTATCTGGGTGTGTGTAGTTTCCTTTTTAGAAAGTTTGTTTTTATTAAGGTATAACTGACATATGGCATTATATAGGTTTCAGGTGTACAATATGATTCAATATTTGAGTACATTGTGAAAGGATCACCAAAATAATTCTAGTTAACATCTATCACCTTACACAGTTACAAGAATTTTTGTATTGTGATAAAAACTTTTAAAATCTACTCTCTTAGCAACTTTCACATATGCAATACAGTACTGTTACTATAACCACCATGCTGTACCTTACATCCCCAGGACTTATAACCAGAAGTTTGTACCTTTTGATCACCTTCACCCATTTCTCCCATCCCCTGCCCTACCCCCTGCCTCTGGCAACTGCCTATCTGTTCTCTTTATCTATAAGCTTGGTATTTTGGGGTGGCATTTGTTTTTTCATTTTTTTAGATTTCACATATGAGTGAGATCATATAGTACTTCTCTCTGTCTGACTTATTTCACTGAGCACGATGCCCTTGAGGTCCATCCATGTTGTCATAAATGGCAAAATTTCATTCTTTCTTATAGCTGAATAACGTCCCATAGTACATATCTATGTATGCACACGTGCGTGCACGTGCACACACACACACACACACACACACGTTTTCTTTACCTATTTATCTATCAATGGGACACTTAAGTTACACCCGTATCTTGGCTATTGTAAATAATGCTGCAACGAACACAGGGGTACATATATCTTTCTAAATTAGTGTTTTTGTTTTCTTCAGATAAATACCAAGAAGTGATACTGCTGGATCATATGGCATTTTTATTTTTAATTTATTGAGGAACCTCCATACTATTTTCCATAGTGGCTCTACCAGTTTACATTCCAATCAACAAGGTATAAGTGTTTCCTTTTCTCCCCATCCTTGCCAACATTTGTTATTTCAATAATAGCTATTCTAAGAGGTATGACAGGATACCTCATTGTGGCTTTGATTTGCATTTCCCTGATGATTAGTGATGACATCACTAATCGCTGAAGATCACTTTATCTTTTTATGTATCTGTTGGCCATATGTATGTCTTTTTTGGAAAAAAATGCCTATTCAGATCTCCTGCCCATTTTAAAAATTGGATTGTTTGGGGTTTTTTGTTATTGCGTTATTTGAGTTCTTTATATATTTTTGAATATCAACTCCTTATCAGGTATGTGATTTGCAAATATTTTCTCCCATTTAGTAGATTGCCTTTTCATTTTGTTGGTTTCCTTTGCTTGTGTATAAGCTTTTTATTTTTATGTAGTCCCACTTGTTTTTAATTTTGTTGCTTTTGCTTTTGGTATTATAGATTTTTAAACATAAATTCAATTTCATTAATAAATATACAATTCAGGTTATTCCTTACTGAGTAGTTTGTGTCTTTCAAAGAAAGTACTAATTTATCTAACACAGTTGTTGAAGAAACTTTCTTTTTTCCATTGGATATTCTTTCCTGCTTTGTTGAAGAGTAGTTGACCATATAGTTGTGGGTCCACTAGAGGATTTATGGATTTTGAGTATTTGTAGTATTTCTTTACTGTCTTTTCAAGGTCTTTTGGGTGAGTGTGATAACCCTGTCTTGCAATTCTAATATTGGCAATTTGTGTTTTGTCTCTTTTTATTCATGGTCATACAATCCAAAGGTTTAATGATTTTATTGATCTTTTCAGAGGACTAGTTTTGGTTCACTGATTTTTTCCCATTATTTGGGTTTTTTTTTTTTTCAATTTTATTGCATTCTGCTCTTGTCTTTAATATCCATTTCTTCTAATTTGCTATGGGCTTAATTTGCTCCTTTTCTCCCATAGTTTCTCAAGTGGAGGTAAGTATTAATTTCAGCTTTTTAAAATTACTTACAGCATGCTAGTGCTATGAATTTCCCTGTAAGTCATGAGTTAGCTGTCCCACATGTTATGATATGTTGCATTTTCATTCAAAATATTTTAGTTTCCTGTGAGATTTCATCTTTGAGTCATGGGCTATTTAGAAGTATATTGTTTAATTTCCAAGTGTTTGAAGATTACCCAGATATCTTTCTGTTCTTGACTTCTAGTTTTATTCTGGTATGGTCTGAGAACATACTTGAAATGACTTCAATTGCTCTGAAATTGTTAAAGTTTGTTTTATGGCCCAGAGTATGATCTACTTTGGTGAATGTTCACGTGTATTTAAGGAAGACACGATTTTGCTCTTGTGGGTACCGTGCTCTATAAATATCACTAACATTTGAACACCAAAAAATTTACTAAATACTTGAATGTTGGCTGATAAATGTTTTCAGGTCTTCTATAACCTATGGACCTTTTGCCTACTTTTTTCATTAATTACTGAGATAGGAACTTTAAAGTCCCCAATTATAACTGTGTATTTGTCTATTTCTCCTTTTTTTTTTTTCTATTTCTCCTTTTAGTTCAAGTTTTGCTTTATTTGTTAGCTACACCTACATTTTGTAACTGTTATGTCCTTTTGGAAAACTGACCCTTTTATCATGATATAATGTCTCTCTTTATTCCTGATAATATTGTTTTGAAGTATACTTGTCTAATATTAAAATTGCTACTCTGTTTTCCTTTTGGTTTATATATCTGTGATATATTTTTTTCTATCATTTCCTCTCAATGCATCAATCTTTATATTTAAAATGGGTTTCTTGTAAACAGCATTTAAGAGATCTTTTATCCAATTTTGCTAAACATCTTTATCTTTTAACTAGTGTGTTTAGATCAATGATATTTAATATAATTAGTATTGCTGGATTAAGATCTATCATCTTCTAGCTGTTTTCTGTTTGTTCCACTTGTTCTGTTTCTTTGATCCCACCTTTTCTGCTTTGGCTTGGTTTAATTGAGCACTTTTTATTATTCCATTTTTTCCTCCTGTACTGAATTATTATTTGTACCTCTTTTAAAAAATATTAGTGGTTTCCCTAGGTTTTACAACATACTACACTGCTTTACTTGTACTAGAGGAAATTTATAATAACCCATTCCAAATTCCTCACTCCCATCCTTTGTGCTATAGTTGTCATAACATCTTAGACTAGATGTTCTATTCATTGCAAACATTATCTTTCTTCCCCTTTTGGAAAGAACTTACTTTGATATATACCAATTTATTCAATTTCTGAAATATTGTGCATTATGACCTCCTAAAATGAGCTCCAATACAGTTAAAATACACACAAAAACTTAGGCATCTCCACCACCGCCATCACCATTATCATCTACACCTGCCTGAATCCAAATTTTGCCAGATATCCCAAAATTGAGAGCCCTACCCCTGGCTACATTTACACAGCAGTTCTCTAGATAACCTGAGCTGACTTACACACTGGAGATATGGCTTCATGGTGAATAATTGAGTATTTTCTTTCCACCACCACCCCAACTCTTTCCCAGTCTTCTCTTCACTACTTTCATGTGTCTATGGATTCTAGATCCTACTACCTCATTTGTCAACAAATGTTTAAATCACATGCAGGATGTGCCATTTATAATTATGTGTCTTTCTTTAAAAGCAGAGAGCACAAAAAAAAATAAATAAAATAAAATAAAATAAAAGCAGAGAGCACTTGTCAACTATACTCACATTTAAAAAAAATTTTTTTTAAGCCAAAAGAAAGAGCACTTGGGGATCCCTGGGTGGCTCAGCGGTTTGGCGCCTGCCTTTGGCCCAGGGTGCAATCCTGGAGTCCCGGGACCGAGTCCCATGTCGGGCTCCTGGCACGGAGCCTGCTTCTCCCTCTGCCTGTGTCTCTCCCTGACTCTCTCTCTCTCTCTCTATGTCTATCATAAATAAATAAATAAATCTTAAAAAAAAAAAGAATTCATTTAAAAAAGAAAGAGCACTTGTTCTCTTGAAAGCCACTGTATATCATTTCCCAGATGAAAACCATCTCTTTATTACGATCAGCTCCATCATTCATTAGACCAATTCCTTTTGGCCTTAAGTTAAATTAGGAACTACTTTATCCCTTGACTGAGATATTCCTCTATCTAGACCTATTTTACTCCCATATTCAGGATGCTCACAAAACACCAAGCAGGGTAAATACCAAAAATCCATACATAGGCATATTATACCAAAATTAAAGAAAACCAAAGAGAGAGAGAGAGAGAGAGAGAGAATGAAAGAGAGTCCTCAAAAAAAAAAAAAAAGCCAGAGAAAAAGAACAACTTATGGACAAAGGCACAAGGATAAGAATTACAGCAGAATTATCATCAGAAACCATATAAATAAAACAAGGGTGGGGGACACCTGGGTGGCTTAGTGGTTGAGCATCTGCCTTTGGCTCTCAGGGTGTGATCTCAGAGTCCCACAACAGGCTCCTTGCATGGAGCTTGCTTCTCCTCCCTGTGCCTCTCCATCTCTCATGAATAAAGAAATCTTTTAAAAAATTCTTTAAAAAAGTGAAAGAGAAATAAAGACTTTCTCAAATGAACAAAAACTGAAGGAATTCCATTATCAGTAGACCTACCTTGCAAAAAATGTTACAAGTTCTTCAGGCAGAAGAAAAATGATATAGGTCAGAAACTTGGACCTACATAAAGAAAAGCAGCACATCAGAGAAGGGATAATGAAAATAAAAGAAAATCTTCTGGTTCTTTCATTCTTAATTTATCTAAAAGATAATATTTATGGGGTGGTTTGGGGGGACTCAGTCAGTTAAGTGTCTGCCTTTAGCTCAGGTCATGATCCCAGGATCCTAGGACTGAGCCCTGCATCAGGCTCCCTGAATATGGAAATTATAAGCTAAAATTTATCTAAGAGGAATGGCATGAATATACATTATTAAGCATATTTGCTCATATTAAAAAATGGATTATAACCCCCCAAATACTAAAAATTTTTTAAAAGTTACTAGTAAGAGTAAAGAGAAACAAGATGGTAGAGGCACACATAGAATATAAACAAGACTCCTCTGCCTTTTCTGACCACAATACTATGAAACTAGAAGTCGACTACAAGAAAAAATTCTGGAAAGACCAAAAATACATAGAGGTTAAATAAACAACATGCTACTAAACAATGAATGGGTCAACCAGGAAACCAAAGAATAAATTAAAAAAAACACAAGGAAACAAATGGAAATGAAAACATGACAGTTCGAAACCTCTGGGATGCAGCAAAAACAATCCTAAGAGGGAAGTATATAGCAATACAGGCCTACCTTAAGAGGCAAGAAAAATCTCAACCAACCAACCTAACCTTATACCTAAAGGAGCTAGAAAAAGAACAACACGAAGCTTAAAAGCAGTAGAAAGAAGGAAATACTAAAGAGTAGAGCAAAAATAAGTGACACAGAAACTAAAAAAAACAATAGAACAGATCAATGAAACCAGGAGCTATTTCTTTGAAAAAAATTAAAAAATTGATACTCCTCTAGCCAGACTTATCGGGGGAAAAAGAGAAACAACTTGAATAAATAAAATCACAAATAAGAGAGGAGAAATAACAACTATACAAATGAAAACATGGATAGATAGATGAGCAAATAAAATATTCAAAAATTAAGTCAAAGTAAACTGGGTATGTCTAAATTTTTAAAATTGGAAATAGCAATATGAACTCATGAAGTCCATTCTGTTAAGAATAGATTTCTTGCTACAAAATTAATGAACACTGAAAACATGCCAAGTAAAGGAAGCCAGTCACAAAAGACGACATATTCTATGATTTCATTTATATGAAATGTCTGGAATGGGCAAGTTTGTAGAGACAGAAAGTTGATTAGTGGTTGATTAAATTGGGATGAGGGAGGGGAATAGAAGATTGACTGTGGATGGGTATTTCTTTTAGTAGGGACAAAAATGCTCTAAAATTGTATTATGGTAATGGGTATATTTGTGAATATTTTTTTAAACATTGAATTGTACAACTTAAATGAATAAAATATAACAAACTGTTAATAAATAAAGAGGGGGTGCCTGGGTGATTCAGTTGGTTGCGTGTCCAACTCTTGCTTTCAGCTCAGGTCATGATCTCAGGGTGGTGGAATCAAGCTCCAAGTCAGGCTCTGTGCTCAGCAGAGTCTGCTTGTCCTTCTCCCTCTGTTCCTCCCCCACCCTCTCTAAAGTAAATAAATAAAATCTTGAAAAAAATCCTTAAAAACGAATAAAAAGAACATATTTCCTAGCTTGGTCCACCAAGAAAAAAAAAAAGTCTAGAAACAATGACCATGTCAGTAACAATAAGCACTATAACTGTGGTCTCAAAATATCATTTCCCAATAAAAGGAATTAGGGCACCATAAAGAAATGCTTGATTCCATGCCTAGGGGCAGGAAATGTTCAAAATGATCTTGGGCCAATACCAAAAATGTAGGACGCTCTCAAAGACTTCTAGAGATGTGTTAAAAAGACTTAGAAGGCATCTCAAAGAGGTAACTAAAGATGGGAAAATTTGAGCTTCGCAAAGTAAATAACCACAATGGTTTGAATCATACCAAATATGTTAAAATCTATGCGTATAACAGTAAAATAATAACTCACTGGGAAATGCTAAAGTACCAATTCAATAGCCTGAAAACCTATGAAGGAAAAGAATTAATTTATTCTGCCTTTCCTGTAAAAACTTTCCTCAAGGTAACCAAAGAGTTAATGACAGAAATTTTTTCTTTGGAAAAATATTCCAGTTGGTAAATGAAGAAGGAATGTAGAACTCAAATACCATCATTTTGTAACCTCTACTGAGATACAGCTGATAATCTTCTATGTTTTCTTAAACTGGTATGATGGTAAAAAGAGGGATTTTTCTATTTTGAAAACATTTGGCAACTAAAGGGAAAAATATCCTCCGATCTTTCCACCTTACTTCCTCTAGTATTTCAACCCAACAATTCTTCAACCCTATCAGGAACTTCCATTCCTTCATTCTACCAATTTTCCACTGTCACTCACCTCTTTCTTATCCTGACTTTTCTACTTACTGGCCTAAAATTCACAATCAATATAATTAATTCCTGCCAACTTAGATACCTTTGCCTCTCACATTATTCTTAATTAGTTCATGAAACCAACACTCTGGTTAAATTTAACTCCATCTTCCCCTCCATTTCCCTCCTTCTTCCATTTTTTAAAAATTTTTATTTATTTATGATAGTCACACACACAGAGAGAGAGAGAGAGAGGCAGAGACATAGGCAGAGGGAGAAGCAGGCTCCATGCACCGGGAGCTCGACGTGGGATTCGATCGCAGGTCTCCAGGATTGCGCCCCGGGCCAAAGGCAGGCACTAAACCGCTGCGCCACCCAGGGATCCCCTTCCATTTTTTTTTTTTTTTTTAAAGATTTTATTCATTTCACGGGAGACACAGAGAGGGCCAGAGACACAGGCAGAGGGAGAACAGGCCCCATGCAGGGAGCCCGATGTGGGACTCAATCCCAGGACTCCAGGACCATGCCCTTGGCCAAAGGCAGGCACTAAACTGCTGAGCCACCTAGGGATCCCCTCTCTTTCATTTAAAGAAAAACTTGAAAAGTTGTCTATACTTGATATCTCCAATTTTTTTCCTTCATTTCTCTCTTTAGCCCATATTCCACTGAAACTGCTCTTCAGGGTCACCAATGACTTTCACGTTGCAAGTCACCATTTCTTTCTCAGTCCTCATTTTGTTTGGCCTATCAGCAGCACTGACACAGTTCTTATTAACACACATTTTTCCTTTGGTTTCCAGAATATCAAACTCACCTAGCTTCCCTCCCGCCATTCTAGTTAGTCCCTGTCAGTTCTTTTTGCTGGTTCCTCATTTCCCAGACTTTGTTGGAGTGACCCAGAGATTAAGTCCTTTACCTCTACCTTTTTCTATTTACCCTACCCTCTAACTGATTTCCTTCAGTCCATTTGCTTTAAATATCATCTATATACTGATAATTCTCAAATTTATGTCTTCAGCCTAGATCTTAGATCCTTCTTTTGAACTTCAGACCCATATATCCCACTGCCAACTTAATTATCTTCACTTGAATGTCTAATGGGCATCTCATGCTTCATATACTATATTCCAAACTGAAATCTCACCATCTCCCTATCCCCCAAGTGAGTTTTTCCTACTTTCTTTCCTTTCTCAGTTAACAGTAACTTCATTCTTCAAGTTGCTCAGATTAAAAAATACTGCATCATCTTGTCACACATGTCTACTCCACATCAGTCTGTCAGCAAACTATACTAGTTTTATCTTTAAATTATATCTAACACATGATGACTTCTCACTATTTTTACTACTCTGGTCCAGGTCACTGACATCTTTTCCCTAGATTACTGTAATGGTTTCCTAATTGGTCTCTCTGCTTCTGCCTTTGACCCTTATTCCATCTTTTCTCCTCCTGTAGTTCTCTTATCAGAGCAGCCAAAGTGATCCTCTTACACTGTAAGCAGGTAATATCACTCCCATGATCAAAACTCTCCAACAGCTTCCCACCTCTTTCATAGTGAAAACCAAAATTATAATATGGCTCATAAGATCCAACCTGATCTGCCCTCTTTTCCTCCACCTACCTTCTCTCATTTCTCACTAGTCTTCTTCTCATTTGCTCTATTTCGGCCACACCAGCCTCTTTGCTATAACAGGAATATTCCCACTTCAGGGCTTTTGTAACTGTTGTTCACACTGCCTGGAATAACTTTTCCTCAATTATATGCATAACTAGCTCCTTTACCTCCTCCAAATCTTTATTATTATCTTTTCAGGATGCCTTCTCTGGTTACCGTATCTAAAATTCTAATTTCCTTCTCTAATTCTACATGTCCTTCTGTTTTATTTTTTCTCTTAATATTTTCACTACTGAATATATGTTATATCTAACTTACTCACCTCATTTATTATCTCATCCACGACAATATAAGTACCATGACAGCAGTTTCTCCTGTTTCAACACTATATCCGAAACATCTAGAGTTGTTCCTATCACACAGACAGCATTCAACAAGTGATGTGTTGATAAATGAATACCTGAAGAATCTAGAAAATAAATGTGAAAATGGAATCGCGCTTTAGAAAAATATTTTAGAAAATACATAGTTCACACACAACATATATTTTTTAAATGCATGACCAGTAGTAACCAAACAACTGCAAATTAAAGAAATTTTACATCTATGAAGTTACAAAGATTACAGATAGTAGATAACCATTGTTATCAAGGGTGTATGAAAACAGGCAACTTTATACTATGCCGATAATACTGTAAATTATTGGAACCTTACAGGAGAATAATTGGATAAACTTAGGGAGTCTTTAATAAGCACACATTTTGACCTATCCACCTTTAGGAGCTTGCCGCCCCCCCCCCCAAAATTAGGAAAGTGTCCTATAACACGACACCTAGTTGCTGATAAACACACTGCTTATAATGGCAAGAAGTTGGAAAAAACAAATTACCCATCAACAGGGGTAAATATATGCAAATATATATAGCATGAAAAACTTTAAAATGATGATATAAATCTACAATTGTTTAAATAGAAAAATGTTGTGTATTGTTAAATGACAAAGGTAGGTGACATAACTGTATTTTTGGTATAATACCAATTTCCAAGCCATCATGCACCTATGTATTCATATATGAATGCATGCGTATGTATTCACAGGAAGGTGAAAAGATGGGAAGTAAATTTTGATAGTTGCTGGCAAAATTATGAACGATTTTTGTTTTCTTTGAGCTTCTCCGTATTTTGCGATTTGGGGTGGGTAGTCGGGAGGGGCAAGGAGCATGAAGTTAGTATGCACACAAAACAACGTGGCCAATTACACAAAAATAAAATTCAAGATAAATAAATAAATACTAAAGTATTGGGGCTACTGTATCTCTCATTAAAACCTATTTCCAATCACCACAAAGCAAAGAAACGAAGCCCTCGTACAAACAGTCGCACAAATCTACACACACACAACCGTGCTCTACCTTCTATCCACGGAGTTTCTCATTCACTCGCGATCCCACATCACGCACGTTCGCATCCACGCTCCTCCCGAGACATAAAAGGAAAAGGATTGTGCACATCCACACAATCGGCTTGCACACACGTTCTCACGGCCACACTCAGTCACAGACACACGTCCGGCACACAGTCCCATCGCGCCACACGCACAGTCCTCCACGCGCCGCTCCCCCGGCCTCAGGGAAGCTCCGGCACCGCCACAGCCCTGCGGGCATCCTCCCCCAACAACACAGGCACCGGGTCCGCAGGCCCCTACTCGCGAGCAGCACAAAGGGTCCCGGACTCAGAGCTCGCGGCCTCCCGAAGACTCACCCGCGAGCCCGCGGACACAGGCCCAGTTCCACACCTCCACGCCGCCCAAGTGGCGCAGCGGGTGCCGGCCGGGTCTGAGGAACCTCTAAGGTCAGCGCCGGCAGCGGCTGAGGGCAGCACGAGCCTCGGTCCGTTAGACGCCGCACAACACTTCCCAGAGGCCCCCGCGGCTGGCGGGGGCGGGTCGGCTTTCCTGCCGGCGAGTAGCGGGAATCATCCACCGCTGCGAGCAAGGGCTCCCAGGGCTGCCGAGGAGGTTCAGCTGAGTCCTGCTGGAGCTGCTTCAGGTGAGCCCGGCACTCCCCTCGGAAACCAGGAGCACAACTTGGTGCTGAGAAGAATCTGAAAAGGTTCGCAACTTTTCGGCTACAGACTACATTTCCCAGAGGCCTTCACGGCCGAGTCTATTTTTCTGCAAAAAGAATCTTCCTCGGTATGGGTTGGTTGGGTCTCCCGGGGTTATGGTACATGATCCGTGAAGGAAGCACTGCTGAGTCGGTTTAGTTCCGTCTGGTCCGAGGCCCACCCGGATTTCAGGGTGAAAGTGGGGAAAAAAAATCAGGGGTCCGGGGGCGGCAGGACCGGCCCGGCTAGCTTGAGCCTCAGGCTCCTGGCGGCAGTCAGAAAAGAGGAGTGGCGTTGTGTGACCGTGTGTGGGAGATACCGGCCGTGGAACTTGGGGTAGGGTGTCTATGGAGTCGGGAGACTCTGAGGTCCAGGGACTTTGGGGGTCGTGCGAGTTCACGACCCCTTGTGTGAGACTAGGGTCACGTTGTATGTTCTATGTGACCCTTTGATTCCGACCCTGCAAGTTTTTTCAGAGACAGTGTGCTTGTGTTAATTCTTTGTGTGTTTCTGATTTTCTGACTGGCCTCTGTTACAATACTGAAACGTAACGGTGACGCCAATAAACCACAGTCACCAAGACATGAAATGGGAGGAATTTGGGAGGTTTGTGAATCCATATGACAGAAAAACCCATGCTTTTTAATTCTGCGTTACTTCACAATGGGTGTGTGTCATATGGACAAAGGTGATACTCGTAATATAGAAGAGTATTGTAAAAGAGGGCAAAGACAGTTGAGCCATCAAATGCAAGGTCATGTCTGGAATCCTAAGCAGCCACGACATCGGGAGTGAAAAGTGTACGGGAGAAAATAGAGAAATAACCAGGAGCAAAAACCTAAAAATCTAGCAAACCAGACTATGTCACTTCTGCCCTAAAGATCTCATTCTTTTTTTTTCCAGCATTTCATTGGGTTTGGCTCCGACTTCAGAAGAATTAATCAACAATGACAGTTGAATTCTCTGCCATAATTTTGCAGTAGAGACAAAAATGGAGAAAATGTCTGTGAAAACACTAGCCCAATGCTTTTCTGCTATGGTATGTTGACAAAGAACAAAATGCTGAAAACTAGGGCACCCCTGGTGGCTCAGCGGTTTAGCGCCGCCTTCGGCCCAGGGCCTGATCCTGGAGACTTGGGATCGAGTCCTGCGTTGGGTTCCCTGCGTGGAGCCTGCTTCTCCGCCTCTCTCTCTCTCTCTCTCTCTCTCTCTCTCTCTCTCTCGCTATCTCTCATGAATAAATAAAATACTTTTTTTAAAATGCTGCAGACTACAGCATGCTAAATATTAGGAACTTGTGGTTTTTGAAGGTGTCAGAGAGGCTTCTGACTCATAACCTTACCATGAAACTATGTGAAGGCCACATGACTAGGTTACGACTAGGATCCAGTAGAAGAGAGTCTACTTTTCACTAGATGATAATGGGCACTATTTCAGAGTAGTGTGAATCTATGTTTGGGAAAGGACAAGGGATTCCCAAACACTACATAAGAAAGAACCTATCCTCCAAATAAAATTTTTTAAAATTTCTTTATCGTTTGTTTGTTTGTTTTTAAGGATTTATCTATTTATTCATTCAGAGAGAGCGAAGAGAGAGGCAGAGACACAGGCAGAGGGAGAAGCAGGCTCCATGCAGGAAGCCCGATGTGGGACTCGATCCTGGGTCTCCAGGATCACACCCCGGGCTGCAGGCGGCGCTAAACCGCTGTGCCACCGGGGCTGCCCCAAATAAATTTTTTTTAAAGATTCATTCATTCATTCATTCATTCTTGAGACACACAGAGAGGCCGGCAGACACAGGCAGAGGGAGAAGCAGGCTCTGTGTGGGGAACCGACTGCTGGACTCAATCCCAGGACCCCTGGATGAGCCCTGAGCCAAAGGCAGACGCTCAACCACTGAGCCACCCAGGCATCCCTCCTCCAAATAAGTTTTGTTTGTCTTTTGTCTCTACCAATAGTAATTTTTTTTCTGTCTACTGTAAGAATTACTTTTGTTTATCATTTTGTTAAGAGATGATAAAAGAACAGAGTTGGTTGTTCTATGTACAGCTTCCTGATTTTTTTATACTTGTAAATTTGTCTATTTCTCCTTGTATTTTCTGTGAAGTTTGTTTTACATATTTTGAAATTCTCCTATTGGATGATACATATATCTTAAGTTGTGATAACTTTCTGTTGGATTAATCCAAGAAGCTATTATGGAATTTACTCTTTATTTATAATTGCTTTTTTGTCTTAGTCTATTCTGATATTACTATAGTTTCACCATCCTTCTTTTGGTTAGTGCATGGTTTATCTCTTTCCACCTGTTTGTTTTTAACCTGTTTTATTTTTAAAGTGTGTCTGTTATTAAACAGCATTATTTTAAATATAAATAATGACAATCTTACTCTTTATTTTGACATATTTAGTAAACTTATATTTAATGTAGTTGGGTTTTGGTCTGCCACTTTAGAATTTTTTTGGCCTAGCTTTTTTTTAATTTGATATAATTCTAGATATGCATGCAGTTGTAAGAAATAATTCAAGAGATCCTGGTGCCCTTTACCCACTTTCTCCCAACAGTAACATCTTCCAAAACTGTATATAATATCACAACCTGGATATTGACATTGATACAGTCATGATTTAGAATATTTCAGTCATCACAAAGATAATGTGTCCTTTTGTAGCCACACCCACTTCCTTTTTCCTCACAGCCCCTTCTTTAAGGCCAGGTAACCCTAATCTGTTCTCCCATCTCCATAATTTTACCTTTCAAGAATATTTGATAAATGGAATGATAAAATATGTAAGTTAGGCATTGGTTTTTCATGCAGCTTAGTTCCCTGGAGATTCATATATGTTATTACATGTGTAAGTAATTCATTACTTTTTATTGCTGAATAGTATTCCATGTAGATGTACTATGTTTAGTCAGTCACTCATTGAAGGACATGAGATGTTTCCAACTTTTGGCCATTATAACTAAGCTGCTGTATACATTCATGTATAGTTTTGTATGTGAACATAAATTTTCATTTCTTTTAGGTAAACACCTAGGAAAGGTTTTAGAAGGAATTTGTCAATTTATACCAAAAACAGAAATGAAAAAAAAGAAACCTATCTGGAATTTTGATTGAGATTGTGTTGAAAATACAGATAAAAAAAAAAAAGAAAATACAGATGAATTTGGGAAGAACTGACATCTCAGAATGGTGAATCTTGTAACCCATGAACACAATATATACCCATTTATTTAGTTCTTCTTTCTTTTTTCTCAGTAATATTTTATAGTTTTTGACAGAAAGGTAATGAAATCTTTTGTTAGATTTACCCCTAAGTATTTCAGAGTTTTTGATGCTGTTTTAAAGTACATTATAAAAATTTCAATTTTCAGTTGTTCCTTGCCAGTTATAGAAATACAGTTGATTTTTGTACATTGATCTTGTAGTCTGTAACTTTGCTAAAGCCGCTTAGTGTGTCTACTAGAATTTTGGACGTTCCATTGGATTTCCTACAGAGATGATCATGTCACTTGTGAAAAAAAGACATTGGTAGCTATTCCTAGCTGCTAAGAATAGTGATACCCATTTCTTTTCCAATCTGCAGGTACCACCCACAAAATTATGGTTGGGATGTTGAGATTGATGATAGCACACACACACATACACCAAGAGGGTATGAAAAGTTTTATCACTCACATAATGAAGCTTCCTAGGAAAAGCAGGGCAGGCTTCCCAGGAAAGTCTGTAATTGGTTTGGAAAAGCAAGGAAAGGAAATTGGCAGGAAGATTTTATGGTGGAAGCTTGTGTGGTTTAAATCTGCAAGTGTCATAGGAGGGAAAACCTGAGCTTGTGGGGCACAAGAGAAAAGAGGAGTGAGGCTTAAAAGCCAGGAGGGGGCAGCCGGTGTGGCTCAGCGGTTTAGCACCGCCTTTAACCCAGGGTGTGGTCCTGGAGAGCCAAGATTGAGTGAGGTTTCACCACTCCTGGTGCTGCTTGTGTGCTCTTGTGGTGCACACCTGGTGAAGCAGCAGCTGAGGAGGCTCCAGACCTCACTGCAGCTGGCAAACAGCCCACGGAAGGAGTCAAGACTGAGAACAATGATCCTATTCATTTGGAGGTGGCAGAACAGGATGGTCCTGTGGTGCAGATTTGAGATTAAGAGGGCATACAATACTTAGTAATCTAACAAAAGCCTGTTGTGAACAATAGAATTTGTTAATGAGGTGAATTAGATTCTGATTTGACAGGCAGCCAATGAAACACTCATCTGTACAGCTGAAAATGGGGGATTAAGATACAGTTGATGTGTTCAAGCCACAGACAGGAGGTACCTACTAAAAAGGGATCTGCTACATTACTCCAGAACTCTGCTCCTCCAGACAAAGAAGACCTTCTCAATTAGAAAAATGCAATTTGGTTCCACCCCACCACATCTTAACTATCACGGTATGGTTTTCTGTAGTCTTTCCTTTTCCTCTTCCCCATTCTTTTACCGTACATAAAGTAACTGGTGTATGTGCATGAGCATACTGCTTAAAAAAAAAAAAAATACCTAAATGACTGGTGGTATGTTTTAATTAACATCAAATGGAGTTGGAATGGGGAAAAATACTGGTTCTGTGAAAACACCCTCTTTCCGTTAGTGGTATACTCATTCAGCTTTTATCTTTATATTCTCTAAGTTATTTTGCTCTGTTTAACAAAAACAAAAATCCTTGTGTACCGTGTTTGGATAATTTTATTGTCTTTCATTTATCATTGTTAAACCAACAATTTTACAACTTCCTTATACATAGCTGTTACATGTAAGGCAATCTGTCTTTAAGTTAGGGTAAATTACTCTAAAAGAAATGAATCCTAGATAGTTTTCTCCCATATCAAGTGTCTTGTTTAAATTCGTAAGTTTTTTTTTTTTAGAGCTATGAGCAAACATCAAAAAAATGGAATTAGACTCATTACATTGTCAAATATGTATGCTGTTTATTTTCTTTTCACGATTTCACTGGCAAAAACTTTTAATACAACATTGTATCTGATCTTAGAGGGAAAATATTCAATTGTTTTGTTAGGTGAAATGGTAGCTGAAAATGAAGGCTAGATGGCCTTCATTTAGGAAGGTTACTTCATATTCTCATAAGTGTATTTATTCGAGAATGGATGCTGATTTTTGTCAAATGCTTTTTCTGCATCTATTGAGATGATAATATTGATTTTTTCTTTTAGTTCATTAATATGCTGAATTACACTGGGAATCAAATCTTTTTTTTTTTTTTAAGATTTTATTTATTTATTCATGAGAGATACAGAGAGAGAGAGAGAGAGAGGCAGAGACACAGGCAGAGGGAGAAGCAGGCTCCATGCAGGGAGCCCAACGTGGGACTCCAGGATAATGCCCTGGGCCAAAGGCAGCGCCACACCGCTGGGCCACCCAGGCTGCCTTGGGCTTCAAATCTTAAACCAATCTTAGCTTCCTGGGATAGACACCACCTGGCCATTGTGCATTATCATTCTAACAAATCGTTGGATTCAGTTTGCTAAAGTTTTATTAACAAGTTCATGAGGAATGTTGGTCTGTAGTTTTTTGGGGGTAATATTTTGGCTAGATAACTCCTAGAGTGGGAAGATTTTCCCTCTTTTTTAGTATCCTGAAGGAGTATACATAGAATTATCATTTTTTCCTTAAATGCTTAAGAGAATTTTAAATGTTTACTAGAAATTAAAATGAAATAGAAATGTGTAATAGAATTTTTCAGTGAAGCTACCTGGGACTGGTATTTCTTTCTTTTTTCTTTTTTTTTTTTATAGGAAGGTTTTTAATTACAAATACAATTTATTTAAATAGAAGGCTATTCAGGTTAACCCCCTGCTCCTGCATATGCTCTCTCTCTCAAATGAATAAATCTTAAAAAAAAAAAAAAAAAAAAAAAAGAATGTAGGAAACTTACTGTAGTTTATTTCCATTTACTTCTCCTGGCCTTTGTGCTATTGTTATCATAAGATTTGCATATATATCCAAAGCTACATTGTTTTGTTTAAACAGTAATTTAGGGATCCCTGGGTGGCGCAGCAGTTTAGCGCCTGCCTTTGGCCCAAGGCGCGATCCTGGAGACCAAGGATCGAATCCCACGTCGGGCTCCCGGTGCATGGAGCCTGCTTCTCCCTCTGCCTATGTCTCTGCCTCTCTCTCTCTCTCTGTGTGGCTATCATAAATAAAAAAAATTAAAAATAAACAGTAATTTATCCTTTAGTGAGATTTACTTAATAAAAAGTTCTTACATATTTACCCTGTAGTTACCATGTCTGATGCTCTTTATTCCCTTGTGTAGGTCCAGACTTCTATTTGTTATTCAATTATACATATATTTAGCCTCTGGAGGTTGCCTTTCTGCTCAGTAGTATTCTATTCGCGATTTTTAAAAGTTTATTTTGTCTGTGTATATCCCAGCACCCTGAAGAGCATCTGGCACACAGTAGGTTCTTTCTAATCAGATATCACAAGCCATCCACATGCATTAGACTAGTCCTCAGAATCTGTCACACACACTATCCTATTACACTCCTACTCCACTCTTACCAGTGTCTTTTCTATTGTAACACATTTTCACAGGTAACATCACAAATGTCACACAATAACATTCTTACACATGGTCAAAGAAAACCAGCATGCCCACCCTAACACCCAGAGTTTTACAGAGAAACAATGACAGAATCATGCACCAACTCACAAAATTAAAGTCAGGGGACAGAACTTGTGGGGAGACAATAAATAAAACTTAAGGGCAGCCCTGGTGGCGCAGCGGTTTGGCGCCGCCTGCAGCCCGGGGTGTGGTCCTGGAGACCTGGAATGGAGTCCCACGTCCGGCTCCCTGCGTGGAGCCTGCTTCTCCCTCTGCCTGTGTCTCTGCCTCTCTCTCTGTGTGTCTCTTTGAATAAGTAAATAAAATCTTTAAGAAAAGAAAACTTAAAATATAAACACTGTTGTTCTAAGGGAGTATAGATCAGATGAAGGCGGTCAGAGAGGTGTGATAGAAGGCCTTTTTGGAGATGTGACATTTGTATCTGAAAGGACAGGATAAAGGAACTTTGCAGATACCCAGCAGAAGAGCTATTTTAGGAAGGGGGCACACATTCACAGCCACAATCACCAAATCAGAAATACAAGAACCGTATGCAAAGGGTGACATTCTACGCTGACTCCTCCTCTCGGCTCTTCAAGGTAACTCACTCCCCAAGCAAAAAAACGCTCCAGGGAAGGCGGGACTGGGTGGAAGTATAATGCACCTGCGCACTCTCCTCTCTGTTCCACACTTTTTCGGGTACCCCAGCTCAATTGTAGGAGCTCGCCTCTCGCCCCGTTTGTGTGGACGCACAAACACGAACCGCTCCCCCTGCGGCTACTCGGTGCCCTAAATTCTCTGCCCCGTTACAAAGGGAGGTGGACCAAGCACTTGTGCCCGAGCACTTCAATCTCAATCCGTCTAGTTGACGCTCGACCTCGTTTCTCTGGCGGACCCTGTCTCGGAGGTGAGATTGGGGCTTCCTCTGTAAGGCCGGCGTGGGAGGACCTTGGGCGGAGGGGGCGGTGTTACGAGCCCCCAGCGGAGTCGCGCCAGTGCAGTCGGACTCTGCGGCGCCGCTTTTTCTGATCAGGACTACATTTCCCAGTGGCCCCCGCGAGCACTGGGCCGGCGGCCCCTTTGTGTCCTCCGGAGGCCCAGTCGCTCCTTTCCCGGCCCGCAGGGGTGGGTTCCCATTAGACTCTTAGGGCTGGAGGTGGGCCGGAGTAGATTGCCCGAGCCTTCGGGGCGGGGACGGGATCTTCCCGCAGTTCACTTCTGCAGGTAGGGAAAGGGCTGAGGAGTGGCCTGTGGGTCCCCCGGACGTCGGTTCCCGGGGCCCTCGGTTTGACTCCAGGTGCGAGACGGTGGTTGGTTGTCACAGAGTGTGAGACTGTCATCCGGGGTGCCTGTGCACGTCCTGTCTGTGACTGGGTGCGAGCGAGTCGATGGTTGGTGCTACAGTGTGAGACGGAGTGGGGGTGGGAGGGTATTGTGTCCCCGTTGTTCCAGTACCCTCGGCCTCTTTGTGACTGGGGTTGTGTGAGTGAACGTGGGTTGTGATAGCCTAGTGTTTGAGACTTGGGGCTACGGAAGAGTGTGACGGTGTGAAACTGCCCACACACCCGGGGCCGCGGGTTGTTGTGTGTGTGAGACAGTGGTTGGTACTGTAGTTTTATTTAAGAGTGAGTATGTGGGGGGACTAGTGAGACTGTGTGCCACCAATATCTTTTGAAGCAGGTGGTGCCAAGTTTCAGAACCACTAGTCTGTTGGAGAGGAGAAAGACTGTGGAGTCAAGAAGACCTTTGTTTGATCTTGGTACTGTTATTCATTGATTGTGTGTCTTTATGCAAATGATTAGATTCCTTGGAGTCCTTATCTGTAAAAATCTATTGCTAAAATAATAAATTAGGAAGTGATTTAGGCATGGGTTAAATTGTATGCAAACAAATTTCTTAGGTCTCCAGTATGCTTTCTCTCTATTGGAAGGAAGGGTGCAAGAGGAGGGAAGAGAAACTGAAAAATTATAGGCTGGTGTTTCTAGATGCTGCAAGAAAATCCTAGTTTTTCATTTCAGTCATATAAGGACACTGCCATTTCCCACGAGAAGAGCCAAGAGGAGGAAAGAATGGCTGTTGGACTTCTTAAAGCCATGTACCAGGTGAGTTGATGTCTCTATTTCTTGAAATATTTTCAAACCAAGCAGACATTAACTTTGCTTTTGCTGATACTTTTCTGGGTCGCTAATCATGTCACTTAAAACACTCCAGTAGTTGATTCCTACCTCATTCAGAATAAATGCTGAAGTCCTTGCCTTAGCCTACAAGGCCAAACATAATCTGGTCCCTGCCTATCTTTCTGAGCTCACCTAATCACTCTGTTTGTAACTCACTCACTCAGTTCTAGGCACGCTAGCTTCCTTATAGTGAGCTGAGTACATTCTTAACTCATAGCCTTGTACTTGCTCTTCCCTCTGTCTGGAATGCTGTTCCCCAAGATACAGACTAACTTCTTCATTATAATCTCTATCCAAATGTTCAGATACTCAACAAATTTTTATTGAATACCTGTTAAGAAAGAAGGCTTAGTCCTTGGTCCTCTTCTCTATCTATACTCCCTCGTTTGGTCATCTCATTCTTTCTCCTGACTTTAAATGCCATCTGTGTGCCAGCAACCACTAAATTATATATAGTCCCAGCCTCTCTCCTGAAATTCAAACTTGTACATCCAATTCTCTGCTTAGCATCTTCATTCGGCTGTATAATGATACCTCAAACTCAAACATCTCAAACTTAGTGAAACAAGCCATTGGAAGTTTAGGAGCATAGAAATGACATTATCTAATTCTCATTTAATAGAATCACTCTGGCTGCTATTGAGAATAAACTGAATGGGACAAGGATAGAAACAGGGAAACCAATTAGGAAACTTACATATTTCCCTGTCTCAGATGCTCAAGCTAAAAGTCTTCCATCATGAAGTTCTATTTGTTCTACATTCAAAGTATATTCAGAAGTTGACCACTTTTACTACCAACACAGCAGCCATTCTGGTCCAGACTGTCATCTCTCACCTACATTATTGCTATACTTTCCTAACTTTTCGGTCTACTTGCATCCTACCTCTCTTTTAGTCTATTCTCAACAGAGCAGTCAAGTGATTCTGTTACACATGTCATATTATATGATTCTTCATAGCAGGAATATAAATAATAGAAAGTATAGACAACTGTTTCAAATAATTTAGCTATAAGGGAATAAGAGAAAGGGTGGTGACTGAAGGATAAACTGTGGTCAACAAGGTTTTTTAAAGATGGATGATCTAACAGTTCCATACATTACTCAGTGTTCATCAAGAGATGTGCATTCCTAATCCCCTTCACCTGTTTCATCTATCTGCCCCCCATGTCCCCTCTGGGAACCATCTGTTTGTTCTCTACAGTTAAGAGTCTGTTTTTTGGTTTATCTCTCTTTCCCCCACCCTTTGTTCAATTGCTTTGTTTCTTAAATTCCACATATGAATGAAATCACATGGTATTTGTTTTTCTCTGACTGGCTAATTTTGCTTAGCATAATACCCTCTAGTTTCATCCACGTTGTTGCAAATGGCAAGATTTCACTCTTTTTGATGACTAATATGCCATTGTATGTGTGTGTGTGTGTATATATATATATATATATATAGAGAGAGAGAGAGAGAGAGAGGTGTCAGATATTTTAAGAGACCATTTGTTAGAAGTCAAATATTTTAAAGTAATAATTTAAGCTCATTATCTTGACATTGGCATTATTTTCATTAACTTTCATTAAAAGAATCATTGAAAAAATGTGTGCCGTGCCATATGTTAAAAATATTTATACATTTATTATATATATTTACATAAGGTAAGGAAAACATTTTTGGAAGCATATATGGCATATGAACCAAACTCTTAACAGGAACATTTCTGCAACATATAAGGGATATTATTGGTAGGACAGAGTTGAAACTCAAAAACTACATCATATAATTAAATAAGAAAAATTTACTGAGTGTTGTAAAACAGTTTAATAATTTTTATTCTGTAGACAGTTTAACTATGACAAAATTGTATCAAGTGCCCAGTAAATGTTTTCTTGCCTTGACAGATTCACCTCTTCTAATTTTGTAAAAAAATTTACACACACATATATATGTGTGTGTGTATGTGTGTGTGTATATATATACATACACACACACAAACATGTATGTTAGTTTTCATCAGCATGTGGTCACATTATAGAAACCTAGAACCCAGCTGAATCACAGATAGCTCCAAGTTTTTAAGAACTTTGCCTAGCCCCTATAGGCAGAAACAATATTCTAAGCAGAACACCCATTTCTTTACACAAAACTTTAAGTATTTTGGATTAAAGTTTTAATAGAATTGATGATTTTCTCTCTTTGGTCTAGCGCAATTTTCAGAGATATAGCAAGCACTGTCTGGTCTCATTTTTCTTTAAGGATTTATTTGAGAGAGCGCATGCGAGTATGTGAATACAGGGAGAGGAGCAAAGGGAAAAGGAGAGAGACTCCCAAGCAGAGCCTGACTTGGGGCCCTGTCTCAGGACCCTGAAATCACAACCTGAGTATAAACCAATAGTGGGACACTTAATTGTGCCACTCAAGCACCCCAGCAGCTTCTGGTCTCATTTTTGATCCTCTCATAGTTTCTTGAACTTGTCAAACCATTCATTCATTAATTCAGTTTCTTCAGCAAATACCTGAATGCCTCATGTATGCCACATACTATGTGCCACATAGTTCTATAACTAGGGATGTAGCAGTGAGCAAATCAAAAACATACTCTGCCCTCATGAACTTCACAGTTTAGTGAAGGTTGGGAGCAGATGATAATAAAATAATTAAGTGCCATGGAGAAAAATAAAGGAGGGTTAGGGAAATAGGGAACAGAGGAAGAGCTTGCTATTTTTATACAGAATAATCTGACAAGTGTAAAAGGCTTGAGGGGGAACATACTTGACATATTTGATTTGAGGATGTAATATCAGGGAAAGCCCAGTATGCCTGGGGTATAACAAGGTGAATATGTTAAGAGATGAAATTATTTCATTCACTTATTTATTTCATTTCAGGAGTTGGTGACCTTCAGAGATGTGGCTGTAGACTTCTCCCAAGAGGAGTGGGATTGTCTAAATTCTTCTCAAAGGCATCTGTACAGTAATGTGATGTTGGAGAATTATAGAATCTTGGTGTCCTTAGGTAAGAATATCTTGAGTCCTCGCAAAATTGAGCTCCTATTCATAAAGACCTCTTGCTACCACTGTTGTGAATCTTTGGATAGCGTCTTCAGTGCGTGGCCAAATGTCTTTTGCTGTGCAAAGTAATGGTTTAATATTTGTGGAGTTGCTGGGCAACAGATCTATTACTAATCTGTGTTGCAAGCTTTAGCTTTCCTATATTTTGAATATACATCCTTTACACATTTATCTCTGGCTTACTGTAAATTCCCTCTTCCTTGTTGATCAAAGGATTATGAGTTCTGGGATATCCACAGCATGACCAAATTGTTTCTTTTCATACATGCAGGACTCTGCTTTTCTAAGCCAAGTGTGATATTATTGTTGGAACAAGGGAAAGAGCCCTGGATGGTGAAGAGAGAGCTGGCAAAAGGCTTGTGCTCAGGTGAGTGAAGAGGAAATAGGCAGGCAAAAACCTCTGGAGGTGAAGGCTCAGCTTGTCCCAGAGGTATCACCTCCTTACTCTTCTTTGTTGGCATGTTCTAGGTCTTATTAGAAATGTGGGGTCTTTTACAGTGTTCCCCCAAATTTGTTATTCTTCACTGTGTCTCCCTTAATACTTTGCTTCCTCCTTTCTAAGAACTCATTTATCTATTCTCTGAGTCGCATTCCTTCCCACGTTCATAAGTTTCTTCTAGTCTTTAAAAAATCTTTTCCTGATCTGATAAACTTTTGAGCTGTACAGACAGCTACAACTAAAGTGTCAGGTTCAAGTCTTGACTCTTACATGCAGTAAAATTTGGGGCAAATTACTTAACTTCTCTGTACTTTTATTGTCTGTAAAATGGGATATACTTTTAAAGTGCTTTAACAGTTCCTTTTTCATATTGTGAACTCAGACTGTTAGTTACTATTATTGTAGTAGTAGATCTCCAAATGCCTCATTTTTCTCTTGGTCAGTTCATTCATTCTTTCATTCCTTTCATAAACATTTACTGAATTTTTAAATAGTACATGCAAGATGCTAAGGCGCGACATATTTGTAGAAGTTATCAAACAATTGATGGGCTAGTAGCAGAGATATAGTATTAGCTATAAATGGCATATGTGAAAAGAAAGCTGACACAAGGAAGTGCAGAGAAAGAGGTGAGAGGCCAAGGAGTCCAGGTAACTGAGAAGGTGATGGTCTCTAACAAAAACACGGGTGAGAAGCTAAAAAATATTTGAGAGAAAAGAAATTAAGAGTTTAGGTTTGTGGCATAGGAAGGATTTTTAGATGGACATAGGAAGCATTGGGCAGCCCAGGTGGCTCAGCAGTTTAGCGCCACTTTCAGCCCAGGGCGTGATCCTGGAGACCTGGGATCGAGTCCCATGTCTGGCTCCCTGCATGAAGTCTGCTTCTCCCTCGGCCTGTGTCTCTGCCTCTCTCTCTCTCTCTCTCTCATGTCTTTCATGAATAAATAAATAAAATCTTTAAAAAAAAAAAAGACATAGGAAGCATTGAGGTAAAATGGAAGACTAAAGTTCAAAAGAAAATGCGAGTCACTGTAAATAGCTCTGTCGATACCACTCTGCAACTCACCCACCCCCAGTACTTTTCTCCAGTATTTTATGTCCTTGTTCAGCTTTTTAAGAACAGTGTTTGATGTGGGACTATAGTGTCAAAGAATATATGGTTAAATTTTATTTATTAATTATTATTAATCATACACATGAATGTATATTAGCATATATACATCATTTAAATAATAATAGAACAAAACCCATGTACCTATCTCTTAGCTTAAGATATAGAATATTGTAAGGTGCCTGGCTGGCCCAGCTGGTAGAACATGCTCCATGTTGGGTATATAGATTACTTTAAAAAAAAAAAAAAAAAAAAAAAAGGCGCAGCATTGGTGGCTCAGCGGTTTAGTGCTGCCTTTGGCCCAGGGTGTGATCCTGGAGACCCGGGATTGAGTCCCACGTCAGGCTCCCTGCATGGAGCCTGTTTCTCCGCCTGTGTCTCTGCCTCTCTCTCTCTCTCTCTGTGTCTCTTGTGGATAAAGAAATAAAATCTTAAAAGAAAAAAGAGAAAGAATAGAAAATTGTCAATGCCATTATGGGCCTTTGAGGGCCCCACCTAAAGATGCACCATTCCCCACCCATGGCTTGTCCCCACCCATTTTTTTTTTTAGTCCCCACCCATTATTGAGGATACCATTATTCTACAATTCTGCTTATTTTTTCTTGACTTTTCTTAATAGTTGTGCCATATACCCTTTAAAAATAGTATATTTGTGTATTTTCAACTTTTTACATGTGAAAATATATGGTGCATGTAATTCTGACTTTTTCTCATTTCAAAATTATATTCCTGAGGGGCACCTGGGTGGCTCAGTTGGTTAAGCATCTGACTCTTGATTTTGGCTCAGTCATGATCTCAAGGTTGTGAGATCGAGCCCTAAGTCGGGCTCTATGATGGGTGTGGTGCCTGCTTGAGATTCTCTCCCTCTGTCCTTCCCCTTTTCTCTCCCTCTCTCTCTCTAAAAAGAATTATATTCCTGAATTATATATATAATATTATATTATATTCCTATATTCATCCATGTTAATTTTAGTAGCTATTTTTTATCTGCTGAAATGTAATGTATTCCACAAACCGCAGTTTGCCTATTGAAGGTCATTTGAGTTGTTTCCATTTTGTGCTATTATAAATGTTAACTGCTGTGAACCTTAAACATGACTGTAGGTGCATATGCTTATATAGGGAATATATAATATATAAGCTAGAAATTCACTAGATAATGTTATTTACTTTCCAAAGTGCTTGTATTAACTTACATTTCTTTTTTTCTTTATTAACTTAACATTTCCAACAGCTGTGTATGAGAGTACTCATTGCTCTACACTCAGAAGTGAGAAGTTTAAAATTTTTTTTGCCAATTTGGTGGGTGTGAAATATTATCTTATACTGCCATCACTTGATTACAAAATAAATTAGACATCTTATTTTGTATTTATAATGGCCATTTGGATTTCCTCCTTTGTGAACTGCCTGCTCACAATCTTTTGCTCATTTTGGGGAAGGTTGTCTTCTGTATATATGTTTGTAATTTATATTTTTGAGTTGACATTTTGTTTAAAATCTTTTTGTATTCTAAACTCATATAGATATTCTCAAATTGTTTTCTAAAGATTTTCCTTTTGTATTTAGGGCTATAATCCAATCGAAATTGATTTTTGAGATTGAAGTAAAAATTTAATTTCTGTGCCTTATGGAAAACCAAATGTCCTAGACTTTTTGAAGAAATGAGCTCTTTTTGCTCATTGTTCAGAATGTTATATCTTAATATATTAAGTTATAGTATATATGTGGGTCTGATTTTGAGCTCCATGTCATTGATCTCTTTTTTTCTTATGCTGGCACCACACTGTCTTAATTAAAATACTTCATTGTAAGGCAGAGTATCTGTTAGGGCAAGTCCCTTATACCTTGTTTATTTCTTCATAATTTCTTGTTTGCTTATTAGCCATCTGAATAAAGTTTAGAACCAGCTTATTAGTTTCCACCAGAAAACAACAAAAAAAGCGGTTGGCTTTTGATTGAAATTTACTTATTCTGTATGTCAATTTTATAAATTTTTCTCTTTTTTTTAAAAGATTTATTTATTTATTCATGAGAGACACAGACTGAGAGAGAGAGGCAGAGACATAGGCAGAAGGAGAAGCTGGCTCCCCGGAGGGAGCCGGATGCAGGACTCAATCCCAGATCTGGGGATAATGACCTGAACCAAAGGCAGGTGCTCAACCACTGAGCCATTCAGGCGTCCCTATACACTTTTCTGTTTATAATTTTTTTTATTCTGTGGTTTCTCTCTGCATTTACTGAGCTTATAAAACTTTCCTTTAGTATGTTTTATAATTTTCTCCATAAAGGCCATATACATCTTCTGTTAGATTAATTCCTGGGCATCATAGTTTTATTACTTTGTTAAATGTTGTGTATATTTTCTATTTGCTACTCATGTATTGAAATGAACTTAACTTTTATACATTGACCTTATATCCAGTAATGTTGCCATGCTCTCCCATTAATGCTAATAGTTTTTAGATTTCTTTGGATTTTTTTCTCTGGGCAGGCGTATCTGTGAATAATGGTGGTTTCATTTTAAATTCTTAAACCTTTAATTTCTTTTTCCTGTTGCCCTTAGATATTCAGTACAATAGGAACTGAGGTAGTGATAGCAGGCATTCTTTTTTTTTAAGTTATAATTTTAATTCCAGTTAGTTAATGTATTGTGTTATATTAGTTTCAGGTATACTATAGTGATTCAACAATTCCATACATCACCCAGTGCACATCACAAGTGTACTCCTTAATCTCCATCATGTATTTAACCCATCCCCCTTGATAACTCCCTTCCCCTCTGATAACCCTCAGATTTCTGTAATTAAATCTGTTTCTTGGTTTGTCTTTATCTCTTTTCCCCTTTGCTTGTTTGTTTCTTAAATTCCACATACGAGTGCAATCATATGTTGTCTTTCTCTGACATTTTTCACTTAGCATAATACTCTCTAATTCTATGCATGTCATTCCAAATGGCAAAATTTCATTCTTTTTTATGGCTGAATAATATTTAGTGTGTGTATATATATATGTGTGTATATCAATTTAGTGTATTTAGGCTGCTTCCATAATTTGGCAATTGTAAATAATGCTGCTATAAACATAGGGTGGCATGTATCCCTTTGAATGAGTGTTTTTGTATTCTTTAGGTAAATATCCAGTACTGCAATTACTGGATCATAGGGTAGTTCTGTTTTTAACTTTTTGAGTAACCTCCATACTCTTTTCCACAGTGGCTGCACAGTTTGTATTCCTAACAGTTCACGAAGGTTTCTTTTTCTCCACATCTTTGCCAACACCTGTTCTTTCTTGTGCTATTTATTTTAACCATCCTGACAGGTTTGAGAGGTGATATCTCATTGTAATTTCGATTGCCATTTTCCTAATCATGAGTGATGATGAGTATCTTTTTATGTATCTGTTGGTCATCTGTATGTCTTCTTTAGATAAATGTCTGTTCATGTCTTCTGCCCATTTTTTAATTGGATTATTTGTTTTCTGGCTGTTGAATTGTATAAGTTCTTTATATATTTTGGATATTAACTCTTTATCAGATATGTCATTTGCAGATATCTTCTCCCATTCTATAGGTTGCCTTTTAGTTTTCTTGATTGTTTCCTTTGCTGTGCAGAAGCTTTTTATTTTGATGAAGTTCCAATAGTTTATTTTTGTTTTTATTTCCCTTCCCTCAAAGGAGCTATCTAGAAAAATGTTGCTATAGCCAATGTCAGAGAAATTACTATCTGTGTTCTACTCTAGGATTTTTATGGTTTCGAGTCTCACATTTAGGTTTTTAATCTACTTTGAGGAATTTTTTTTGGTATGTGTATGGTGTAAGAAAGTGGTCCAGTTTCATTCTTTTACATGTTGCTGTCCAGTTTTCCCAACTCCATTTGTTGAAGAGACTTTTTTCCATTGGATAGTCTTCCCTGGTTTGTTGAAGATTAATTGACCATATAATTGTGGTTTTATTTCTGGATTTTCTATTCTGTTCCATTGATCTATGTGTCTATTTTTGTGCCGATACCATACTGTTGGTTTTGTTAAAATTTTATTTTTAAGTAATCTCTATACCCAATCTTGAGATCAAGAGTTGCCCACTCCACTGACTAAGCCAGCTTGGGTGGCCCCTGGTATCATATGTTTTGATTATTACAGCTTTGTAATATCACTCAAATCCAGAATTGTGATGCCTGCAGCTTTGCTTTGTTTTTTCAAGATTGCTTTGGCTATTTGGGGTCTTTTGTGGCTCCATATACATTTTAGGATTATCTGCTCTATTTCTGTGAAAAATGCTGTTGTCATTTTGATAGGGATTGCATTAAATATGTAGATTGCTTTGGGCAATGTAGACACTTTAACAGTAGTTCTTCCAGCCCATGGGTATAGATGTTTTTCCATTTCTTCATCTCATCTTCAATTTCTTTCATCAGTGTTTTATAGTTTTTAGAGGACAGTTCCTTCACCTCTTTGGTTAAGTTTATTCCTAGGTATCTTATTATTTTTGGTGCAATTATAAATAGGGTTGTTTTCTTAATTTCACTTTCTGCTCTTTCATTATTGGTATATAAAAATGCAGCATTTCTGTACATTGATTTTGTATCCTGCAATGTTACCGAATTTATTTGTTTTAGCAATTTTTGATGGAGTCTTTTGCATTTTCTATATATAGTGTCAAGTCATCTAATAGTGAAGATTTTACTTCTTCCTTATTGATTTTGATGCCTTTTATTTCATTTTGTTGTAGGATGTATGATTTTTGGTCTTAATGACAGTGCCTTCATATTTTGTTATTAATAATTCTGCTATTTAAATGTTTTGGTAGATACCTTTTTATTCCTTTTTGCTAGAGTTTCATTGTGGAAAGATATTGAGTTTTACCATTTTTCTGTCTCTATTGATGATTAGATGGTTTTTAGTTTTTCATCTCTTTTTTTTTTTTTTTTTTAATTTTTATTTATTTATGATAGTCACACAGAGAGAGAGAGAGAGAGAGAGGCAGAGACATAGGCAGAGGGAGAAGCAGGCTCCATGCACCGGGAGCCCGACGTGGGATTCGATCCCGGGTCTCCAGGATCGCGCCCTGGGCCAAAGGCAGGCGCTAAACCACTGCGCCACCCAGGGATCCCAGTTTTTCATCTCTTAATGTGGTGCTTTACCTATTACATTTTTAATGTTGAACCGACTTTGTAGTCCTGAGGCAAAACCATCTTTATATCTTTTTTCATTCATGGCTACTTACTGTTTGCTAATATATTGTTTAGGTTTTTTGCACCTATGTTAATCAATGAAGTTGATGTTCAGTTTTCCCTTTGAGTACTCTTGTAAGATTTTGGAATCAAGATACTAGTCTCATAAAATTTATTGATGAGTATTCCTTTTTTTTCTTCCTTAGAATAATTTGTATATAATCAAAATTCTTTGTTTTTTGAATTTTTGATAGAAATTTGTTCATCTTGGCCTGTGATTTTTTTGTGTGTGTGAAAAGAATTTAAACTATTAATTCAATTTGTTATAAGATCCTGTTTTTCCTATAATCATGGAGTTATAGTATTTTTTCTAGGAATTTTTACATCCTATGTAAATATTCAATTTATTAAAGTTCTCCATTATTTTCTCTTATCTAAAGTTGGCAATGTATGTTATTATGACCTCTTTTTTCTTCCAAAAAGGGAGAAAGATTTTTTCCATGCATTTATCGTTTTTGTATTTTCAGACTTTTTTTCCACTTCACTGATCCTCTCTAATTTATCTTTTTAAAAATTTCACGTATTTCTCTTCTTTATTATTTAATTCTTTCTACATTTGTTTATGCTATTCTATTTTTAACTTTTAAAGTTAGATAATTCATTGTTTTTGAGGATTTTTCTTTTCTGTTATAAGCACTTGACATATTAAGGAATAGGGGTACCTGACTGGCTCACTTGGTAGAACATGTGACTCTTGATCTTGGAGTTGTGAGTTCAAGCCCTACCCTGGGTATAGAGATAACTTAAAAATACAATATTTTTTTTTGACGACTGTATTAGGAATGTATTCCACATGATTTGATAGGTTGTATTTTTGCTATCATGTATATCTAAGCATTTTCTAATTTCCATTGATTTTCTTTTTCTGGATCCATGAATTACCTGGAATTTTTAGGTTCCAAATTAAAGTATTTTGTTTCTTTAACTGTACTGTGGTTAGAAAATATGGTCTATTTAATTTAAATTCTTTGAAACTTATTTTATGTCTTAGTAGTTAATTTTGGTAAATAATGTGTCCTAGAAAATATTATGTTTCTGGTTGTGCAATATACAGCATTTGATATATGTTCATTGGATTAAGCTCATTATTTTTGCTGATCAAATCTGTGTCTTTATTGATTTAAAAAATCTGAAAAGTCAATTATCAAAGACATGTTTAAAAACTCTGATGGTGGGGATCCCTGGGTGGCGCAGCGGTTTGGCGCTTGCCTTTGGCCCAGGGCGCGATCCTGGAGACCCGGGATCGAATCCCACGTCGGGCTCCCGGTGCATGGAGCCTGCTTCTCCCTCTGCCTCTCTCTCTCTCTCTCTGTGACTATCATAAAAAAAAAAAAAAAAAATAACTCTGATGGTGTGGGCAGCCCCGGTGGCTCCGCAGTTTAGCGCCACCTACAGCTCAGGGCGTGATCTTGGAGACCCGGGATCAAGTCCCACGTCCTGAGCCCTGCGTGGAACCTGCTTCTCCCCCTGCTTGTGTCTCTGCCTCTCTCTCTGTGTCTCTCATGAATAAATAAATAAAAATTTTAAAAAAACCTCTGATGGTGAATACATAGATTTTTTAAATTTATGACAACAGGTTTTCTATATTTTGGAAGTATTTTATTAGGTCATATATTTTCTGAATTGTTTTATCTTTCTGGTAAATTCTTCCATATATTATTGTTATCTCTTTAAATGATTGTTACCCTCTTTAAACTAGTGATGATTTTTCCCTTAACGATTTTGCTTGATATTAGTATAGCTACCTTAGCCTTCTTTTGTTAGTATTTCCTTAGCATAGTTTTTCTATCCCTTTACTCCGTTACTTTGGTATCTCTCCTTTGGAAAAAGGTATTTTCAAGTCCTTTGCCTAGTTTTGAATTGTGTTCTTGTTGAATTGTAGGAGTTCTTAATAAATGCTGGATATATATGCTTTTCAGGTGCATAATTTGCAGATGTTTTCTCCCATTCTGTGGCTTGCCTTTTTTACCTTGTTGATTATAATCTTTGATGTATAAAAGTTTTTAATTTTCATGAAATTTAGTTTTTCTTTTCCCTTGATGGCTATGCTTTATGATATCATAACCAAGAAATCATTGTTAAATTCAATGTCATGAGGAATTTTAGTTTGCAACTAAAAGTATTTTATATTTAGGTCTTACATTTAGGTCTTTGATCCACTTGGGGTTAACTTTTGTATTTAATGTAAAGGAAGAACCCAGCTTTATTGTTTTGGATGTGGATATCCAGTTTTCTCAGCACCATTTGTTGTAAAACCTATCCTTTCCCCATGGAATGATCCTGGCACCCTTATCACCTGTATGTCTTCTTTGGGAAAATATCTTTTCCTGTCTTCTTCCCATTTCTTAACTGGATTATTTGGTTTTTGGGTTTGAGTTTGATATATTCTTTATAGATTTTTTTAAAAGATTTTATTTATTCATGAGAGACACACAGAGAGAGAGAGAGAGAGAGAGAGGCAGAGGCCCAAGCAGAGGGAGAAACAGGCTCCAATGCAAGGAGCCCAACGTGGGACTTGATCCCAAGTCTCCAGGATGAGGCCCTGGGCTGAAGGCCGTGCTAAACCGCCGAGCCACCTGGGCTGCCCTCTTTATAGATTTTTGATATTAACCCTTTATCGGGTAGGTCATTTGAAAATATCTTCTCCGATTCAGTAGGTTGCCTTTTAGTTTTGTTGACTTTCCTTCGCTGTGCAGAAGCTTTTTATTTTGATGAAATCCCAGTAATTTTTGCTGTTTCCTTTGCCTCAGGAGACCTATCTAGTAAGAAGTTGCTATGGCTGATGTCAGAGGTTACTGCCTATGTTGTCCTCTAGTATTTTGATGGTTTCCTGTCTCATAATTAGGTCTTTCCTCCATTTTGAATTTATTTTTGTGAAATAAGAAGGTGATCCAGTTTTCCCAACACCATTTGTTGAAGAGACTGTCTTTTTTCCACTGGATATTCTTTCCTGCATTGTCGAAGATCAATTGACTATATGGTAATGGTTTCATTTCTAGATTTTTTATTCTATTTTTGGTATGTCTGTTTTCGTGCCAGTACCATACTTTCTTGATCATTACACTTTGTAATATATCTTGAAATCCAGAATTGTGATGCCTCCAGCATTGCTTTGCTTTTTCAAGATTGCTTTGTCTATTCAGGGTCTTATGTGGTTCCATATAAATTGTAGGATTGTTTGTTCTAGCTCTGTGAAAAATACTGTTGGTATTTTGATAGGTATTATATTAAATGTGTAGATTGCTCTGAGTAATATAGACATTTTAATGATATTCTTTTAATCCGTAAGCATGGAATATTTTTCCATTTCTTTTTTTTTTTAAGATTTTATTTACTTATTCATGAGAGAAGAGAAACAGAGGCAGAGACATAGACAGAGGGAGAAGCAGGGAGCCTGACATGGGACTTGATCTCAGGACTCTGGTATCACAACCTGAGCCAAAGGCAAATGCTCCACCATTGAGCCACCCAGGTGCCCCTGTTTTTCCATTTATTTGTGTCATCTTCATTTTCCTTTATCAGTGCTGTATAGTTTTCAGAATACAGGTCTTTCACCGGTTAGGTTTATTCCTAGATATCTTCTGGATTTTGGTACAATTGTAAAAAGGATTGACTCCTTGATTTCTCTTTCTGTTGCTTCATTATAGGTGTATAGAAATGGAATACTTTTTTTCTTCCAAGATTCTACTTAAATTTGAGTTAGTTAACATATAGTGTAGTATTACTTTTAGGAGTAGAATTTAATGATTCATCACTTATATATAACATTCAGTGCTCGTCACAGCAAGTGTCCTCCTTAATGACCATCACCCATTAGCCCATCGCTCCCCTCTCTCATCTTCCTTCTAGCAAACCTCAATGCTCAATGTGTTCTCTATAGTTAAGAGTCTCCTGGTGTACCTAGGTGGATCAGTTGTTTGAGCATCTGACTCTTGATCTCAGCTCAGGTCTTGATCTCACAGACGTGGGTTCAAGCCCCACACTGGGTTTCATGCTGGGCATGGAGCCTACTCAAAAGAGAGAGTCTCTTATGGTTTGCCTCCCTTTCTGTTTTTATCTTATTTTACTTTCCCTTCCATTTCCCTATCTTCATCTTTTTTTCCCTTAAATTGTACATTTGAGTAAAATCATATGGTATTTGTCTTTCTCTGACTTATTTCACTTAGCATAATACACTTTAGTTTCATCCTCATCATTGCAAATAGCAAGATTTCATTCTTTTTGATGGCTAAATAATATTCCACATCTTCTTTATCCATTCATTAGTTGATGCACATGTGGTCTCTTTCCATAATTTGGCTATTGTTGATAGTGTTACTATAAACATTGGGGTGCTTGTATTTATCCTTTGGATAAATACCTAATAGTGCAATTGCTGGGTCATAAGGCAGTTCAGTTTTTAACTTTTTGAGGAACCTCCATACTGTTTTCCAGAGTGGCTGTACCAGTTTACATTCCCACAAACAGTGAAATTTTCCACATCCTTGCCAACATCTGTTGTTTCCTGAATTGCTAGTTTTAGCCATTCTGACAGTATGAGGTGGTATCTCATTGTGGTTGATTTGTATTTCCCTGATGATGAGTGATGTTGAACTTTTTTTTTTTCATGTGCCATTAATGCAACATTTTTCTATACATAGATTTTTGTCCAGAGGCTATAATGAATTCATGTATCAATTTTAGCAAGTTTTTGGAGTCTTTTAGATTTTCTATATAGAGTATCATGTCATCTACAAATAGTGAAAGTTTGACTTCTTCCTAATGATTTGGATATCTTTTTTTCCCTTTATGTTGTCTGATTGCTGTGGCTAGGACTTCCAGTACTATGTTAAATAACAGTGGTGAGAGGGGCATCTGGATGACACCATCAGTTAGGCTTTTGGTTTTGTCTCAGGTTGTGATCTCAGGGTTGTGAGATGGAGCACTGTGTTGGGCTTAGCATTTAGTGCAGAGTCTACTTAAGTTTATCTCTTCTTCTCCCTCTGCTGCTCCCATTCATGCTCTCTCTCTCTCACTCAAATAAATAAATAAATCTTAAAAAAATAGTGGTGAGAGTGGACATCCCTGTCTTGTTCCTAACTGTAGTGGAAGAGCACTCAGTTTTTCCCTATTGGGGATGATAATAGCTGTGGGTCTTTTATATATGTTGGCACCCTTATCAAAAGTCATTTGATCATATACATGAGGTTTTATTTTGGGGCTTTCAATTTTCTACTCTATTATTCTGTATGTCTGTCTTTATGCCAGTACCACAATGTTTTGATTACTATACTTTGTAGAAAGTTCTGAAATCAGGGAGTGTGAGACTTTGTTCTTCCTTTTCCAGATTTGTTCTGGAACTTTGTTCTTCATCTTCAAGATTATTTTCACTATTTGGGGTCCATTGAGATTCCATATGAATTTTAGAATTAATTTTTCTTATTTCTGAAAAAAATCATTGGGATTTGATGGGGATTGCACTGAATCTGTGGATACTTTAGGTAGTATGGACATCTTAGCCATATTAAAGTTCTAATCCATAAATTCGGAATATCTCCATTTACTTATATTTTATTTGATTTCTTTCTGCAATGTTTTGTAGTTTTCATTGTACAAATCTTTCACCTCCTTGATTAGTTCTTATTTTATTCTTTTTTATGCTATTGTAAATAGAGTTGTTTTCTTAATTTCCTTTTCAGATTGTTCATTGTTCATGTACACAAATGCAATTAGTGTATTGACTCTGTACCCTGCTACTTTGCTGAATTTATTAGTTCTAATGTGGGGGGGCATGTGGAGTCTGTATTGTTTTTACGTATAAGAGCATGTCATCTACAAACCCATAATTTTACTTCTTTATAATTTGGATTTTTAAAATTTATTTTTCTTATTTTCTTAGCTAATCACTCTGGCTAGAATATCCAGTACTATATTGACTAGAAGTAGTGAAAGTGGGCATTCTTGCCTTGTTCCTGGTAATTTTAGAGGAAAACTTTCAGTCTTTCACCATTGAATGTGATGTTAGCTGTGGGCTTTTCATATATGGCTTGTATTATGTGGAAGTAGTTTCCTTCCATTGCCAGTTTGTTGAGTGTTTTTATCATGAAAGGGTGTTGGATTTTGTCAGATGCTTTTTCTGCACCAATTGGAATGATCATGTTTTTTCCTTCATTCTGTTAATGTATGTTACATTAATTTTTTTCTGAACCATCCTTGCATTCCAGAAATAAATTCCACTTGGTCATGGTGTATAATCCTTATAATATGCCGTTGAATTCAGTTTGCTAGTATTTGTTGATGATTTTTATTTACATCGAAGCTCATAGAGTATATTGGTCTCTAGTTTTCTTATAGTATTCTTACTCTGGCTTTGGTATCAGAGTAATGCTGGCCTCAAAGAATGAGTTTGGAAGTCTTTACTCCTCTTCATGTCTTTGGAAGAGTTTGAGGAGGAGTTGTGCAAATTCTTTAAATGTTTGGTAGAATTCACCACAGGCACTATCAGGTTCTAGGCCTTTTCTTGTTGGAAGGTTTTGGATGGATTACTGTTTTAGTAGACTTATTAGCTATGGGTATGTTCAGATTTTCTATTTCTTTGTTATTCAGTCTGGTAGGTTGTGTATTTCTTAGAATTTGTCCATTTTATCCAGTTTATTAGCTAGCCCATTTGTTGGCATGCAGTTGTTCACAGAACTCTCTTATAATCCTTTTTATTCCTGTATACTTGGTAATAATGTGGCACATTTTATTTCTGATTTTAGTTACTGGAGTCTTCTTTTATTTTTCTTAGTCAATCCAAATAAAAGTTTGTCAGTTTTGTTGATCTTTTTCAATGACTCTTGGTTTTGTTGATTCTATTATTTTGTTTATCTCTGCTTTAATCTTTCTTATTTTCTTCTTTCTCCTAGCTTTGGGTTTAGTTTGCTCTTTTTCTAGTTTATTAAGATATAATGTTAGCTTGCTGAACTCTTTCTTCTTTTTTTTTTTTCTTTCTTCTTTTTTAATGTAAGCATCAATGATATACATTTCCCTTGTAGCACAGCTTTGCTGTATCTTGTAAGTTTTGGAATGTTGTATTTTTATTCCCATGGGTTTCAAGATAACTTGCAATTTCTTCTCTGACCCATTGGTTAAGCATTTAACTTCCACATATTTGTGGATTTTTTCCAGTTTTCATTTTGCTATTGATTTCTAACTTCATTATGATTAGGAAAGATAATTTGTATGATTTCAGTCTTTAAATTTATTAATGCATATTTTATGGACAATGCATAGCCTATCCTAGACACATGTTTACTTTTCTAATAAACTTTAGGATTTAAAAAAAATTCTTAAGGTCAATTTGCCAAACTGCATAATCTAAGAGAGCAGTGCTACACAAGACTGCTTATTTCAGACACCAGCTGAAAGCTTAGGGATCTTCAGGGCCACCCTGTTTTCTGATCAGCCAGGTACAGATAACAGGGTACCTGTAATCACCCTCAGGTTTTATGATACACAACAGCAGCTCACAGAGGTTATATTATGATTACAGTTTTGTTTTTAACAAAAGGTACAAGGAACCAGCCAGAAGTAGAGGGCACAAAGGGCAAGGTCTGGGAGTGCTACAAACATGAAAGGGCCCTCCAGACATCTTAGTATTCAAAAGAATAAGCTCTCAAGAGAGCATCAGTGTATAGGGTTATTTATTTTTTGGATTTTGGTTTCATTATGGAGGCATGATTGAGTGAGTCGTTGCCCAGTGCCCAACATGATTCAATCTCCAGCCTCCTTCCCCTCCCAGAAGTCAGACTGATATCATGGGGGTTCAAAGTACCAACCCTTTAGTCACATGGTGGTTCTTTCTGGCATGGCTAGCCTCCATCCTAAATCATCACATTAGCAAAAACTATAAAGGGGCAAGTTGTGAGTCATAAACTATAGTTATGAGCTATCAGGTATGGTTCCAAGGGCTCACTATGAATAACAATGACACTCCTTCCAGGAATATAGAGGGTTTAGAGGGTTACCACTTGGGAGCCAATAGACTAAGTCCTGCCAAAATCTTTATTACACAATTAAAAAAAAATTTACAACGAAGTTCTGATTGTGAATTTAGAATTAATGGCTATACATAGTTGGTTCTTCATATAGAAAAGCAAAGTATGCATCTTCTCCCTTTATGCAAATTTATGGGGGGCAGTGGGTCCCTCATTAGAATTATAAAGCTTTTGCTCATTTCTTGTAAAGTTTATTTTTAGGATATTTTCCCTCTTCATTGTTGTTGTCAATGGTAAAGTTACCTTCTGAGGTTATTTTTTTGTGCTTTCTTTTTTTAAAGATTTTATTTATTAATTCATGAGAGACAGAGAGAGAGAGAGAGAGCCCTGGAATTGAGTCCTGCATCAGGCTCCCTGCTCAGCAGAAAGTCTGCTTCTCCCTCTCGCTCTGACCCTCTGCCCTGCTTCGCATGCACACTCTCTGTCTCAAATAAATAAAATCTACTAAAACATTGCAAAATGATACATTCTTACTTGAAAAAATAAGTATACCAGTAATCTCCTTTCTACACAGCTTCTACATTCTTTTATGCACCTTTTTTTAATGTAATGACTCATTTCTGGTGTTTTGCAAGTAACAACATACATATAATTCTTTTTAATGGTCACTATGGTTAGCTGTTATTTTTATACTTTTGTGACATTTCTTGACTAATTTTCCAGGTTTTTTATTCTTTTATTTTATTCTTTTTCAGCATAAGTATTCTTTTTCAGTATAAATCATTGAACAAGTTGATTTTCATTACAATCTTCAATTTAATATCGGGTTGTATTAATGTTCTCAGCCATGATTTTTTTGTTTAACATTTATTCCTTCTTAATCTCTTTTGGTTCTCTTTTCTCAAATATCTTACTTAATGTTAGAGTGCTCTAGGGTTCATTTCTTGCTCCTTTCTCTTCTCTTTATCTACACTCATTCTCTTGGTAATGTAGTCTCTTTAACTACCATGTATATGCTGTCAATTCCTAATTTAAAATCTCTAGTCCAGACCTCTGTCTTAAACTCAGTTTCATGGGTCCCGCCTGCCTTTTCAGCATTTCCATTTCAATGTCTAAAAAACACTTTATTATTTTCAAAACTGAATTCCAGATCTTCCATGTCTTTCCACTTAAACCTGCTGTACCCATGGCCTTCCCCATCACTGTTTTTTTTTAAGATTATTTATTTATTTATTCATGAGAGACATAGAGAAAGAGGCAGAGACATAGGCAGAGGGAGAAGCAAGCTCCCCACAGGAAGCCTGATGTGGGGCTTGATTCCAGAACCCTGGGATCATGTCCTGAGTTAGAGGCAGACACTCAACCACTGAGCCACCCAAGTGCCTCCCCCATCACTGTTGATGCTAATCCATCCTGCCATTGCTCAGATCATAAACTTTGAATGCTTCTTTGTCTCATTTTTCTGTTAAGTTTCATAACCAATCTGTCAGGATATTGTCCTGGCATTTCCTACAAAACATGCCTAGAATCTGACCATCTCAGTATACCTCCATTGCTAGCTTTCTGGTCTAGACCCTCATTGTCTTCACCTGGATTACTACAATCATAGGTCCCCTTGCTTCTTCTCTGTTCGCCACCTTTCTATATTTTTATTAAACTGTAAATGGATATCACTCCTCTACTCCACAAACACTTCAGTAGTTCTCTGTCCCACTCAGGAAATCATATAAAGTTTAAGTATTCTTATCTTTTATCTCCTGATCTCATCTCTTCCTACACTCACCTTCCTGCTATTCCTCAAACATGGAAACATGTTTCTACTTTTAGGCTGTTTCCTTTGCCCAAAATGCTCTTTCTCCATATATCTAAGTGACTAACTTCTTCACTTCCTTCGGATCTTTGATTAAATGTTAACTTGCTAATTATTCCTACCTCTAACTTTGCCAACATTCCTAATCTCTTTTACCCTGCTTTTCCTTTTCTGTAGCTCTTAGTACTTTCTAATATACAATAAAATTACTCATTTAGCATTTATTTCCTATCTCCCCAAAGAATATAAGGTCCACAAAAGTAAGGATCTTTGTTTTGTTTACTATAATATTAAAAGCATTTAGAAGAGTATATGGCACAAGGTTCAATGAATATTCTTGAAAAAAAGCAACTATAAGAATGGAGGTTATTTCAGTGCCTATATTTATGCATACATGCATAAAATTATAACCAAGTCCATCCACCTCCATAATTCTTTATTTACTGGAGATTTACCTTACTGACTTTCTTATAATTCTAGTCATTCCTTCTCAAGTTTCTTTGTGACCTATTTTGTTTCTCGCAAACATCAGAACTTAAAAAGCCAATGTTCTTATGGGTTTTATCTATTAAATTCACATACTCCATTTTTTGAATGCACTTTCATAAATGTTCCTTCTGGTACATGATAGAGGAGACCGTTTTTTAATTATTATTTTTCAGGCTGGGAATCTATGTGTGAGACTGAAGAACTAACTTCAAAGCAGGACATCTATGAAGCACAATCATCACAAAAGATAATAGAAAAACTTACAAGCTATAGCCTTGAGTATTCTAGTTTAAGAGAAGAATGGAAATGTGAGGGCCATTTTGAGAGACAGCCAGGAAGTGAGAAGGCATGTTTCAAGGAAGAGACAATCACTGATGAAGAAGCCCGTATTAATAGAAGAGCACAAGAATATAACAAATCTTGGGGAAGTTTCCATCCAAACACATTGCTTCATACACAACAGATAATCACCAAAGAGGAGAAAGTACATAAACATAATACACATAAGAAAAGCTTTAAAAGAAATTTAATGGCCGTTAAGCCCAAGAGTATCTATACAGAGAAGAAACTTTTGAAATGTAATGACTGTGAAAAAGTCTTTAGCCAGAGCTCATCTCTTACTCTTCATCAAAGAATTCATACTGGAGAGAAACCATATAAATGTATAGAATGTGGAAAAGCCTTCAGCCAGCGATCAAATCTTGTTCAACATCAGAGGATTCATACTGGAGAGAAACCCTATGAATGTAAGGAATGTAGGAAAGCCTTCAGTCAGAATGCACATCTTGTTCAACATCTGAGAGTTCATACTGGAGAAAAACCTTATGAATGCAAGGTATGTAGGAAAGCCTTTAGCCAGTTTGCTTACCTTGCTCAACATCAGAGAGTTCATACTGGAGAGAAACCTTACGAATGTATTGAATGTGGGAAAGCATTTAGCAATCGATCATCCATTGCTCAACATCAGAGAGTTCATACTGGTGAGAAGCCTTATGAATGTAATGTCTGTGGGAAAGCATTTAGCCTTCGTGCATACCTTACTGTACACCAGAGAATACATACTGGGGAGAGACCCTATGAATGTAAGGAATGTGGAAAGGCTTTCAGCCAGAATTCACATCTTGCTCAACATCAGAGAATTCATACTGGAGAAAAACCTTATAAATGTCAAGAATGTAGGAAAGCATTCAGCCAGATTGCCTACCTTGCCCAACATCAAAGAGTTCATACTGGAGAGAAACCCTATGAATGTATTAAATGTGGGAAGGCTTTTAGCAATGACTCATCCCTTACTCAACATCAGAGAGTTCATACTGGAGAGAAGCCTTATGAATGTAATGTTTGTGGAAAGGCTTTTAGTTACTGTGGATCCCTTGCCCAACATCAGAGAATTCATACTGGAGAGAGACCCTATGAATGTAAGGAATGCAAGAAAACTTTCAGGCAGCATGCACACCTTGCTCATCATCAGAGAATCCATCTTGGGGAGTCACTCTCACCACCCAATCCAGTCAATCACCAAGTCCTCTAGACACTATCTCATAAATATTCCCAGAATTTATACTCTTTTCTCTCTCTCTAATGTTGTTGCCCTAGTCTAAGATTTATCTCACTTGGATCACCATGCTGTAGCTTTCTAACAGGTCTTCCTATATCAACTTTGGTCCCCTTAAATTCATTTCCCACCATACCCCAAACTTATTTTTTTCTTTTGGAGTATAAGAATACATCACTGCCTCCATTTAAAACTTTTTTTTTTTTTTTTGGTTTACTGTTGTTCTTAAGCTAATATCCACAGTCTGAAAATTGTCTATGAGGCACTTCATTATATGATTCTTATATACCTTTTGGCCTTATTTTATTCCAGTCTCCTTATCTGAGCACTAGGCACTTACCAGGACTAAGAGCTTCGATTCTGGAAAATCATAGCTCTACCACTACTGTGGCATTGTGTGACTTTGAGTAATTTGTTTGACTTGTACAAACCTCAGGGTTTTCTTTAATTCTTAAAATAGGGATAATAAAGGATACTGTATTGTAGAAATGTGATTATTAAATGAAATAGTGTCTGTTGTAGATTGATACATATTAAGTAATAAATTTGCATGTAAAGTGCTTCACATAGCACATCAAATATAGCAGATATCCAATAAATCATAATAGCTAACATGTATTGAGTGTGTACTATGCATCAGGCACTGTTCTACATACTCAACATATATTAGCTCACTCCTCTCACAACTAGAAGAAAATTCCTAGGGAGACAAAGTAGAACATCCCTGAGAGGCAGCAGGTCAGAATTGAGAAAACCCCAAAATTTTAGAAACAGAAGTGGAGTCTTCATATTCTAGATAAGTAATCAATACAGACACATGTAATAGAACTATTCACACCTTCAGCCAGTTTCAGGAAGTTTCTAAAGAGAGTTAGATAAACTAATCAACATAAAGAAAATGATTCACTGAGAAGAATACAGAACTCACATTTACATCAAGAAAAAAATAGAGTATCACAACTAACTGCAAAAAAACAATAAACATAGAAATTCATACTATCCCATAAAAAGGCACCAAGCCCAGGCAATTGTATTGGGTGAATTTAGGTAAATTTAAAAGCATTTAAATTGCTTCATACCACAGAAAAATTATAAAGTTTGTAAAATTTTAACTAGTGGTTGTAAAATTGAAACCAAAAGTGAACTGAAGGAAAAAAGTTAGACAAATATATATAGGCTTTCATATATATGTATTTTATAGATTTCAAATATATATATGCTTCCACTCATTCAGTGAATATTGAGTAGCTACTGTTTGTTCAAAACTTTTATATATGAGGAGACAATGATCCATACTAAGATTATATCCTCATAGAGTTAAATTGAAGTTCGAAGGCTGAAATTGTTTATACTTAAATATAAAACAATAGATTTTCTAGACCCAGCAAAATGAATAATAAACTGAGGAGTATCATATAGTCCAGGCTGAATAGACTCAGGATAATAAAGTTGTTATTACCAATTCACAAATTCACTGCAGTTAGAACCAAAATTCCTCAGGTCTTTTTGCCCTTTAATTTCACAACTTTGTTCTGAAATTCATGAAGTGTGAATTGTTAAGAGCAAGAAAATTGTTGAATCTGACCTATTTGTAGAAGTTCTGCATATGATAAACATGGTTTATCCCTATAGAGAATGGATGGAGTTGGAGCTATTAGAATATTTGTTTATATCCATCACAGTAAGGGATATGCAAATAAAACCACAGTGAACTCTTTCAAAATCATCACTTTGCCAAAAGCATCACAGAGCCAATTACTGGAAACATGTGGAGCAGTAGGAATGTTCATACAGTGCTATTGGAAGTAGTTGTATTTAGGATAATTTAGCAATATCTAGTAAAGTTGAAAATGTGGATACTCTCTGACCCAGCAGTTCCATACTTAAACCTCTTATAGTCTCTCCTCATGTGTTTAGGGTGATATACATGAAAGTCTATTTCAGCATTATTTGAGAATGAAAAGCTTAAAGCAATCAAAATAACCATTAGGGTGGATATAAGCTATAGCCCAAGTTAAAACGAATGAAGTAGAACTACTTCTATTAACATGGATAAATCTTAATAATGAAATTGAACTAGGGAGTATTTTGTATGAGATGGTACCACATATAAATTTTAAAAATATGCAAATTGATGCTATGTGTATTTTCCATGGCTAAATATCATAGATTTATTGTTACAACAGTCACGGAAATAATAATTAAATCCAAAACAGTGGTGACATCTGGAGGGGGAGAAAAATGAGACTGAGAAAAGGAGGCAAAAGGGAGATACCTTTTAATCATTTATTTCTTTAAAAAATAAGCAAATATGGCCAATTCTTATAAATTGATAAAGCTGGTTGTTGGTTTATAGGTAGGTTCTTATTCTCTGTATCAATTTCATAATAAAAAATAAAGAACAGTTAAATATTGGTTTTTGTCAGGTTATTTCCTTACTATATACTTCAGGCATGCCACTGCTGTTTGCATCCCTATACATCATCCTCTTCAAAGAGAAGCTGACACATAGTTGATTTCAGATGCAATCACTGTTAGCAATTTGGTGTATCAGTGTTTTGACAATGACTATATTTTTATGGTTTTCTAGCCTACTTATTACGTGTTTTTCCCACAACAGTGTTTTTCTCCCTCCCCAGCTTTATTGAGGTATGACTGACAGATTAAGATGGTATATATGTCAGGTGTTCAATGTGATGTTTTGACATACACTGTGAAATGGTGACCACAACCAAGCTAATTAACTGTCACCTCATATAGTTATTTGTGTGTGTGTGTGTGTGTGTGTGTGTGTGTGTGTGTGTGGTGAGAATACTTGAGCTCTCTGCAAATTTCGAGTACACATTATTATTAACTATAGTTACCAGGTTTTACATTAGATCTTCAGAATTTACCCTTATAATTGAAAGTTTGTACCTCTTGATGAAAAATCCTCCTTTCCCCCAGTCCCCAGCCTCTTGTCCACCATTCTATGTTACTGTGAGTTAAACTTATTTTTTACAGTCTGTGCATGAGATCATATGGTATTTGTTTTTCTGTGTCTGGCTTATTTCAGTTATCATTATGCTCTCCATGTTCATCCATGTTTTTGTAAACGGCAAGATTTCCTTTGTTTTTAAGGCTGAATAATATCCCAGTGTGTGTGTGTGTGTGTTTTCCTTTATCCATCTGTCTGCAGACACTAAGGTTTTTTTCCATATCTTGGCTACTGTAAGTAATGCAATGAAGATGGATATGCACATAAGTTTCAGATCCTGACAGCATTTCCTTTGAATATATACCCAGAATCCAGGTTATATAGTAGTTCTATTTTTAATTTTTTGAGGATCCTACGTACTGTATTCCATAATGCCTATGCCAATTTACATTCCTACCAAAAGTTTACAAGGGTTGCCTTTTCTCCACATCCTCACCAATAGTTGTTATCTTTTGACTTTTTGATAATAGCCATCTAATAGGTATGAGGTAATACCTCTTTGACATTTCTATGGGTTTGGTTAGCATTTCCCTTATAATTAGTGATGTTGAGCATCTTTTCATGTACCTGTTGGCCATTTGTATATCTTCTTTTGCAAAACATTTGGGTCTTTTGCCCATTTTTGTTATGCACTTTTTTTGCCATTAAGTTATATTAGTTCCTTATATATTTTGTATATATGGAATACAGAATCACATTTCACATATCTGTTAAGAGGTTCATGTTTTCTCCTATTTCATAGATTGCCTTTTTATTGATTGATTCCTTTGCTTTGCAGAAACTTTGTAGTTCCATTGGTTTATTTTTACTTTATGTTGCCTGTTCTTTGGGTATCAAATACAAAAAATCATTGCCAAGACAAATTTCAATGAGCTTCTTCCCTATGTTTTCTTTTTTTTTCTTTTTTCTTTATTTATTTATGATAGTCACAGAGAGAGAGAGAGAGAGAGGCAGAGACAAAGGCAGAGGGAGAAGCAGGCTCCATGCACCAGGAGCCTGACGTGGGATTCGATCCTGGGTCTCCAGGATCGCACCCTGGGCCAAAGGCAGGTGCCAAACCGCTGCACCACCCAGGGATCCCTTCCCTATGTTTTCTTATAGGAGTTTTGTGGTTTCAGATCCACATTAAAGTCTAATACATTGGGCATCAATTTTTGTGTATGGTGTAAGAAAAGGTCTAATTTTAATAATTTACATGTGGATAACAAGCTTTCTCAACAGCATTTATTAAAGAGATTATCCTGTCCCCATTGTATTCTTGGTGCCTTTGTCAAAAACTAGTTGATTGTATATGCAGAAATAAATCCATCATTTTTAACATTTACAGAGCACCATTCTGTATGCCCCATGATTTACTAATTTCCTGTTGTTTCCAGCTTAAATGTCTGGAATTTTCATAGGCCAATTACTATCCTTTCAGAACATTATCTCAGATGTGAAAAGGAGATAATTCTACTTTTGTCATAGAATTGTATGGATTTATCACCACATATATTAAATGCCTAATGTTAGCTCAAATGCTTAATGTTAGCTGTTATTATTATTCTATAAGATGTATGGGATCAGCAGAAAGGGAACTGGAAAAGGGAACTGGTGTGAGATCATTACTGTAGAAACAGGAGACTGAAATTCACTTAAGTTAGTATGTAGCATACAGGAACAAAGACATGTAGTAACTCCAGATTAAAAGATCTATGCCTAAATTAACTTAGTCATTATGTTTATAATCAATATCCAGCAGAATTTTTATTTCTTAATTTTTGTAAAGATTTTATTTATTTATTTATAAGAGACAGAGAGAGAGGGAGAGACATAGGCAGAGGAAGAAGCAGGCTCCAAATAGGGAGCCCTATGCAGGACTCAATCCCAGAACCCCGGTATCATGCCCTGAGCCAAAGACAGATGCTCAATGCTGAGCCACTCAGGCATCCCAGAATTTTTATTTTTGATGGTTTACAGTTTTTTTCACTATATTTTTCTTCTTTATAAGTCAAATGGAAACAGAAGGAATTAAAATATGAAAGATATTCTTTACCACTGTCAGAACTCTATGCCTGCATGATTGAGAATGTTAACAGGAAACAGGATGGCAGAATGAAGAACACTTATCCATCACACTCCCAACACAGGGAGCGAAAGTTAGTAAAAAAAGTAAAAAAAAAGTTATTGCTCTCCCCTCATTTCTGTTACCTCATTAACAGCCTTTAGATAGAGATGCATAACTGCATCCCCATATTTTTATTAAAAAATTTTCAGGGGGATCCCTGGGTGGCTCAGCGGTTTAGCACCTGCCTTTGGCCCAGGGCGCGATCCTGGAATCCCGGGATCGAGTCCCGCGGCGGGCTTCTGGCATGGAGTATGCTTCTCCCTCTGCCTGTGTCTCTGCCTCTCTCTCCTCTCTCTCTCTCTCTCTCTCTCTCTATGTCTATAATAAATAAATAAATAATCTTTTAAAAAATTTTTTCATAACTTTATTTTCCAACTTATTAGGGTTTTTCATATATTCTTTTATTGTATACATTTTTACTTTATCTCATTGTGTCTCTAGTTGGCCTTTGACCCTTCTGTGTAGTTGGAAATCTGTTGTATATAATTTTTGACTCTCCAGAAACTTAATTATTAATAGCCTACTATTGACCAGAAGCCTTACTGATAGCATAATCAACCATTACATATTTTGTATGTTACATATATTACATACTATATTCTTACAATGAAGGAAGCTAAAGAGAAAAATGTTAAGAAAATCATAAGGAGAAAGTTTATTAGCAGTACTCTACTATATTTATCCAAAAAAACTGTAAGTGAACCCATGTAGTTTGAACCCATTTTGTTCAAGGGGCAACTGTGCTTCATTAGTCCCTTAATGAATTAGCTTTTGTCTGTATTAATCTATTCTTGTGTATATGCTTTCTTTTTAGTTCATTAATTTTTAAACTTAATTTTATTTCCTTTCTTCTATTTTAAGTTTTCTTTAACTCTTTGGGAAGAGACACTTCTGTCAATTCTGAATGGGCTGTTGTCTATATCTAGGTGTGTTTGTGAACAGATGCATACACTGAGGTCAGCAGGCTTGGACATTGCTGCTGCGCTTTCCAAATGAATCCATCCCTTGATTATGGATTGAGTCATCTCCTACTTCAGCTTCCACTAATTCTGGTTATTGAATACTCTTAAGGGTGTTAATACACTGTGATGGCTGAAAGTCTGAGCTGCCATTTACCTCTTTAATTTTTTTTCATTCAATCTCTCAAAGATTTGTGAGTGGTGATATTTCGCTTCTTGTTTTTGAGCATAATTCTATTTCCAACCACTGCCCTTCACTTTCTCAGACAATCTAGTTTTACTTTCTGACCAGTTACTATTCTATTTTTCTAACTACTTGTTATTCCACTATTTATTGTACATTATATTTGTTTCCTTCAGAGCACTTCAAAAGTTGTATTTTAGTATCTATTTCTTTCCACTAGTATAATGTATTCATGCTGTAGCATGTAGCATATAAATTCATTTTCCTTTTTTTTTAAAAAAAACTTCATTTTTTAGAGAAGTTTTAGGTCCACTGCAAAACTGAAAGGTAAAACTGAGTATCCCATATATCCCGTATCCTCCCACATATGCAGCCTCTCCCATTATCAATATCCCCCCATTACCAATATCCCCCCATTAGAGTGGTACATTTGTTACAGTTAATGAATCTTTACTGACCTATCATCACCCAAAGTACATTAATTTACATTAAGGTTCACTTTTGATTTTGTTCTATGTGTTTGAATAAATTTATGATGACATGTTTTTACCATTATAATATTATAAAGAGTAGTTTCAGTACCCTAAAAGTTCCCTGTGTTCCCTTTATTTATCCCATGCAAATTCATATATCAAATCCTAATGCTCAATGTGATGGTAGTTGGAAGTGGGGCCTTTGGGAAATGATTAGGTCATGAGGGCAGAGCTTTCATGAATGAAATTAGTGCCCTTAGAAAGGAGGCTCTAGAGTGATCCCTTGCCTCTTCTGCCATATGAGGACAGAATAAAAAGACATTTTTCTATGAACCAGAAAGTGGGCCCTACTAGACACATACAACCTGCTAACAACTTGATCTTGGATCTCCCAGCCTCCAAACCTACAAGAAATAAATTTCTGTTGTTTATAAGCCACCCAGCTATGGTAATTCTTATAGCAGCCCAAGAGGACTAAGACAAATCTCTTATCAAATGTGTTCTTTGCAAACATCTCCTATTTTATAGGCTGTCTCTTCAATTTCTCGATGATGCTCTTTGAAGCAAAAAAAAATTAATTTTGAAGAATCTAATATATCTATTTTTTCTTTTGTTGTGCATTTGGTATTAGATCAAGGAAACCATTAATTAGTCATAAAGATTTACACCTGTTTCATTCTGGGATTTAGAGTTTTTGCTCTGACATATTTCTGTATCAATCGATATGATCATATAGTTTTTGTCTTCATTCTTTTAATGTAGCACATTACATTGATTTTTTTTTTTTTTAGTAGGTTCCACACCCAGCATGGAACCCAATGCAGGGCTTGAACTCATGACCCTGAGATCAAGACCTGAGCTGAGACCAAGAGTTAGATGTCTTACCAACTGAACCACCCAGATGCCCCAAATTACATTGGTTATTATAGATTGCAACTCTCACAGGACTGGGATAAATTCCATTTGGTCATAGTGTATGACTCTTTTAATAGGTTGCTGAATTCACTAGCATATTAGTATTGCTAGTATTGTGTTGAGGATCTTTGCATCTATATTCATAAGGGATGCTGGCCTGTAGTTTTTTTTTCCTTGTATTGTCCTTTTGTTTTGTTTTGTTTGTTTTGTTTTGTTTTTTGGCTTTAGTAACCTCATAGAACGTGTTTGTAAGTGATCCATCTAATTCGAGTTTTGGCAAGAGTTTGAAGAGTATTGGTATTCATTCTATAAATGTTTATGAGAATTCACCAGTGAAACCATCTGAACCTGGGCTTTTTCTTGTTCCGAGGTTTTTGCTTACTGATTTAATTTCCTTTTTTTGTTATAGGTCTGTTTGAATTTTTATATTTCTTCTTCGGTTGTTTTGTAGTTTGTGTATTTCCAGGGGTATATTTCTTTTTGTTTATTAAAGATTTTATTTATGTATTCATGAAAGACACACACAGACGGGCAGCCTGGGTGGCTCAGCGGTTTGGCGCCTGCCTTTGGCCCAGGGAGTGATCCTGGAGACCCAGGATCGAGTCCCGCGTTGGGCTCCCTGCATGGAGCCTGCTTCTCCGTCTGCCTCTCTGTCTGTGTGTCTTTCATGAATAAATAAAATCTTTAAAAAAAGAAAAAAAAGACACACACAGGCAGAGGGAGAAGCAGGCTCCATGCAGGGAGCCTGACGTGGAACTTGATCCCAGGACTCCAGGATCAGGCCCTGGGCTGAAGGTGGCGCTAAACCACTGAGCCACCCAGGCTGCCCCCCAGGGTTATATTTCTAAGAGTGTTCCCATTTCATCAAGGTTATCAGATTGCTTAGCCTATAATTGTTTTTAGTATTCTCTTATAATCCTTTTAATTTCTATAAAATTGGTAAAGTCCCTACTTTCACTTCTGATTTTAGTAATTTTATTTTTCTGTCTCTTGTCTGTTTTAATGGTCAATCTAGCCAAAAGTTTGTCAATTTTGCTGTTATTTTCAAGGAACAAAATCCTGGGTTTGTTTTGTTTTGTTTATCTATGCTCTAATTGTTATTATTTCCATTCTTCTGACAGCTTTGGGTTTAAATTGCTCTTTTTTTCTGATTCCATATGATGTAAAGTTAGGTTATTGATTTGAGATCTTTCTTTTTTTAATGTAAATGTTTACAGTTATAAATTTCTCTTAGCACGGATTTGGATGCATTCTGTTATGTGTTGGTACATTATGTTTTTCAGCTTGTCTCAAGATCTTTGGTGAGTTCCCTTGTGATTTATTTTTTGATGCATTGGTTAAAAGTCTTTAATTTCCACATATCTGTGGATTTTCCAATTCTCCTCCTGCTATTGATTTCTAGTTTCATTCCAATGGGCTCACTACATCCTATGTTTTGGCATGTTGTGTTTTCATTTTCATTCATCCCAATTTATTTTATAATTTCATTTTTGGATTTCTTATTTATCTAGTGTTGTTTTTTTTAAAGAGCGTGTTGTTTCAAAAAACCCCGGGCTCTTAAATACAGAAAACAAATGGTGTTTGCTTAGAGGGGAGGTTGGTATAAGGATGGGTAATGGGTGAAATAGATAAAGGGAATTAAAAGGTACAAATTTAAAATAAAATAAAAGGTACAAATTTTCAGTTATAAAATAAATAAGTCACAGAAATGAAAAATATAACATAAGGAATACTATTATAGTAATGTTGTATGCTTACCACAGTACTGTGGTGGGATCCCTGGGTGGCGCAGCGGTTTAGCGCCTGCCTTTGGCCCAGGGCGTGATCCTGGAGACCCGGGATCAAATCCCAAGTCGGGCTCCCAGTGCATGGAACCTGCTTCTCCCTCTGCCTATGTCTCTGCATCTCTCTCTCTCTCTGTGTGTGTGACTATCATAAATAAATAAAAATTAAAACAAAACAAAACAAAAAAACTACAGTACTGTGGTGGACATTGATATAATGTATAGAATTGTTGAATCCATATGTTATACACCTGAAATGAATGCAACTAATTGCATATTAATTAGACTTCAAGAAGTGTGTTAATTTCCACATATATGTGAATTTTACCATCGTCCTGTTATTTCTAGTTTCATTCCACTCTGATTGGTAAAGATGTGCAGTATATTTTCAGTCTCTTAAAATGTATTGAGACTTGTTTTGTGGCTAATTATATGATCTATCCTGAAGGATGTTTAACATGCACTTAAGATCAGTGTTCTGCTGTTAATGGGTTGAGTATTCTGTATGTCTGTTGACTTATAGTGTTGTTCAAGTCCTCTATTTCCTTATTGATCTTCTATCTCATTGTTTTATTCATTATTTTGTTTTGTTTTCAAGTTTTTATTTAAATTTAAGTTAGTTAACATACAGTGTAATATTAGTTTCAGGTATAGAATTTAGTGAGTCATTGTTTTATTCATTATTGAAAGTGCAGTATTCAAGGCTCTAGGTACTATTATATAACTATTTGTATGTTCAATAATGTCATTTTTTTGCTTCATGTATTCTGTAGCTCTGTTGTTAGATACATATTATAGACTGAATGATTGTTTGTCTCCAAAATTCATATGTTGAAGCCCTAACTCTATTGTAATGGTATTTAGAGATGGGGCCTTTGGAAGATAATTAGGGTTGGATAAAGTCATGAGGGACAAACCTTCATGATAATATTAGTGCACTTGTAAGAAAAGACACCAGACAGCTTATTCACTCCTTCTCTGCACTTGGACAAAAAAGTGGTCATGTGAGAACACAGCAAAATAGCAGCCATCTGCAATCTAATAAAAGAGCTCTCATTAAAAAAAGAGAGAGAGAGAGCTCCCACCAGAAACTGACCATGTTGGGAACCTGATCTCCAAATTCTAGCCTCTAGCACCATAAGAAAATTAATTTCCTTTGCTTAAGACACCAAGTCTATGGTATCGTTTTACAGAAGTTCAAGCTAAGACAGTGCATATAATTGTTATATTTTCTTATATTGAAGCTTTAATCAATATTTCTGCCAGACCTCAGAGATAACGTAACAGAAACTTCAGTGAGGATACATAACATGGAATACACACTTTGCAAAACTAGTCTAGAGGAGTCACAAAATAAATAGATGGCTGCAGTCTTAAACAAACAAAAATGAGCAATCCCCAAGGAGGGAAAGAACCTGATTTCCAGACTTACATTATACTATTCAAAATGTCCACACCTCAGCAACAACAACAACAACAACAACAAAAACAGGAAAGTGTGTCCCATTTACATATAAAAAAGAATCTGATAGAAACTATCACTGAGGGATCCCTGGGTGGCGCAGTGGTTTAGCGCCTGCCTTTGGCCCAGGGCGCGATCCTGGAGACCCGGGATTGAATCCCACGTCAGGCTCCGGGTGCATGGAGCCTGCTTCTCCCTCTGCCTGTGTCTCTGCCTCTCTCTCTCTCTCTCTGTGACTATCATAAATAAATAAAAATTTTAAAAAATTAAAAAAAAAAAAAGAAACTATCACTGAGGAAATGCAGACATTGAAATTACTAGTCAGATACATTAAATGCGCTATCCAAAAGTGCTAAATGAACTCAGTAAAACACTGGACAAAAAACTAAAGTAAATCAAGAAAGTAATGTATGAACAAAAATGAATATTGATCAAAAGATAGAAAGTATAAAAAGGAACCAAAAAGATTCTGGAGCTGAAAAAGTACAATAGCTGAAATGAAAAATTGACTAGAGGAATCCAATGGTAGATCTGAGAAGGCAAAAAACTTAGTCAACTTAAAGATAAAGCAATTGAAATGATCTAGTCTGAAAAGTAGGAACAAAAATAGTGGGGAAAAAAGAGGGCCTGCGAGAGCTATGTGACACCATCAAGCATATCAATAAATGCATAATAGGAGACCAGAAGGAGGAAGAAAAACTATTTGAAAAAATGACTGCCAAAATCTTCTCAGACTTGATGAAAACATGAAATATACACTTTAAAGACCCTCAATCAACTGCAAACATGATAAACTCAAAAGGGGCAACAGTGAAACATTAAATTACTGAAAGGCTAAGACAGTCTTGAAAGCAGTAGGAGGCAATCAATTTACTACTATAGAAAGGTACTTCAATAAAAGTAACAGCTGATTCCTCATCAGAAACTATGGAAGACATAAGAAAATCAAATTATATATTTAACATTCCAAAAGAGAAAAACCCTGACAGATGTTCTATATCTAGCAAAACTACCCTCAAAAATGAAAGAGAAATTTAGATATTCCAGGTAAACAAAAGCTGAGGGAGTTGTTACTAGCACACCTCTGTTTTAATTTTGTTAAACTAAGTATTTGTAAAATAGAGCACCATAATGTTGGATGGTGAGTTGGGGTTCAACAAAATGCCAAAAGGGAATTGAAATAGAGTTTATTACTCACAGGTCCAGGAGGAGGTACACAGCATGCTTCCAGGGGTCACACAGGTAGATCCAGGCAGAATGCAGACAGAAAATGCACCAGGACCTAGGGTACATGCTTTTATTAGGGTCTGTAAGTGGTCTGTTTTAGGATTCTAATACTTAAGGACAGATTGGTTAATTCAAATAAAAAAGAGTGGGGTTAATATAAGCTTCATGGAGGCCACACAGGGGAAGGCTCTGGGAAACAGGGGCAACTGTTTATTACAAGGGCCATTTGGGGATGTCCTATCAGGAACTTACTTGTGAATCTATGGGCTGTGATATAGGGTATGCATCAATGGGAAAGACTCAGATTACTTTGAGGCCCTGGTTTCACTGATTTCTTCTGTTTGTTTAGTTTCTATTTACTTCTGCTCAAGTATTATTATTTCCTTCCTTCTACGGGTTTGGGGTTTTGTTTGTTCTTTTTTCTAGCTCCTTTAGGTGGAAGGTTAGGGTGTTTGAAACTTTTCTTGCTTCCTGAGGTAGCCTTGTATTGCTATAATCCTCCCTCTTAGAAAAGCTTTTGATGCATCTCAAAGATTTGGAGCTCTTGTGTTTTCATTTTCACTTGTCTCCATGCATCTTTTTTATTTCCTCTTTAATTTCTTGGTTGGCTCATCCATTGTTCAGTAGCATGTTATTTAACCTTCATGTATTTGTGCTCTTTCCAGATTTTTTCTTATGGTTGACTTCTAGTTTCATAGTGGCATAACCAGAAAAGATACATGGTATGACTTCAATGTTTTTTAATTTGTTGAGACTTTTTAAATGGCTTAATATGTGGTCTATTCTGGAGAACGTTCCTTGTGCACTTGAAAAGAATGTGTATTCTGCTGTTTTAGGGTGGAATGTTCTGAATATATCTGTACATCCTTCTGGTCCAATGTGTCTTTCAGTCACTGTTTCCTTGTTGATTTTCTGTTTGGATTATCTATCCATTGATTTAAGTGCTGTGTTAAAGTCCCCTACTATTAATGTTGTGACTCATTTGTGTCCCAAAGGTTTATTTCCGGCTTGCTTAACAAGTACAGATTAGCTCTAGCCTTGGCACCCCACTAAAATTCCCCACCATTCAGTTGGGCTGAAACCATAGTTCTTTTTTTTTTAAGATTTTATTTATTTATTTATTTATTTATGAGAGAGAGAGAAAGAGAAAGAGGGAGAGAGAGGCAGAGGGAGAAGCAGGCTCCATGCAGGGATCCTGATGTGGGACTCAATCCTGGGTCTTCAGGATCACACCTTGAAGCCAAAGGCAGGTGCTTAACCACTGAGCCACCCAGGTGTCCCTGAAACCATATTTCTTGGATGAAATCTGAACCCCAGACTTAGAGATGAGGCCTATCTTCAAAACTTATCCTTCCTTGGATACTCTCCTTTAGTCTTTGGGTACTCTTCAGAGTGCTTTCACATCTTATAGTTTCTCTTTTACTATAGCTTCATATTACTTTATTCTCCATTTTGGTCCAGAACCAGAAGTAAAATATATTCTTAATAACCACATTAAATATGTATACTAACTTACTTAATAATGTATTATGAGTTATTTCTGTACTCTTATGGAAAAATTTTTTAAATTTGTTTATTGGGGGGAGGGGCAAAAGGAGAGGAACAGACAGAATCTCAAGCAAATTCTGCTGAATGCGGAGCCTGATGTGGGGCTCAGTCTCACAGGCCTGGGATCTTTACCTGAGCCAAAATCAAGAGTCAGATGCTTACCTGACTGAGGCACCCAAGTCCCCTACTGTTATGGAAGTTTTTGAACAAATGAGAGCAAAACTATGTATCACTTATGATAATGTTTCATTTAGTCACAAGGTCACAACTGGCAAGGGAGAATGGTACTTAGCAAGGCAGTCAAGAACCCAGGGAAAAAAAGGAAAATTCTGGCAGTCTGCCAAAATTATGGTAGATCACTAAAAGAATAAATAGCTGTAACAATAATATGCCACCTTAAAATGAGTTAGTTTCATGTAGGAGATGATCCCTGGAACAGAATATATTTTCCTAAAAGGCCCAGCAAAATATATCCTACCTCATATGTTCTACTTACAATGTGACACTCTTCCATCAAGATGTAGCTGCCTAAACAAATAGAGAATGGCAGAAGTGAGATTATGTAACTTCCCAGGCCAGATATGGAAGATCTTTATGGCATATTGCATTTTCCAAACAGGGCCACAATATATCCTATCCTATAAGCTCTTCTTACAATGTGACACTTCTTTCATAGAGCAGTAACTGCCTCAACCAATGGAGTATGACACAAGTGAAGTTATGTGATTTCTTAGGCTGGATCACAAAAATAACATGCATGTCTACCTTGTTCTTTAGGGCATTCTCTTGGAACCCAAGACACCATGCTAAGCAGTGACATAGATCTCTATGTCTCTATGATCTCTATGATCTCTCTCACATGCAGGTATTCTGGACCCTATCTAATGTCCAGTTGACAGCTAGAATCAACTGCCAGACGTGTGAACATGTGAGTCTTTGAATGATTCCAGCCTTCAGCCATCAAATTTTCAAGCCACCCCATCTGAGGCTATGTTGATCAGAGATAAGCTGTTCCTGCCAAGCCCTGTCCAAATTTTTGTAGATGTGTGAGCTAAATAAATTATTATTGTATCTTAAGCCAAGTTTGGAGTGGTGGTTATGCAGCAATATCAACTGGAATGACTGCCAAAATATGTAAGTGAAAAAGCAAGGGAGGTTTTAAAACATACAACTTACATATTTTTAAAGAGCAAATGAAAAAACAGAAACTACATTCTAGCTACATATAGGTGTATGTATATATAGCTATAAATATACACACACATACAGACATACATATATTGCTTTTGATCTCTGCTAGTAGCCTATACAGCTAGACATACACAGTTTCATATATATCCTTGGAAAAATTACATAAATGGGTCATTGGGGGATTTGAGTCATAGGCTGTTGTAACGTAGGATTGGGTTTCATTAACAGTAATACATTTCCCTCAAAAACTCAATAGTTTTTGCTGTTTAATTACAATGTCCAAGATCTAGTGTGAATGTAGTTTTAAGCCTTTTTTCTTTTGCTTACTGGCACCTTTTTGCGTTCATTTTTCTATCCCTTTAATGTTGCTAGGCAATCAGAATTTGCATTAAATGTGTTGCTTAAGTGACTATTTCATATCTCTTTCCTTTTGGATCCCAAACTTCTCATTCCTCATATGTTCAGTTTACTACTCATGGAATTACTGAAGGAATCAGAATACTTCCTAAAACTTCTCCCACTTTATCCCCTTCTTCCTAGCACCCCATATTCTGTCATACTATTGCCAGGGATAAAATTTCCATGATATTACCAAAAACCACCCCTCCATCTCCTAAACCATATCCCCTCTCACTGACATACGGTCATTGCTCCAATAATTCTTATTTGTTATGAATTACTCCCCCCATCTGGATTATTCCAACCAGCATACAGAATTGCTATTATTTCTCCAATCCTAGAGGCACATTTTCATTCCTGTTGCCACACTAATTATTGACCACTTTTTTTTTGCTCCAGTTGGCAGCAAAAACCTCCAAGCAGTTGTCTCTATATTCATTATCTCCAATTTCTATTTTTCAACAGGTTCTTAATTCAACCACTCCACAACAAAAAGACCCCTACTGTTCTCAAGATCAACAGTAACATTTATGTTGATAAGTTCAAGTCAATTTGAAAGCCTAGTATTACAGACCTAATAGTATTTATAACCACTGATCATCTTTCCTTTGATTCACTTTCATTTAGCTTCTGTAATGCCACACTATCTTGGTTTTCCTTCCATCTCACTGGTCCTTCTTAGCATCCTTTGCTAGTCTGTCCTTTATCCTTGAACTCTTAATGTTAGAAGGCACTATGGATTAGTCTTTCTGTTCTTTTCTCTATCTATACCCAAGTCCTTAATGATATTATTCTGCCTCATGGTTTTATGTGTATAGGCAATACTTACCAAATTAATAAATCTCTAGAAGAGTACAAGGTAAAACATCCAAGTGCCTAATCAATATTATCATTTTGTCTAAAAGACATTTCAAACTCAGTAAGTTCAAAATTGAACTCCCAATCTTCCCCAACAAAAACTGCATCTTTCCCCATCTCAGCTGCTGGGAGTATCATCTTTCCATTTGTTTGAGACCAAAAGCTTGAGTCAAAGTCACCCCAGACCCCACTCTCTCTCACTGGACATCTAACCCTTAAACAAGTCTTGTTTGATCACATATACCCTATATCTAGAGTCCAACCACTTCTCACTGTTACCACCATGGTGTGAGCCACCATCATCTTTCATCTAAATTAAGAGACCATAGCCTCTTGCTCACTTTTTTTTTTTTTTAACAACACATAGCAGCTTGTCAAATCATATCCTCTGTTCAGAACACTCCTGGCTGCAAATTTTCCTCAGAATATAAAATGCCTCCAATGACTTACAAGGCCTTACAAGATGAGGCCCTGTTCTCTCTCCATCCTCCTCTATTTTTAAAAAAAGATTTTATTTATTCATGAGAGACAGAGAGAGGCAGAGACATGGACAGAAGGAGAAGCAGGCTCCTCACAGGGAGCCCAATGCAGGGCTCGATCCCTGGACCAGGATCACGCCCTGAGCCAAAGGCAGACACTCAACTGCTGAGGCACCCAGGCATCCCACTGTCCTCCACTGTCCTCCTCTATTAACCACTCCCTTGCATAAATCTCTAAATAGCTTCCTTGATGTTCCTCAAGTACACTAGCATCACCCCATTGTAGGGCATTTGTTATAGCTTTTTCCTGTCTGCAATGCTCTTCCCTTACATAACAACTGACTTAATCCTTCACATCTTCAAATCTTGACTTGAGTTTCCCCTTACCTATTGTCTATTTCATAAACTTTCATATTGCTCTTAACTAGTTTTGAATGACCTTTTCTCCACAACACTAATGTTCTAACATACTCTACAATGGTTCTATTATTATCCTATCTCCTCCTGCTAGAGTTTCTCATTGATATATCCCAAACACCTAAAAACAGTGGCTGGAATATAGCAATATATGAATTTACTATCAACCAGGATGGAGTGCCTGTAGGCAGAGATAGTATCTCTTAACAAAGCAGTATCACTTTCAATCTCTGCTAGTAGCCTCTGCAGCTAACTCTACACCAAAGTTATCTTTCTACCAACACACATTCTGAATCACTCCTACCATTTCTACTAACATTACAGCCTTAACTGGTGAGAGATCTGCCTTGTAAGATAGACTGGGAGTCTAACCAAATGTCCTGTCTAAAAAAGCAAAAACTCTTTAGTTTTCTAGCCTGAAGTGGGTTAATTCTCATTCATGATGGCACAAAGTCAATACCATATTGAGATTTCTTTTACCCAAGCACTCCACCTCCAGGTACAAAATTTTATGACTGTAATACATTTTAGCGTCAATAACAAAATGACAACAGCACCAACAAATATGTTTATTTTAATTTTATATAAAGAAATACAGGAGGCAGGCAGACCAGAATTGGTACAGCTGTTCCATAAAATTAGTACAGGTATACACTCATTCTGTATTTCTACTCCATCATCCTTAGTACCCAGATACCATTTTCAAACTCCCCATAAAATCACCAAAGCTATAAGCTAAATGTCCACATTTTAGGCAAGGAAACAAAGAAATGCAGAGAGAAAAAAGATATTCTTAGATGTCCTACGTGTACAAGTACCACTTCCATCTTCTTAACCTATAAGAAGGGCTGAGATGATTTTTCAGCCAAGAATTATAACGGAAAACTGGATATTGGGTAGGGAAATAGCAGTCTCTGACAGACTGTCATCAGGTTTCACTGAAAAATAGTAATGTCAATTTATTTTTAGTTTAATTCAAAAGCTGTACATTCAAGTTTTTAGAAATTTCCTAGTAGGAAAATTTATTTTGGCTATCCATTTTTTTTTCATTTCTAAATAATATTCTTGAATTGTGGTAAAAAAATGATAGGAAATAGGAGTTTTTGGACTTTGTTACAATTCACTTCACCCCTCTTCAACAGGCCACTGATTAAATCTACAAAGTTTTGTGGGTTTTTTCGACAGTATGAATTTTCTTTTTTTAGCATATGGGATGAGATGTGAGTAAAAGCTTTCTCATATTCATTACAGCATACAGTGTCCCCTACTTAAATATTCAGGGTCAAGTGTTAATGAAAGATTTCTCAATATTCATTATACTCCTAAGGTCCTCTTCTCATGCAAATTCTCTAAAATCATACTAGTAATAATGATAGCTAATACTTGTGATATGCTATGTTCAAGGCACTGCTCTAAGAACTTTACATGAAACGTCTCACATAATACTTCCAAGAATCTTACAAGGAAGGTATTATTCTTAGGCCTATCTTACAAATGATTAAACAAAAGCAGACATTAATTATGATAAATGTCATGAAGGAAAGTAGCTGGTAGAGTCAAGATAAGGTTGAAAAGGACATATTCTATAGCTAAAAGCCTTGATATACTTACTATATTAACAGAATTATTCTCTATTATAATTTGCTAATGTTTAATAGGTTTCCAGTAATGATAGGTTTTTCTACATGGATTACATTAACAGTATCTTTCCCTCAATAGAATTCACTGATGCTGAATTTTGTGAGGCAAATATGCTCCCATATTCACATTTTAGGAATTCTTTGATGATAATGGATTAGTTCATATATAAACTTGTGAGCTATGACTGAAGTCTATCTCACATTCCTTATATTCAAAAGATTTATCACTGATGTGAATTCTCTGATGTTGAGTTAGTTGTGAACCACGAGTAAAGGCCTTCCCACATTCCTTACATTGATAGGGTTTCTCACCAGTATGAACTCTCTGATGTCGAGAAAGATGTGAGCTCTGAGTAAATGCTTTTCTGCATTCTTTGCATTCATAGGGCTTTTCACCAGTATGAATTCTCTGATGTAGAGTAAGTTGAGAGCCATGACTAAAGGCCTTCCCACATTCCTTGCATCCGTAGGGCTTTTCTCCAGTGTGAATTCGCTGATGTTGGGTAAGCTGTGAACCACGAATAAAGGCCTTCCCACATTCCTTACACTGATATGGTTTCTCACCTGTATGAATTCTCTGATGCTGTATAAGTAGTAAGCCACGGGCAAAGGCCTTCCCACATTCGTTACATACATAGGGTTTCTCACCAGTATGAAGTCTCTGATGTTGTGAAAGATGTGAACTTTGAGTAAAGGCCATTCTACATTCTTTACATTCATATGGTTTCTCACCAGTATGAATTCTCTGATGTTGAGTAAGCTGTGAGCCACGAATAAAAGACTTCCCACATTCCTTACATTCATAGGGTTTCTCACCAGTGTGAATCCTCTCATGTTGAGTCAGTTCTGAGCCACGACTAAAAGTCTTTCCACATTCTTTACACTCATAGGGTTTTTCACCTGTATGAATCCTTTGATGTCGAGTAAGGAGTGAGCCACGATTAAAAGCCTTTCCACATTCCTTACATTGATAGGGTTTCTCCCCAGTATGAATTCTCTGATGTTGAGTAAGTTGTGAACCATGACTAAAGGTCTTTCCACATTCCTTACATTCATAGGGCTTCTCATTGGTATGAATTCTCTGGTGTTGAGTAAGTTGTGAGCCACGGATAAAGGCTTTCCCACATTCTTCACATTTATAGGGCTTTTCACCAGTATGAATCCTCTGATGTTGCATAAGCAATGAGCCACGAATAAATGCTTTTCCACATTCCTTACATTCATATGGCTTTTCCCCATTGTGAATTTTCTGATGTTGAGAAAGCTGTGAACCACAAATAAAAGCTTTCCCACATTCCTTACATTCATAGGGTTTTTCACCGGTGTGAATTCTCTTATGCAGAATAAGTTGTGAGAGCTGAGTAAAGACCTTCCTACATTCTTTACATTCATAGAGTTTCTCACCAGTATGAAGTCTCTGGTGTAGAGTAAGTTGTGAGTTCTGAGTAAAGGCCTTCCCACATTCTTTACATTCATAAGGCTTCTCACCAGTATGGACTTTTTGATGTCGAGTGAGTTGTGAGCTACGAATAAAGGCTTTCCCACATTCTTCACATTTATATGGTTTTTCACCAGTATGAATTCGATGATGTAAAATAAGTTGTGAGCTCTGAGTAAAGGCCTTCCCACATTCTTTGCATGCATAGGGTTTCTCACCAGTATGAAGTCTCTGATGAAGAATGAGCTGTGAATCACGACTAAAGGCCTTCCCACATTGCTTACATTCATATGGTTTTTCACCAGTATGAATACTATGATGTTGAGTTAGGTGTGAGGCTCGTCTAAAGGCCTTCCCGCATTCCTTACATTTGTAGGGTTTCTCAGTAGAGTGACACCTAGGGTGTTGAGACAGGTAAGTATGCTGGTTGAAAATGGACATCTTTTCATATATAATCATCCCTTGCCTGTAATATTTCTCCTGGTTTTCTTGTTTTTCCAATGTGCCTCTGACTTCCAAATAATCTCTGGAACTGGACTCCTCAAAATCACAGTTTTGATGCCTGGCACTCATTTGCCATTGGGATAATTCTGTTTCATAAATGTCTTTTTTTGGAGATAAGTCCTTATTTACACTCCTCGAAGGCAAGTCTGAAAGATAAGAGAACATCAAAAATTCCTGTCGTCATTTCAGGAGAACCCATAGTAGAAAAGACTATACATGAAAATATATACAGATGGTAACTGATTTATGATGGTTCAACTTAAAATTTTTTTTATTTTATGAGTACAAAAGCAACATAAATTCAGTAGAAACTGTACTTCAAATTCTGAATTTTGATAACGTCTGAGCTAGCAATATGCAGTACAATACTATATGACCTTGAGCAGTGGCAGCAAGCTACACCTACCAGTCAGCCACATGTTTATGAGGGTAAACAACTGATATACTTACAACCACTCTGTACACACACAGCCATTGTTTTTTCTGTTTCAGTATAGAATTTAAAAATTTACATGAGGTATTCAATACTTTATTATAAAATAGGCTTTATGTTAGATAATTTTGTTGAACTTTAGCCTAATATAAGTGTTATGAGCATGTTTAAGGCAGGACAGGCTAAGCTATACTTGGTATGTGTATTAAACTTACAAAAATTTTGATGAACAATGGGATTATTAGGACAGGAGTTGTCAGTTGAAGAAAATCTGATATAGGTAACTAATACCCACAAGAAATAACTGGCCTACATCAGTGTTTTCAGGTATTATTTACCATGACCTATAGTAATACTTATGTTTCACATCACAACCTGACCCATACAGTTTCATTAAACAATATCTACCCCGTTTTTTTTTCTATGCTATTCTATCTTCTCTGTCACACACACACATACACACACACAAATAGTCAAATAGTCAAAACCCACTAAACTGATAGTCAAAACCCACTAAACTGATTTCATGCTGCATAGGGCAATATGATGCTGCCTAGGGTTTCAAAAAAATATTAGCACAGAATGATCTTATATGCTAACGTATAAAAACACCAGTGATTAGAGAATAATACAAATCTACTGAGAAAGTAAAAGAAAACATTTTTAAGCCATTGGTTCTCAAACTGGTGGGGATCAAAATCACCCGGGATGTTGGTAAAATTAAAGATGCCCATCTACCACACCAACCAGCTGAATCTAAATCTACTGCATCAGAAAAAGAGTGTGGAGATGTCTAGTTTTAATACTCTCTACAAACTGATCCTGATTCAGATCATGATTTGCTATCTCTGCCGAAAACTTTTAAATAGCTTCTAAATTAAACTTAGAATAAAATCCAAATGTGAAGAAATCTGGACTAAAGTAATTTAAGATTGTTTGCCACAAAGCATACTAAAATCTTCACTGAAGATTCACAAGGTTTCAAATTACTTTCGTAATTTTTCTTTACAATGCCTAGCACTCAATAAAAAATAACCAAGTAAATAATGGTACAGGACTTAACTGAAAAGGAGGAGAATGAAGACAAAAGAAATCTATAATGGTTCAAGCTATGTATCCACCACAGAAGTGATAATACAACACTTCCATCACTTCTAAATACTCTTGTGCTGTCCCTGTGTAGTAAATCTCTCCTAACCTTAAGTGTAGATGCCTGGAAACTACTGATCTGTGAATTTCCCAACACCTCCTTACAAACTGAAACAAAAGTACATCTATACTAAATCTAAGATTAAAATGGAAAAAGGATCATACTTCTCCAATTGCTTTCCCTTTCAATACTGCTTCCTAGGTACTAGCCATGGATATCTTCATTAGTTCTTCCTCTCCTTTTCACCCAAGTTACCTTTTTGAAAACAATATTTTATTTATTTATTCTTGAGTGACAGAAAGAGAGAGAGAGAGAGAGAGAGAGAGAGAGGCAGAGACACAGGCAGAGGGAGGAGCAGGCTCCATGCAGGGGGCCAAATGTGGGACTCGATCCCAGGACTCCAGGATCATGCCCTGAGCCAAAGGTGGTGCTAATTGCTGAGCCACCCAGGCTGCCCCCTTTTTTACTTATCTTTACTTCAGTTTGATTTCATTATGCCCTGCTTTATGTGTTCTCATACTTATTCTTCTATCCAAGGCAAATACCAGAATAATATCTCCATAATTTCTTGGGCATTGATAAAGGTCAAAGGCATGATGAAAGATTTCTGTAAACTTATGGGATACTAGGGATTTTGGAGAGAAAAAAAAAAAAAAAACTATTACTGAATATAAGGAAAGGAGTCTTCTGGAGTAATAAAGTTCCAGGAATTCTACTGATACATAGTATGCTGCATGGCAATAAGATTCAGAAAAAGGAACACCAAAAAATCTCATACACTGCTAATGGAAATGTAAAACAGCACAACCATGATGAAAGAGTTTGGTTGTTTTATATAACACTAAACATACACTTAGCATATAATCCAGCATTCATTCTTGTATGTATTTACACTTATGCCCAAACATCTGTACACCAAGGATTATCGCAGCTTTATTCACAATTACTATAATATCAGAAACCCAAAGATATATTCACACTGGTAAAGAAACAGTTAAACTGTATTTGCAGATGACATAAAAAGTTTTAAGGACTCCACTAAAAATCTACTAGAAGTGAAAAATGAATCCAGTAAAGTTGTAGGATAAAAAAAAAATTATACCCAGAAATCAGTAGTGTTTCTATACTGTCATAATAAAGTAGCAGAAAGAGAAGGTAAGACAACAATCCCATTTACAATGGCATTAAAAGAATAAAATACCTAGGAATAAACTTAACCAAACAGGCAAAAGACCTGCACTCTGAAAACTATAAAACATTGATGAAAGAAACTCAAGATGATATAAACAAGTGGGAAAATATTCTGTGTTCATAGATCAGAAGAATAAATGTTAAAGTGTCCATACTACCCAGAGCAATCTACAGATAGATTTAATGTAATCCTTATCAAAATACAAAATTTTTCACAGTACTAGAACAGATAATCCTAAATTTGTACTGTATCACAAAGCATCCCAAATAGCCAGAGCAATCATGAGAAAGACAAATAGAGCTGGAGGTATCACAATTACAGATTTCCAGATATGCTACAAAGCTGTAATAATCAAAAATGAGTACGGTACTGGCACAGACATATCTATCAACAAAGCAAAATAAAGAAACCAGAAGTAAACCTATATTTTTATAGTCAATTAATCTATGGCAAAGAAAGTAAGAATATAATACGGGAAAAGATAGTCTCTTCATCAAATTGCTGGGAAAATTGGACAGCTATATGCAAAAGAATGATACTGGATGGCCTTTTAACACCATATGCAAAAACAAACTCAAAATGGAATAAAGGGCTAAACGTGAGCTCTGAATCCAAAAAAATCCTAGAAGAGAACACAGGCAGTAATTTCTCTGACATTGTCCACACCAACATTTTTTTCTTTTTTAGATATGCCTCCCAAGGCAAAAGAAACAAAAGCAAAAATTAACTTTTGAGGCTATATCAAAATAGGTTTTTCTCAACAAAGGAAACCATTAATACAAAAAGACAACCTACTGAATGGGAGAAGATATTTGCAAATAATATACCCAATAAAAGGTTAATATCCAAAACATATAAATTACTTATATAACTGTGCACAAAAAGCAATATGATTTAAAAAATAGGGAAAGGACTTGAATAGACATTTTTCCAAAAAAGACATACACATGGCCAACAGACACATGAAAAGATGCCCAACACCATTCATCATCAAGAAAATGCAAACCAGGGGATCCCTGGGTGGCGCAGTGGTTTAGCGCCTGCCTTTGGCCCAGGCCGCGATCCTGGAGACCTGGGATCGAATCCCACATCAGGCTCCCGGTGCATGGAGCCTGCTTCTCCCTCCACCTATGTCTCTGCCTCTCTCTCTCTCTATCATAAATAAACAAAAATTTAAAAAAATAAAAAAAATAAAAGAAAATGCAAACCAAAACAGAACAAGCTATCATCATTGCACCTGCTAGGATGCTAAAACCAAAAAGACATGAAATAACAGTGTTGGTAAGCAACCCTCATACCCTGCTGATGGGTATGTAAACTGGTGCAACCACTGTGAAAAACAGTATGGAAGTTACTCAAAAGATAAAAATACAGAGTGGGGGAAAATGGCAGCAGAGGAGGAGAACCCTTGGCTCACCTTGTCCCACAAATACAACCAGATAACTATCAAATTATTTTAAGTACCTTTAGATGCTCTACATCTAAAGGTAGAGAAAAGGCCACGTCAAAGGAGTCAGAAAGTGTGCAGATGTACCTCGGGAGAGAAATGAATTGTGTCCATTGTTGTGGGGAGGGAGATGCAGTCCCAGAGAAGGGCAAGAGAGACTAGTACACAGGAAGCACAAAGGGAAAACAAATCTCCATAGCAATTGGCTTGAAAAGTGAGAGGCCCAAATTTAAGAGTTCTTGGAACCAGCAGAGATTAATGCTTAGAGTCTAAAAGGTCAGTATGTGTAGCCTTGGAGAGCTTAGAGGGCACTGGGGCTGCTGTTGGAGAAAAGGCAGGGCAAACAGCTGTGTATATACAGCACAGAAATAGCAATCTGAAGAGCACCTGATGCACACAGTGGGGAGGTTAGTTGAAAGTCAGTAATCATAGAGAGCCCCCTCCAGGAACAAAGGAACTAGCAGGTGCTACTCTCCTCCCCCATCCCACAGTATAAACAGAGCCACCTGTGGGAACCAGCAAAGTGATGACACTTGCTACTCAACTTGCTTACACCAAGTCCCAAACTCACCAATCTACAGTGGAACCACTCTTCCAAGGAACACCTGCCTCACTCTCCCTTGGTGGGTTCCCTACGCCCAGAAGACTGGATCAAACCCCTGCCAACGCTACGTCTTCTATCCTGGGAGTTTTGTGAGACCTCAGTCCCAATGACAGTGGTGACAGGTCTCATTTCCCAAGCAGACCAAAGCACACCTAGTTAAAATGCACCCCATTCAAGCCAGGGACCAAACACTACCCACAAGAGGTCAAGAGAGCCTTTGCAGATGACTAGCCTGAAGGATATTACAACAAAGCATATGCAGCACATTTTGGAGAAACTCCCTAAAGCACCAGGCCTTGTGGAATAGGGACACTATAGTGCAGGACACAACAGAAACTCTTCTTTGTAAGTCTACTACTCTCAAGAACAGGAGATGTAGCTGAATTTCCTAACACAGAGAAACAGGCATAGAAACATACAAAATTAGAAGACAGAGGAATCTGTTCTAAATGAAAGAACAAGACAAGGCCACAGCCAGAGATCCAAGCAAAACAGACGTAAGTAACATGCTTGATGGAGAATTTATTTATTTATTTTTTTTTATTTTTTTTTGATGGAGAATTTAAACTGATGATCATAAGGATACTCAATGGAAATAGCAGAAGAGAGGAACATATCACTGAGACCATTAACAGAGATAAGGAGTAACGTAACAAGAAGGCCTCAATGAATGAAATGAGAAACACAGTTGGTATAATGAACAGAAGGCCAGATGAAGCAGAGGAACAAATTAATGACCTAGATGACAGAATAATGCTAAATAATCAAGCTGAACGAAAGAGAGAAAAAAGAATTATGGAAAATGACAAGAGACTTGGGGAACTCAGTGACTCCATCAAATGTAATAACATTCGCATTATAAGAGTCCAAGAAGAAGAGAGAGAAAAATTTATTGAAGAAATTATAGTTGAAAACTTCCCTAATCTGAGGAAGGAAAGATATAGCCAGATCCAAAAGGCATAGAGAACCCCCAACAAAACCAACAAAAGGAGACCCATATCCACACATACTGTAACTAAAATGGCAAAAGAGTGAAAAAGAAAAAAAAATATCAAAAGCAGCAAGACACAGTTACATACAAAGAAATCCTATAAGTCTAGAAGCAGATTTTTCAGCAGAAATTTTCTAAGTCAGAAAGAAGTGGCATGATATATTCAAATTGCTGAATTGAGAGGAACCTCCAGCTGAGAATACTTTATCCAGGCATACTCAGAATAGGAGATAGAGAGTTTTCTAGACAAAACTAAAAAATATTAAGGGGGAGCTCTTTGGATAGGAAAGACCAAAAACGACAGTATTAAGGTAGGAAACACAAAAGCAGTAAAAATGAATATTTCTGTAAAACTCAGAATGTATGTAGAACATACAAACTGTATGTAGAACATACAGCATTAAAGGATGTAAAATATACACAATGTACCTAAAACGTGAGGAGGAGAGGAGTAAAGGCTGAATTCAAACTTAAAAGACCATCAACTTAATATACACTGCTACATGCAGAAGATGTTATAGACAACCTTAACAGTACCCTGAAACCAAGTCTCTAATAATTATGAAAAGAATAAAAAGAAATTTTAAAAATCACTAAAGAAAACCAGGAAATCATGAAAAAGTGAAAGACCAGAGAAAATCTTCAAAAACACCAAGAAACAATAATAAAATGGCAATAAATACGTATCTATCAACAATCATTTTGAATGTAAATGGACTAAACATTCCAATTAAAAGACAGAGGATGAAAGAATGGATAAAAAACAAACAAAAAAGATCCATCTATATGCCACCTACAAGAGACTTATTTTACATCTAAAGACACCTGGAGTTTGAAATTGAGGGGATGGGGAAAAATTTATCATACAAATGGATGATGCCAAAAGAAAGCTGGAGTAATGGGACACCTGGGGGGCTCAGTGTTTGAGCATCTACCTTTGGCACAGGCATGATCCCGGGATTATGGAATTGAGTCCCACATCAGGCTCCTGCGGAAAGGCTGCTTCTCCCTCTGCTTGGGTCTCTGTCTCTCCCATGAATAAATAAATATATATATTTTTTTAAAAAGGAAGATGGAGGGCAGCCCTGGTGGCTTAGCTGTTTAGCGCCACCATCAGCCTAGGGTGTGATCATGGAGACCCACGATCAAGTCTGGTATTGGGCTCCCTGCAAGGAGCCTGCTTCTCCCTCTGCCTCTCTTTCTCTCTGTCTCTAATAAATAAAATCTTAAAAAACAAAAGGAAGATGGAATAGCAATACTTCTATCAGACAAAATAGACTTTAAAACAAAGACTATAGGGGGCAGGGCAAGATGGTGGAAGAGTAGGGGGTTCAACTCACTTGGTCCTGCCAACTTACCTAGATAACTTTCAAATTATCTGAACACCTACAAATTCGACCTGAGATTTAAAGAGAGAACAGCTGGAATGCTATAGAGAGAAGGGTTTTTGCTTCTAGCAAGGTAGGAAGGCAGAAAAAAATAAAAAAGAATCAAGTGGGGGAGGGGCACCACAAGGAGCCCGGCTAAAGCTGGACGTAGAAAGCCTCAGATACAGGAAAGCCCAGCCTTGGAGATGCGGGAACTTCAAAAATCCACACCACATTTTTCCTGGATGGAAAAGTGCTTAGCAGGGAAACCGGGCAGAATCACAGGAGGGGCAATGAAGCCTACAGTCTCCTGGAGTCACTAATAGAGGAAGTGCACCCAGGGGAAAGTGCACCAAAAACTTTGGACTGATCTCTGTAAAGGGCTGGAATAGTGCGGCATTTGGGAGAAGCAAGTTGGTTAGGCAGGCCAGCTCCAGATGGAGGCATCTATGCCATGCTTCCTTTGGGAGCTGCGCACCCCCGGGAGCCTGATTGCAGCAGCTCAGGGCTCTGGATTTTTCACTTTAGTGGCCCTTTTGCTTTATTTTGTTCTGATCTTTGTTTTCATTTTCTGGTCTCTGACCTTGTTAGAATCATCTAGGGTGAAATTTACTTAGGTAATGGTTGCTACTATTGACTCAGCCCGCTAATACAGCCACTCTACACAGAAAAATGACTAAAAGGAAGAACTCACCACAAAAGAAAGAAGCAGAAAACAATACTCTCTGCCACAGAGTAACAGAATATGGATTACAATTCAATGTCAGAAAGCCTATATAGAAGCACAATTACAAAGCTACTGGTGGCTCTGGAAAAAAAGCATAAAGGATTCAAAGGACTTCATGACTGCAGAATCTAGATCTAATCAGGCCAAAATTAAAATTCAATTAAATGAGATGCAATCCAAACTGGAGGCCCTAACAATGAGGGTTAATAAGGTAGAAGAAAGAGTGAGCAACATAGAAGACAAGTGGGTGGCAAGGAAGGAAGCTGAGGAAAAAAGAGAAAAACAATTAAAAGACCATGAGGAAAGGTTAAAGGAAATAAATGATAGCCTCAGAAGGGAGAATCTAGGTACAACTGGGGTTCCAGAAAGCACTGAGAGGGCCAGAGGGCCATAGAGCATATTTGAACAAATCATAGCTGAGAACTTCCCTAATTTGGGGAGGGAAACAGGGATTCAGATTCAGGAGGTAGAGAGGTTCCCCCCCAAATCAATAAAAAACGTTCAACACCTCGACTTTTAATAGTGAAACTGCAAATTCCAAAATAAAGAGCAAATCCTTAAAGCAGTGAGAGACAAGAGATTCCTAAATTTTATGGGGAGAATATTAGATTAACAGGAGACCTCTCCGCAGAGACCTGGCAGGCCAGAAAGGGCTGGCAGGATATATTCAGGGTCCTAAATGAGAAGAATATGCAGCCAAGAATACTTTATCCTGCAAGGCTCTCATTCAGAATAGAAGAAGGGATAAAGAGCTTTTAAGAGAGGCAGAAACTGAAAGAATATGTGATCACCAAACCAGCTCTGCAAGAAATATTAAGGGGGACCCTGTAAAAGAAAGAGGAAGCCCAAAGAAATAGCCCACAAAAACAGGGACTGAATAGGTTTTATGATGATGCTAAACTCATATCTTTCAATAGTTACTCTGAACGTGAATGGGCTAAATGATCCCATCAAAAGACATAGGGTTCTCTCTAACTCTATGTCTATCATAAATAAATAAAAATAAATCTTTAAAAAAAAAAGGGTGGGGGGATCCCTGGGTGGCTTAGCGGTTTGGTGCCTGCCTTTGGCCCAGGGCGCGATCCTGGAGTCCCGGGATCAAGTCCCACATCAGGCCCCCAGCATGGAGCCTGCTTCTCCCTCCTCCTGTCTCTCTCTCTCTCTCTCTCTCTCTCTCTCTCTCTCTATCATAAATAAATGAATAAAAATAAATCTTAAAAAAAAAGACACAGGGTTTCAGACCAGATTAAAAAGCAAGACCCACCTATTTGCTGTCTACAAGATATTCATTTTATTTTATTTTATTTTTTTAACTTTTTTTTTTTTTATGATAGTCACACAGAGAGAGAGAGAGAGAGAGAGGCAGAGACACAGGCAGAGGGAGAAGCAGGCTCCATGCACCAGGAGCCCGATGTGGGATTCGATCCCGGGTCTCCAGGATTGCACCCTGGGCCAAAGGCAGGCGCCAAACCGCTGTGCCACCCAGGGATCCCCAAGATATTCATTTTAGACCTAAGGACACCTCCAGCCTGAAAATGAAAGGTTGGAGAACCATTTACTATTCAAATGGTCCTCAAAAGAAAGCTGGGGTAGCAATCCTCATATAAGATAAAGTTTATCCCATGGACTGTATGTAATAAGAGATGAAAAGGGACACTGTATCATACTTAAAGGGTCTATCCAACAAGAAGACCTAACAATCATGAATATTTATGCCCCTAATGTGGGAGCTGCCAAATATATCAATCAATTAACAACCAAAGTAAAGACATACTTAGATAATAATACACTAATAGTAGGACACTTCAACACGGCACTTTTCTGCAAATGACAGATGTTCTAAGCACAACATCACCAAAGAAACAAGGGCTTTAAATGATACATTGGACCAGATGATTTCACAGATGTATACAGAACTTTCCATCTGAACACAACTGAATACACGTTCTTCTCAAGGGCACATAGAACTTTCTTCAGAATAGACCATAAACTAGGTCACAAATTAGGTCTCAACTGACACCAAGAGATTGGGATTATCCCCTGCATATTTTCAGACCACAATGCTTTGAAACTAGGACTCAATCACAAGAAGAAATTTGGAAGAAACTCAAACATGTGGAGGTTAATGAGCATCCTACTAAAAGATGAATGGGTCAACCAGGAAATTAAAGAAGAATTAAAAAGATTCATGGAAACTAATGAAAATGAAGATACAACTGTTCAAAATCTTTAGGATATAGCAAAAGCAGTCCTAGGAGGTAAATACATCAGAATACAAGAATTTCTCAAAAAATTGGGAAAAACTCAATTACACAAGTTAACCTCTCACCTAAAGGAACTGCAGAAAGAACAGCAAATAAAACCTACATCAAGCAGAAGAAGAGAGATAATAAAGATTCAAACAGAACTCAATGAAATAGAGACCAGAAGAACTGTAGAACAGATCAACAAAACTAGGAGTTGGTTCTTTGAAAGAATTAATAAGATAGATAAACCATTAGCCAGCATTATTAAAAAGAAAAGAGGAAAGACTCAAATTAATGAAATCATGAATGAAAAAAATAATCATGAATGGAAGAGATCACAACCAATACCAAGGAAATACAAACTATTTAAAAAACGTATTATGAACAGCTACACATCAATAAATTAGGCGATCTAGAAGAAATGGATGCATTTCTGGAAAACCACAAATTACCAAAACTGGAACAGGAAGAAATATAAAACCTGAACAGATGAATAACCAGGGAGGAAATTGAAACAGTTATCAAAAACGTCCAAAGACACAAAAGTCCATGACCAGATGGCTTCCCAGGGGAATTCTATCAAACGTTTAAAGAAGAAATAATACCTATTCTACTAAAGCTGTTTCAAATGATAGAAAGGGACGGAATACGTCCAAACTCGTTCTATGAGGCCAGCATCACCTTAATTCCAAAACCAGATAAAGACCCCACCAAAAAGGAGAATTATAGACCAATATCCCTGAGGAACACATATGCAAAAATTCTCAAAAAGATACTAGCAAATAGGATCCAACAATACATTAAGAAGATTATTCACCATGACCAAGTGGGATTTATCCCCAGGATGCAACGGTGGTTCAAAACTTGTAAAACAATCAACGTGATAGACCACATCAATGAGAGAAAAAACAAGAATCATATGATCCTCTCAATAGATGCAGAGAAAGCATTTGACAAAATACAGCATCCATTCCTGATCAAAACTCTTGAGAGTGTAGGGATAGTGGGAACATTCCTCAACATCTGAAAAGCCATCTATGAAAAGCCCACAGCAAATATCATTCTCAATGGGGAAACACTGGGACCCTTTCCCCTAAGATCAGGAATACGACAGGGATGTCCACTCTCGCCAATGCTATCACAACAGTACTAGAAGTCCTAATCTCAGCAATCAGGCAACAAAAACAAATAAAAGGCATTCAAACCGGCAAAGAAGTCAAAATCTCCCTCTTCACATATGACATGATACTGTAGATAGAAAACCCAAAAGACTTCCACCCCAAAATTGCTAGAACTCCTACAGCCTTTCGGCAATGTGGCAGGATAGAAAATCAATGCCCAGAAATCAGTGGCATTTCTATACACTAACAATGCGACTGAAGAAAGAGAAATTAAGAAAAAAAAAAAAGAAATTAAGGAGTCAATCCATTTACAATTGCACCCAAAAGCATAAGATACCTAGGAATAAACTTGACCAAAGAGGTAAAGGATCTATACCCTAAAAGAAAAAAAGAACACCTCTGAAAGAAATTGAGGAAGACACAAAGAGATGGAAAAATATTCCATGCTCATGGATTGGAAGAATTAATATTGTGAAAATGTCTAGGCTACCCAGGGCAATTTACATGTTCAATGCAATCCCTATCAAAATACCATGGACTTTCTTCAGAGAGTTGGAACAAATCATCTTAAGCTTTGTGTGGAATCAGAAAAGACCCCGAATAGCCAGGGGAATATTGAAAAAGAAAACCAGAGCTGGGGGCTTCACAATGCCGGATTTCAAGATGTACTACAAAGCTGTGATCATCAAGACAGTGTGGTACTGGCACAAAATCAGACACATGGATCAATGGAACAGACTAGAGAATCCAGAAATGGATCCTCAACTCTATGGTCATCTAATATTCGACAAAGGAGGAAAGACTATCCACTGGAAAAAAGACAGTCTCTTCAATAAATGGTGCTGGGAAAATTGGACAACCATGTGCAGAAGAATAAAACAGGACCATTCTCTTACACCACACACAAAGATAAACTCAAAGTGGATGAAAGATCTAAATGTGAGACAAGATTCCATAAAAATCCTAGAGGAGAACACACCCTTTCTGAACTTGGCCACAGCAACTTCTTGCAAGATACATCTATAAAAGCAAGGGAAACAAAAGCAAAAATGAACTACTGGGACTTAATCAAGATAAAAAGCTTCTATACAGCAAAAGAAACAGTCAACAAAACTAAAAGACAACCTACAGAATGGGAGAAGATATTTGCAAATGACATATCAGATAAAGGGCTAGTATCCAAGATCTATAAAGAACTTATTAAACTCAACAGCAAAGAAACAATCCAATCATGAAATGGGCAAAAGACATGAACAGAAATTTCAGAGGAAGACATAGACATGGCCAATAAGCACATAAGAAAATGCTCCACATCACTAGCCATCAGGGAAATACAAATTTAAAAACCTGCAATGAGATACCACCTCACACCAGTGAGAATGGTGAAAATTAACAAGACAGGAAACAACAAATGGAGAGGATGTGGAGAAAGGGGAACCCTCTTACACTATTGGTGGGAATGTGAACTGGTGAAGCCACTCTGGAAAACGGTGTGGAGGTTCCCCTGACAGTTAAAAATAGAGCTACCCTACCATCCAGCAATTGTACTACTGGGGATTTACCCCAAAGATACAGATACAGTGGAGTACCGAGACACCTGCACCCCAATGCTTATAGTAGCAATATCTACTATAGCCAAGGTGTGGAAGGAGCCTTGGTGTCCATCGAAAGATGAATGGATAAAGAAGATGTGGTCTATGTATACAGTGGAATATTACTCAGCCATTAGAAAGGACAAATACCCATTATTTGCTTCGATGTGCATGGAACTGAAGGGTAGTATGCTGAGTGAAGTTAAGTGAATCAGAGAAGGACAATCATTATATGGTTTCACTCATAAGGGGAATATGAAAAATAGTGAAAGGGATTATAGGGAAAAGGAGAGAAAATGAGTGGGAAAAATCAGAGAGGGTGACAAAATATGAGAGACTCCTAACTCTAAGAAATGAACAGGGGTAATGGAAGGGGAGGTGGGCAGAGGGATTGGGTGACTGGGTGATGGGCACTGAGGGGGGCACTTCACGGGATGAGCACTGGATGTTATAGTATATGTTGGCAAATTGAACTCCAATAAAAAAATACAGAAAAAAATTTAAAAAGTAAGTAAAACAAAGACTGTAATAACAAAGGAGGACACTATATAATAGTAGAGGGGACAAGAAGAGTTTTAAATATACATGTACCAAACACAGGAGCACCCAAATACATTAAACAATTAGTAATAAACATAAGGAAAAAATAAACAGAAAGAAGCTAATCAATAATAATACACTAATAGAAGAAGACTTTAACACAGTACTTACATCAATGGACATATCACCCAAACTGAAAATCAACAAGGAAACAATGGCTTTGAAAATACACTGGACTAGATGGATTTAAATATTTTATTTATTTATTTGTTTGTGTGTTTATTTATTCATGAGAGACAGAGAGACACACACAGAGGGAGAGGCAGCAACACAGGCAAAGGGAGAAGCAGGCTCCATGCAGGGAGCCCAACATAGGACTTGATCCTGGGTCTCCAGGATCAGGTCCTGGGCTGAAGGCAGCGCTAAACCACTGAGCTACCTGGGCTGCCCTGGAGTAGATGGATTTAACAGATACATTCAAAACATTCCATCCTAAAATAGCAGAATACACATTCTTTTCAAGTGCACAAGAAACATGCTCCAGAACAGATCACATATCACATAGTACCACAAGAATAAACCTAAGCAAAGAGGTCAAACACCTGTACTCTGAAAACTATAAAATACTGATGAAAGAAACTGGCGACTCAAAGAAATGGAAAGATATTCCATGCTCATGGATTGAAAGAACAAATATTGTTAAAAATGTCTATACTACCCAAAGCAATCTAAACTGTTAATGCAATTCCTATCAAAATACCAAAAGCATTTTTCAGAGAACTAGAGCAGATAATCCTAAAATTTGTATGGAACCACAAAAGATCCTGAATAGCCCCTAAATAGCCAAAGCAACCCTGAGAGAGAAAAGCAAAGCTGGAGGCATCACCATTCCAAAATTCAAGTTATATTACAAAGCTACAGTAATCAAAACAGTATGCAGCAATCAAAACAGACACACAGGGGATCCCTGGGTGGCGCAGCGGTTTGGTGCCTGCCTTTGGCCCAGGATGCGATCCTGGAGACCCGGGATCGAGTCCCACATTGGGCTCCTGGTGCATGGAGCCTGCTTCTCCCTCTGCCTGTGTCTCTGCGTCTCTCTCTCTCTGTGACTATCATAAATAAATAAAAAAAATTTTTTTAAAAAAACAGACACACAGATCAATAGAATAGAACAGATAATATATAAATAAACCCACAATTATATGGTCAATCAATCTCTGACAAAGCAGGAAAGAATATCTAATATGAAAAAGACAGTCTCTTCAACGAATGGTGTGGGGAAAACTGGACAGCTGCATCCAAAAGAATGAAACTGGACCACTTTCTTATACCATATGCAAAAATAAATTCAAAAGGATTAAAGATCTAAATGTGAGACCTAAAACCATTAAAATCCTAGAAAAGAGCACAAGCAGTAATTTTTTTGACACTGGCTGTAGCAACTTTCTTCTAGATGAGTCCTCTGTGGCAAGAAGAAGCAAATGCAAAATGAACTATTAGGACCTCATCAAAATAAAAAGCTTCTGCACAGCAAAGGAATCGATTACAAAACTAAAAAGCAGCCTCTGGAATGGGAGAAGATATTTGCAAATGATATATCCAATAAAGGGTTAGTATCCAAAATATGTTAAGAATTTATATAGTTCAATAGCCCAAAACTAAATAATCCAATTAAAAAATGGGCAGAAGACATGAACAGACATTTCTCCAAAGACACAGAGATGGCCAACAGACACAGGAAAAGGTACTCAACATCACTTAACATAAGGGAAATGCAAACCAAAACCATAATAAGATATCACCTACCATTTGTCAGAATGGCTGAAAACAACAACACAAGAAACAATAGGTGTTGGCGAGGACGTGTAGAAAAAGGAATCCTTGTCCGCTGTTGGTAGGAATGCAAACTGGTACAGCCACTGTGTAAAACAGTATGGAAATTCCTCAAAAAATTAAAAATAGAACTACCTTATGATCCAGAAATCCCACTACTGTGTGTCTACCCAAACAATATAAAAACACTAATTAAAAGGGACATATGCACCCAATTATAGCAGCATTATTTACAATAGCCAAGATATGGAAGCAGCTATGTCCATCAAAAAGTGAATGAATAAAGAGGTGATATATATACACATATATATATGTATACACACATATACACACACGTATATAAACATATATATAATAGAATGTCATGCAGCCATTAAAGGAGGAGACTGTGGCATTTGCAACAATCTCGATGCATGGAATCCTAAGAAAAAAATTAATAAACAAAAAAAACCAGAATCAGGCCTATATATACAGAGAACAAACTGATGGTTACCAGAGGTGAGGAAGTGAAGGGTTGGGCAACCTAGGTGAAGGTGAATGGAAGACACAGGCTTCCAGTTAATGGAATAAGTCATGTGACTCAAAAGTACAACATAAGGAATATATTAATGATATCTGTGATAGGGATGAATCAGCTCCCAACTTGTGATGAACAGCATAACATATAAAGTTGTCATATCACTATGTTGTACACCTGAAACTGATAGAACATTGTGCATCAATTATATGCAAATTTAAAAAACTGGAAACCCAGATGTCCCTCAAAAGCGAATAAATCAACAAACTTTGAAATTTCCATACAATGGAACACTACTCAGAAATAAAAAGTACTCTCACATGGAATAGTATGGATAAATCTCAAATATATTTTAGTAAGTGAAAAAAGCCAGACCTGAAAGGGTATATATATTTATTCCATTTATATAATATTGTGGAAAAGACAGAATTGTAGGGATAGAAAATAGGTCACTGGTTGTCATAAGGGACATCATGAGGCATATTTTTTTTTAAAGATTTATTTTAGAGAGAGAGCATGAGCTGTGGGAGGAGCAGAGGGAAAAGGAAAGGCAGAGAATCTCAAGTAGGCTATGCATGGACTGCAGAGCCCCACGCAGGGCCTGATCTCATGACCCTGAGATGACTGAGGTTTTTGGTTTTGCCAAAAGTTGGACGCCTGACTGAGCTGCATAGTCACCCCCAGCATGAGGAAATTTGAGGTTGTATGTTATGACTGTGACAGTAAATGGTGAATCAGATTTCCTGAAGAACACCAATACGTATTGAATAAAACATGAGAAACAACCTCCTAAAAGTATGCCAAGCTTAAAAGAAAGTAAAGAAGATCCAAATCCACAGAGTCTACAATGAAGAACCAGAAACTAGAAAGGTAAGCATACTTTGAAGCCACAGCTACCTTGGGACATTTGCTGTCCCCAATTGCCTACATATGAAACTTAATAGTCTAAAAAATCTGAGATAGGGCCTTGGATTGACAATGTCAAATTAGTAATAAACCTCTTGAAAATTGTAACCATCCAGTCTCCAATTCAAATGGATGGAGAAAAATTCCCTGGCTTCAAAGGAAAATGACAAGGAAATCTTAGCTTTAGCCACTTAATATTGATTTTTATTCTGAGATGGGGAGCCACTGGAGGGTTGTGAGAATCAGCATGACAATATGGCTTTTGTTTAAATATGAATCATTCTGGTTGTTTAAACAACAAGATAATTGGGTGCCTGCATGGCTCAGTCAGTTGGTCAGCCATCTCTCGGTTCTGGCTCAGGTCATGGTCCTTTGGGTTGTGGGACTGAGACCTAAGTCGGGCTCCTCAGTGAGTAGTCTGCTTGGGGATCATCTCCCCCTGCCCTTCCCCTCACTCACACTTTCTTCTCACTCTCTCAAGTAAATTTTTAAAAATCTTTAAAAAGAACAGAAAGTCAATGGGAAAATACAGAAGCTGGGTGCATAGAAGCTAAGCGGCTATAGCAATAATCCACATGTCTTGGACCAGATGATTCTGGAGGATGGGGTAGAGAAAGTGAGATGTCATTAGATTCTGGATATATTTTGAAAGTGATGAAGAGGATCTGATGATCAATTGGGCACGTACTATGACAGAAGTCAAAGAAAACTCGTGTTTTTGTTTGAGCATCCAGAACAGCAGAAATGTGATTTACTTCTCATTGTAGTAGGAGCAGGTTTGAGAGAGAATATCAAGATTGGTTTTGAACTATTAGATATTGTAAAGAAGATGTTGAGTAGGAAGGCATATGTACAAGTATGGAGTTCTGGAGAGATATTTATATTAGAAATATAAATTTGAGAATTATCATTAAGTAGATGAAATTTAAAGCTATGGGATTTGATGAGATCACCCAGGGAAAGTCTTTGGATATAAAAGATAATGAGAAGGAAAGAGAAGAAAAGAAAAAAAGAAGTTTGAGGATTGAGACCTGGGACACTTGAAGGTCAGGTAGATGAGAAGTAACCAGCTAAGGAGACTAAAAGGAGTAGCCAATGAGGAAAGAAAAAAATTAGAAGTGTGTGGAATCCTAGAAGCCAAGTGAAGAAAATGTTTTAAATAGGAATAATCAATTTTGTCAAATGTTGAGCGAGAATGTAAATGGTGACTTCTAATTTAACAAAGGCTTTAACAATATAGAGATTACTACTGATTTTCACAAGATAGTTTTGGTGGAATAATGGGAATAAGTTCTGACTGACACAGTTTTAAGGGATGACCTAGAGATACGGAGCATGGAAAATTCTTTTGAGTTTTGTTATAAGAAGTAGCAGAGAGGGATCCCTGGGTGGCTCAGGGGTTTAGTGCCTGCCTTCGGCCCAGGGCATGATCCTGGAGTCCCGGGATCGAGTCCCACATCGGGCTCCCTGCATGAAGCCTGCTTCTCCCTCTGCCTGTGTCTCTGCCTCTTTCTGTGTCCCTCATGAATAAATAAATAAAATCTTTTAAAAAAAAGTAGCAGAGAAATGAGATCATATCAAGAGGAAAAATATATATGTTGAGATATATTTCTGTTGTTTATCCATTAAAGATCGAGAAATTACATGTTTGTGTAGATGAAAATGATTATAACATATACTGACACGCTAATGTTGCAAGAGACTAACAGAGAACACTGCTCCAACAATGTCCATAAAGATATGAGAAGTGAGTGCCACTTAGTACAAAAGTGGAGGTATTAGCCTTAGATAAAAGCACATAAAGTTTATCTATCATAATAGGAAAAGAGGCAATGAGTATAGAGCGGGGAGATAGATCAATGAGGAAGCAGAAGCTTGTAGAAATTCTCCTCTGATTACTTCTGTTACCTTAGTGAAATCAGCTAAGGGCAATAATCTTAAAGTCAGGCAAGAGATATAAGAAGTCATGATTATGCAAGTGACAATTTAGCTCTGAAGTAAATAAACAAGAACTGATAGACATAGAAAAAGGAACTAGTAAATCCAAAATCATAGTAGAGAACTGTGATATTGTGAAACAATAAGAAATAACATATTTGGTCTTTATTTCTGATTTCTGGCACAAAGCTCCTAAAACTCTCAGAATTCTCTGAGTAATAAAGGTAAAAGCAATGTCTTCTGTTATTTGTTATAAGTCCCTTTCAAAAAAAAAAAAAAAAAAAGTCCCTTTCAACCACACCTGAGCTTACACTAAGGAAGTGACTTTTGGAAAGCCCATAAGGATGGTGGGCTGGTTGCCACAGGAACTAACCCTGTTTTAGGTGGGTTGGAAATTTCAGCCATCTCCCCACCTATGGAAGGCAGAGAGGCTGGACACTGAATATGTTACAAATGCCCAGTGATTTCATCAATCATGCCTACATAATGAAGCCTCCGTGAAAAACCCTAATTGAGGTTCAGAGAGCTTCTGGTTAATAAACACAAGTGCTGGAGGGTGGTGTGCCAGGAGACAGCATGGAAGCTCCATATCCCTTCTCCATACATTGCTAAAGTGTACGTCCTGACAGGTTTTGGATTTTGTTTGTAATGTGAGTGCCTGACTTAAGCTTTGATTGCTGATGCATCCACTTCAAAGAGGCATCCATTTCAAAGATGACTAGCTCAAATATATTACAAGTCATAGTCGATAAAGAGCCATGCTGCCTCTCCTACTGAGACTCCTAAAGAGCTTGGTTGATTTAGCAACTAACCATTTGGACCACTTGTTGTTTTCTCTTGCCACCCTTTATGCCCTCACTTTTACTTTAAATTCAACAATCAAGAGCCCAGAAACCATAGGCCCTCACTCTCAACACCAATAGAAGCAGAAACCTAGGCTTGTGCACTCTCTCTACCCATGACATGACTATGTATCCCATGGTATACTGTGTAATTTTCAGGCTTTCTAAGTCATAAATCTTTACTTTTTCAAGATTTCAAGATGGTTATTGCTAAAGGGCATCTTGCAATCATAATAAAGAGCCACAAGACCAGGTCCAGCCATACACCAGTGGTTACTGAGGCAGACACCAGCATAAAAACATTTGCATTTAAAAAAAAAAAACATTTACATTGTGCATCTCTTCCATTTGGCTGTTCCTGAGTTGTATATTTTGTAATAAACTGATAAATGTTTCTCTTAAGTTCTCTGAGCCATTCTAGCAAATTATTAAACCTGAAGAGGTGTTGTGGGGTTTCTAATTTACAGCCAGTCGTAGATAGAGGTGACAGCTTGTGACTTACAACTGGCCTCTGAGGTAAGAGGCAGTCCTGTAGGACTGAGCCCTTCCTTAACCAGTGGAGTCTGTTCTAACTTTGGGTAATTAGTGTCAGAATTAAGTTAAATTGTAGGACACCATGTTGGTGTCTACCAAGAACTAGAGAACTGCTTGGTGTGGGAAAATCCACATAACTGGTTTCAGAAGTGTTGTGTGAGTAAAAGGAAATAGTTTTTTTCTTTTCCTTTTTAGGACAGTAATATAAACAAATTGGGAAGACAGAAGCATAATTAATAAGATAGGCAGACAGATAAAGCTAATAACATGTTCACATTATAACAAAATTAGAAATTGCAAAAACAAAGAAAACCAATATATAATCCTACAATTAACTAATTAAGATACTCCTATATAATGTTTGTCATAAAAGGAATTAAAAATTAAACAATATTTAGAACTAAATTCCAAGACTAACTTAGTGTGAAACCCTGAGATTCGGTTTATATATGCATAGAAAACTTAAATGCTTTAAATGCCTTTATTTAAAAACAAGAAATAATTAAAAACAAAAGAATTAAGATTTCATCAAGAAGAGGGAGGCATAAACAAAACAAAACAAAAATTAGCTAGCTAAAAATGAGAAAGTGAGTAAATCAGAATTTAGAAAGAACAGAAATGGATAAAAATCTATTCGTTTTCTTGAAATCAAATAAATGATACAAAAATATGACATGTTGGGGGAAAAAATCAGATTGGGCACAAATCCAAAATATTGAAAAGGAAAAAGAACAATATTAATCCCAAAAATAAAAAAGTGCTTATGAAAAAAACCTATACATAATTCAACAGTAAATTAGAAAAACTAGATGAAATGTATTAGAAAATAATAAAAATATGATCCATGAAAAAATCTGAGAATACATCAATAACCACATAAGAATTTTAAACTTGTTTTTTTTTAAGATTTATTTATTTATTCATGACAGACACACAGAGAGAGAGAGAGAGGCAGAGACAAAGGCAGAGGGAGAATCAGGCTCCATATAGGGAGCCCAACATGGGACTCGATCCTGGGTCTCCAGGATCACACCCTGGGCTGAAGGCAGCGCTAAATCACTGAGCCACCCGGGCTGCCCAAGAATTTTAAATTTGAGTTAAATCTTTATGCTCCTAAGTTAAGGCCACTGATATCATTGATTGATGGTATTACTGACAAGATTAACCAAACCATTAAAGAATACACAATTCTTTTTTTTTTTTCACAATTCTAATCATATATAATTGTTGTTGAACATAGAAAAGTTTGGAAATCCACCCAAGTCATTTACATAAACTAAAATAACAAACTTAAACAATGAGAAGAACTCATAAAAATTAAGTCAATTTCATGAACCAAATTAGGTAAAATTTAAAAATAAACATTAGCAATGTAGAATCTAGCTCTGTATTTAAGGACTAATAATATATCATGATTAAATAAGGTTTATCCTACAAATGCAGGAGTAATTCAACATCAGAAAATCTACTTGAGGGGCCTGGGTGGCTCAGTTAGTTAAGCATCTGCCTTCGGCTCAGGTCATGATCCCAGGGTCCTAGGATTGAGCCCTGCATCAGGCTCTCTACTCAGCGGGGAGTTGGCTTCTCCATCTCCCTCTGCCTTGTGCTCACTCCTTCTTTCTATCTCAAATATATAAAATCTTAAAAAAAAAAATTCGTGTATTAAAAACTCTCTAGAACCAGACTGGTTCCTTTTTAACCTAATTAATTAAGAGTATTTACCAAAAACCTATAGAAACATATTTAGTAAGCAAACATTAGTACTTCCAAGAAAGTCTGAAAAAAGGTAAGAATTGTTTTAAAATTGTGAAATATCAAATACTCATCTCCTACTGCTTATAGTTTTTAAAAACTAGTACAAATAGAAAAGGAAGAAATAAGACTTACATAAAACTCAAAATTATCTACCTAGAAATCCAATATTACCCACTGGAAAATTATTGGATATTTCTGTAAGATTATTATCATTTTACAGAAATCAACACTTTATTATCCGTATGTGTGTGTATTGTGCATGTGTGTATATATAGCTTTATTAAACATTTAGAAAATCCATACAACAAAATATTCCTATGCATAATATCAACATTTATAAAGTACTGAGAAAATTACTTAACAAGAAATTCAAAAGACCTTTTAAGAAAAAACAATGAAATTTACAGGACATAAAAAGTAGATATAGCATGTTTAAAGACAGAAGGATCCACAATTATAAATATGTGAATGGTGCATCAGGTTTCCTGAAAAACACCTTAAAATACTGGGTAACATCTGACATACATTAAGAAGTATATCATGCTTAAAAAAAAAGTAAAGAGGATCCAACGGAGGCACAATTAAGTGAGAAACTAGAGGTAAACATGCCCTGAAGTCACAGCTATCCTCGTGACATTTGTTAGCTTTAATTGCCAAACGGTTTGTATCTATCTTAAAGGCCTGATATAATCCAAGAGACGAAGCTATGGACCCAGAAAATGTCAGCGATTAGCACGAACCTCTTCATAAAAACAGAACTAAAAAAGGCTTATAGTTCAAGGGGGGGAAAAAGCCATGTGACCTCAAAGGAAATGACAAAAAAATACTTCAGTCTTTGCCTAGACTCTCAATGAAAAGGAAGAAAAAAATGACAATTCATCATCACACAGGAGCCCACCTGAATGTAAGAAGCTGCAGAATTAGACCTGTTCTCTACAATTGCTAAATGTTGAATGATATATACATGTATATAATATAAATGCTTGAAATATATGAAAATGTAAAATATAAAGTCAAAACCATGAGAAAAGAACTGAATAGAAGTAAAAAAAAAATTGAAATCTACAGGAGGAAGAAAATATCAAAGTTCTAGAAATAAAACAACATAATCAATTATATAAAATCTTAAGAAAAAAATCTTAAAAGCAGCCAGAGAAAATACAGATTACTTACAAAAGGAACAATAATGAGACAGAAGGCAGACTTCTCAAGAGCACAATAGAAGCCAGAAGACAGTGGAATAATTTCTTCAGAGTGCTGAGAAAAAAATAATTGTCAGTATAGAATTCTATACCCAGTTAAGTCATCAGACAGGAATGAAAGTGAAACAACGGTTACTTTGCAACAACAAAAATAAAAACAGAGCATTTACTAACAATAGGACTTGCCTAATATATTTCATGACAAAATGATCTCAGTGGGAAAGTATAATGGAGGAGGAATAATGTGTAAATAAAAAGATAATCATGTGAATAAATCCACAAACACTGTCATCTTAAAACAAAAATAATGCCTATTTGGGGGTTTAAAAAGAAAACAGAATTTAAACATGCCAGATAACATAATAGATGGGAAAGATTAATCAAAGTTAAAGTAACCTAAGACCTTTCATTTATCCTTTATATTGGCTGGGACGAAGGAGACATTAACTTTAGCCTTTGTTATGTATGTATTTGTAAAGTGACACAAACAATAATGATTAAAGGACCAAAACAGGCAGACATATTCCCAAAATATTTAAACTCACCAGTAATCACAGGTATGTAGTGTTGATAAAAGAATAGAAAGAGTACACACGGATGGTTTCCTCCTGATAAAAATTTTGACAATGAAATATACATTTGACATAGGAGATGTCAATATCTTATCTCTTTATAGAAACAATTCACTGTCACAATAGCTTCCAATTTATTTTGAGGTGGACACAATCCTTACTGTTTTTCAACTGGTTGGCCTTGAAATCCCAGGTGTGAGCCTGGGGCAAATAGTTTATTCAAGACTTCTGTCTTTCTGTGTTGTTAATTTTAGCCATTCTGACTGGTGTGAGGGGATATCTCATTGTAGCTTTGATTTTTATTTGATGATGAGTGATGTTGAGCATCTTTTCATGGGTTTATTACCCATCTGTATGTCTTCTTTGGAAAAATGTCTATTTGTATCTTCTGCCCATATCTTAACAGATTGATTTTTGGGTGTTGATTTTGATAAGTCCTTTAGATATTTTTGGATATTAACCCCTTATCAGATATGTCATTTGCAAATATCTTCTCCCATTTGTAGGTTGCTTTTTAGTTTTGTTGATTATTTCTTTCACTGTGTAGGTTTTTACTTTGATGAAGTACCAATAGCTTATGTTTTGCTTTTGTTTTCCTTGCTTCAGGGAGTTGCTACAGCTGATGTCAAAGAGATTATTGCCTATGTTCTCCTCTAGGATTTTGATGGTTTCCTGTCTCACATTTAAGTCTTTAGCTCATTTTGAATTTATTTTTGTGTATAATGTAAGAAAGTGGTCTAGTTTCATTCTTTTGCAATACGGCTGTCCAGTTTTCCCAACAACACGTGTTGGCAAGGATATGGAGAAAGGAGAATCCTTGTGCACTCTTGGTGAGAATGCAAACTGGTGCAGCCACTCTGGAAAAACCTATGGAAATTCCTCAAAAAGTTAAACAAAGAACTAGCCTATGATCCAGTAATTGCACTACTAGGTATTTACCCATAAGATACAGAAATATTAATCAAAGGGAATACATGCACCTGATATTTACAGCAATGTTAGCAACAACAGCCAAATTATGGAAATGTCCATCAACTGATGAATGGATAAAGATGTGGGGTGTGTGAGTATGTATATAGAATATTACTCTGCCATCAAATAGAATGAAATCTTGCCATTTGCAATGATGTGGAAGGAGCTAGAGTGTATTATGCTGAGAAAAGTCAGAGAAAGACAAATGCCATATGATTTCACTCATATGTGGAATTTAAGAAACAAATGAACCAAGAAACAGACACTTAACTATAGAGAACAAACTGACGGTTTCTGGAGGGGAGGTGGGAAGGGGGATAGGTTAAACAGGTGATGGGTATTAAGGAGGGCATTTCTTGTAATGACTCCCAGAGGTATATGTAGGTGATGAATCACTAAATTCTACATGTGAAACTAGTGTTGCACTGCATATTAACCGAAATTTAAATAAAAACTTGGGGAAAAAAACACTTCTGCAAAGCAGCATGCAAACAAATACTGAATGTGGATTGAATGAGTACCTTAATATGAATACATTTAATAATAAAATATTCAATTTTCATTAAATATGTATATTTTTCAAATATTGCAATTAATAAAAACTGCAGTTGCATTAACAGAAATACAGTATATGTGATAAAAAAATTAGAGTTAACCACTAAAGGCATATAAATAATATACATCTTCCAAATTAAACAAAGGGGAAATGGAGTTAAAAAAACAAAAACAAAAAGCTTTATCGATCTTGATTAAGGAAAGATAAAAAAGGAACACAGAAGAATAAAAGAATAAACAAAGTAAACATAAAATAGGGGAGAAATAAATCCAGGAATATTGGCAATAACAAGTAACTGGAGTAAACCTTCAAATAAAAAAAATAAATTTTCAGATAATATATTGTAGTGCTTACCAAACACAGGTGAATATTTGAACAACTTAAAAAGCTTCAAAAAATAGTATTTGTGTCCTATACCCAGAGATTGTGATTTAATTGATCTGGAGTGTGGCCAGGGATCTGAAATTTTTTAAAGAACCAGCTACGCATATAAATTTGGAAATCATTTCCACACTTTTTTCAAAGTGGTTATATCAATCGTCAGTGCCATCAGTAAAAAACAAACAGATCTGTTCAAATATAATTCACATACCAAGAGTATATTTTAAATACATTCACAGAACTGTGCAACAATCACCACAATTTAGTTTTATATTTTTATCATCTCAAAAAGAAACCTATGCCTATTAGTAGTCCTTTCCAATTTCCCTACTTTCATTCTCCAGTTCAACTTCATCTGCCACCCCAAATGCACTTGGCAACCACTAATTTACTTCTAGACTCTAAAGATCATCTATTGTAGACATTTCATATAAATGGAATCATGTAATATTATAGTCTTTGTATCTGGCTTCTTTCATGTAGCATGTTTTCAAGGTTGATCCCCAAAGTAGGCATGTATCAGTACTCCTTTTTTATTGCTAAATAATATTCTATCTTAAAGATAAACTAAATTTTATTCATCCTTTCACCAGTTGATAAGCATTTGTTGACACATGGCTACTGTATTGCTGAATAACTGTAAAATTATACCAAATTTTATTCATTCATTCATCAGTCAACAGACATTTGGGTCATTTTTCACTTTCTGACTATTGTAAAAATGAGGTATATAGCTCTTCTGCCACCATAAGTTGTGAACACTTAATACTACCACTTAATTTTTGCCCCTCTAGGGTATCTGAAATAATTATCTCACTGTGGTTTAAGTGTGCATTTCCTTATTGCTAATGATGATGAGCACTTTTGCATGTCTATTGGCTATTTGTACTTTTTTTAAAACATAGTGATTTTTTTTTTACAGATTGTATTTATTCATTCATGAGAGACAGAGAGAGGCAAAGACATAGGCAGAGGGAGAAGCAGGCTTCTCGTGGGGTGCCCAATATGGGACTCAATCCCAGGAACCCAGGATCATACCCTGAGCCGAAGGCAGATCCTCAACCACTGAGCCACCAGGCGTCCCCAACATAGTATTAACCCCTTATCAGATACATCACTTGTAAATATCTTCTCCCATTCAGTAGGTTCTTTTTCATTTTGTTCATGTATTTCCTTTGATGTACAAAAGCTTTTTAATTTGATCTAGTCCCAATAGTTTATTTTTGCTTTTGTGTCCCTTGCCTAAGGAGACATATCCATAAATATGTTGGGAAGAGTGACATCCAAGAGACTACTGCTTACGTATTCTTTTAGTTTTATGATTTCAGGTCTCACATTTAGACCTTAATCCATTTTGAGTTTATTTTTGTGAGGGGTAAGAAAGTGCTGTAGTTTTTGTTCTTTTGCATGTACCTGTCGAGTTTATCTAGAACCATTTATTCAAGAGACTCAATTTTCCTCAACTGTATATTCTTGCCACCTTTGCTGTAGATTAATTGATGATATATGTGTGGGTTTATTTTTATTTTAAAGATTTTATTTATTTATTCACGAGAGAGAAGAGAAAGACAGAGAGAGAGGCAGAGACACAGGCAGAGGGAGAAGCAGCCTCCATGCAGGGAACCTGACATGGGACTCGATCCTGGGTCTCCAGGATCACACCCTGGGCTGAAGGCGGCGCTAAACCGCTGAGCCACCCAGGCTGCCCATATGTGTGGGTTTAATTCTGCAATCTATTACATTGATTTATGTGTCTATTTTGTGCCAGTACATACTCTTTTGTTAACTATAGTTTTGTAGTATAACTTGAAATCTGAAACTGGTATAATATCTCCAGTTTTGTTCTTTCTCGAGATTCTGTTGGCTTCTCAGGGACTTTTGTGGTTCCACACAAATTTTAGGATAATATTTGTTTTAGTTTTGTGAAAAATACTATTGGTATTTTGTTAGGTATTGCATTGAATCTGTGGTTTGCTTTGGGTAGTATGGACATTTTAATAATTATTAATTTTTCCAATCCATGAGCAGGGAATATCCTTCCATTTGTGTCATCCTGAACTTCTTTCATCAGTGTTTTATAGTTTTCAGAGTATAAGCTGTTCACCTCCTTGATTTATTATTTCCTTTTCTTTGAACTGCCTATGAATGTCTTTTACCCAATTTTTCAAAAAAATTATTTATCTTTTTCTTTATCTATAAATGCCTTTTATATCCATGGTAATTTCACTGTTGTCAATATGAACTGCAAATATCTGTACCCAACTCAAGGCCTGTGTTTTACTTTCTCTGTCGTTTTATAAAGAAAACAATTTTTATGCCCATTTATCAATTTATTAATGATTATTTTTAAGAAAGATTTAACCAGAACCTTTCAGAATGTCCTATCTGGTTCTCCTTCAAATCAGATCCCTTATGAAAATCTCTTATTGCTTATCATTTTTGTGACTTAGCTTATTTCTTAAATATTTCACCACCAACAATACATACATACATATATAGATATAGATATAGATATAGATATAGATATAGATATAGATATTTCACCAACATTTTACATTTAGATCTAATAATATCAATATCTGAAATCATTTGCCTGGTAATCTGTTGCTTCTTTAGATTATCTATTCCTCACCTATGACCTATTTCCTTGTGGGTTTGATGATCTTTGTTACCTCATCTTTTGTTGATCTTAAGTTTTGAGAATTCTAAAGCCTTCTTGCTTTCCTTCAGAGAGGATACGCATTTTCTTTGGCTAGAAGTGAGAGAGCACCACCTCAAAAAATAAAATTTGAACTCCTTTTCTGGAGTTGCTTAACTATATTTATTACTGTATCATTCACTCTTCTTTAATTATATTTTTCTGTTCCTCCTCCTAAGTAAATACCCACCCTAAAACCTTTATACTTACTACTCCATCTGCCTAGAATAGTGTTCCCCCATAGATCGGTCTAACTCATACCCTTACATCAGTCAAGTCATTGCTCAGATACTGCCTTCTTGGAGGGATTTTAAAAAATCTTCCTATCTACAGGCACTTGGATGGCTAAGTCGGATAAGCAACCAATTCTTGATTTTGGCTCAGGTCATGATCTCAGGGTTATGAAATTGAGCCCTGTGTCAGGGTCCACAATGGGTGTAGAGCCTGCTTAAGATTCTCTTTCTTCCCCTCTGTTTGTCCCTCCCCCCTGGCAGCTCATACTCTCCCAAAAAAAAATTTTTAAAGAAATTTACCTATCTAAAATAACCCACCCTTATTCACCAGTTAGTTCATTTGCCTACTCTCCTTTACCTTTATTCATATTCCTTATTACTACTTGCAACTGTCATATTTATTAAATAAATGTATGTATGTACATATATATGAATACAAATACACATATATTTTTACTTCCTTACTTACTTTTTATTTCTCCCATGAGAATGTAGCAGAATACAAACCTTATCTACATCATTTCTCCAATGCCTGCTACAGTTGTTGGCAAAGAATAGTCTCTCAGTAAATGTATTTTGAATGAATGAGCACATTTTAAAGAAGAGAGAAAATGATATAAGTCTAAATATTAAAAAAAAAAATCTAGAAAGAAATTGACTCCCAAGTTTACATAAAAGGGTTATCACTGGAGAAAAGGAAGAGCCCCCCTTTGAACGTGGGAAGGACTATCCTAAAAGACCAAAAAGGAGAAGTAGTGATTAGGTGGGATTCCTTAGAGAGATTGTACTGAAAAGCCCTTGCTTTTCTTCTCAAATCAGAAGTCTTTTTTTCCACATGAAAGGAAAGTATACCAACCAATAACTTCATAAAACATTCAGAGGAATGGGCAAGAGACAGTTACATTTCAGGGACTTGAAGAGTCCAAAAAAATAAAGTGATCATTTAGGTTGGAAAATCATTTGTTAAAGTTTTAACTGACATAAAGAGTCTCATATCGATACAGAAAAAAACAAAAACAAAAACAAAAACCAGGGCAGCCCCTGTGGTGCAGCAGTTTGGCGCTGCCTGCAGCCTGGGGTGTGATCCTGGAGACCCAGGATCGAGTCCCACATCGGGCTCCCTGCATGGAGCCTGCTTCTCCCTCTGCCTGTGTCTCTGCCTCTCTCTCTCTGTGTCTATGAATAAACAAATAAAATCTTAAAAAAAAAAATTCTAGAATTCCCCAACTGATGTCACATCCTCATTTGGAAATTGGGTTCAGAACACTTTTAAAGTGCCCATGGAATAAATACCAAGACAGGCTACTTCCTAAACCTCAACAAATTAAAAAAAAAAAAAAAAAACAAAAAAAAAAACAATAAACTTTCTTAGATAATCACATGTTCTTCCTGAGCTCTTTTTCAATAAAAGATGTTCTGGTGCATTCACTCAATGTAAAATACAAAGTTCTTAAAATGTAATATTCAATTACAAAACACATATAAGAGAATATATTCGTTGTAATGGATTATGTTGACCTGACTTGATCTACCTATTACTACATAAATAATATAAGCTCTTCTGTTGTCAGAAAAAGCATACATGGGATCCCTGGGTGGCGCAGCGGTTTGGCGCCTGCCTTTGGCCCAGGGTGTGATCCTGGAGACCCGGGATCAAATCCCACATCGGGCTCCAGGTGCATGGAGCCTGCTTCTCCCTCTGCCTGTGTCTCTGCCTCTCTCTCTCTGTCTGTGACTATCATAAATAAATAAGTAAAAAAAAAAAAGCATACATATCTACATCTATTTTTTTTTTTAATATTTTGAGCACCTTTAGCCAATCTAAATTGTAACAGTGGGGGAATCCCTGGGTGGCTCAGCGGTTCAGCACCTGCCTTTGGCCCAGGGCATGATCCTGGAGTCCCGGAATCGAGTCCCACATCAGGCTCCCTGTGTGAAGCCTGCTTCTCCCTCTGCCTCTCTCTCTCTCTCTCATGAATAAATACATAAATAAAATCTTTTAAAAAAATAAAATTAAAAATAAATAAATCGTAACAATGCATAGCCTGATTTTTCTGACAATATTGCAAGTGTCTCAGAATTCACATCTAGCTCCTTGATTATTAAGAAAGGAAGGAAGCCAGAAAGATAGATGATACTTGCAGAGTGGAGAAGACAAATGTGCTCTGAAATACCACTATTTCCAGTAATGTAAAACTGGAATAATGAGAGAATAATAAGAGAATAAGAATAAGAGAATTCTTTGAGAATAATAAGAGGCAATTTAGTTAATTACTTAAAAACAATCAGAGAAAGCAGCCATTCCAAAGGTAAATCCTGAAATACTAGGGGTACATTTTCTTACCTACTAGTGACACCAAGTTACTATAGTTCTCCAACATCACATCTCTATACAAATCCCTTTGAGCAGAGTCCAGGTATTCCCACTCTTCCTGAGAGAAGTCAATGGCAACATCCCTGAACATCACTGATCTCTGAAACAACAAATATAATACTAATTGTGGAAATAAAGAAAATATTTTTTTCAATGGAGGGGAGATGATGGGGAGCTCAGAGTGAACAGCAAAAAGCCATTGACATAAATGAGACACTATAAAATCAATGCTTCTGAAGTACCAACATGTTCCTTATTATTTCTGTTGCTGTAGATATTTCCTGCATATAGAACATCTCATTATACAGATACTCTGGAACTTAAAGAAGACACAATTAAAAGAAAAAGCATACAGAGGCAACCTGTACAATAAATACTCTATCATTCACTCTTTAATTATGCTTGTATCTTGTATATCATACATTCTCAATAAATGCAAATTTCTCTTATTCTCTAATAAGAAAAATAACAGGAAGTTTTTCCACAAAGTCTTATAAAATCTGTATAAAATTTGCATAAAATTAAAGAAATTATTGAAATCTCAGTTCATCATCATACCAGAATATTACATCATAAGCACTTTCCTCCTTATCAGTAATTTAATGCATATTTATAATAGGCTGCAAAATAGCCCCATATAATGAATATGCCTGACTTACTAAGTGTGCATATTCGAACATTTTGGTTACACAAAAATCTCATAAGCATTTCTCACTTTTGGGAGTTTATAATTTTCAGCAACTTTTGCATGTGAATGATGATTTTTCTTACTATTATTTATCACCTATAAATGTACCCTTCCCTTGTTCTAGGGAAAAGAAAAGATAATCTAAACTTATGCATACAGGATTAACTAATAATGTTGACTCTTAAAATTATCTGTATTATTGCTTTATGTCAATTATGGATTTCCAGGGAAGATCTCTGATCTCTCAATCTCTAATCATGCTCCTAATCAATCTTAAAAGCTCACAAAACAATAAGCTCTTGCCAGGTAGGGAGACTGAATCCAGGCAAAAGTAATGATCTTGTCTAACCAGAAAACTTACATCTAAAGAAAAGTTCAATTTTCCCATATGTGGTGCAATTTAACAAACTTCCTTATCTTCTAAAATCAGGGAATCTGCTTTTGTCATATCTCCTAGTCAGAGATGCCCAAACTATTTTTGAGTAATTATGTAAATATAGGCTAGATGAAAAACACAAACTTAGGGATGGAATGCTGAGGAGCACATTCCTGAGTGGGGTCAGTTAGGAAGGAAATTTCAGAAATAAGGAAAGCAAACATACACATACTCTGTAAAAAAGTGACTTCTTAAAGAGAGCACCAAAAAACACCAATTTACCTGAGCCATGGTTTTTAGCGCTGCAAGAAATGATCCATCCTCCTCTGGATTCCTAGCTTAGAGAAGCACAGAGTCTCAAAAAGGCAGAGCTGGAGAGAAGAAAACAGAACCATGAGACCACGCTTTTTGCAAAGTTCCAAATAAGTAAATTAGAATTATCTTTCTTGCTCTCCTCTTCCTTTCTCTTGCTTCCATCACCAAAAGATACTAAATGGGAGACATACAAGTGGCAGTTATTACCCTGATCAAACTCAATGCTCTCTATATACAAAACGACAATATTTACAACAACTTCTCTACCATTTCTGAAATAAAATTTATAGATAATATGACACAATTATATACATTATGCCAAAAATAGAGATAATGATCGACTGTTATACAAATTAAAAGGCACGGGATCCCTGGGTGGCGCAGCGGTTTGGCGCCTGCCTTTGGCCCAGGGCGCGATCCTGGAGACCCGGGATCGAATCCCACGTCGGGCTCCCGGTGTATGGAGCCTGCTTCTCCCTCTGCCTATGTCTCTGCCTCTCTCTCTCTCTCTCTCTGTGACTATCATAAAAAAAAAAAAAAAAAAAAAAAAAAAAAAATTAAAAGGCACAATTAAATGCTTACACTTATAACTACTTGAACAAATTCAGATTTATAAGATCATAATATTCAGCTAAGCATTTTTTTTAAGATTTTATTTATTTATTCATGAGAAACACAGAGAGAAGGAGGCAAAGACACAGGCAGAGGGGGAAGCAGGCTCCATGCAGGGAGGGAGCCCTGTGGGACTCGATCCCGGGACTCCAGGATCACGCCCGGGGCCGAAGGCAGGCGCTAAATCACTGAGCTACCCAGGGATCCCCGAGGTAAGCATTTTTTAAAGTACTGTTCAAAAAATTTTTAATTCCAGTATAGTTAACATACAGTGTTATATTAGTTTCAGGTGTACAATATATACTGATTAAACAATTCTATAGGGATGCCTGGATGGCTCAGCAGTTGAGCCTCTGCCTTCAGCTCAGGGCATGACCCCAGATTCTGGGATCAGTCCTACATCCGGCTCCCTGAGGGGAGCCTGCTCCTCCCTCTGCCTATGTCTCTGCCTTCTGTCTCTCATGAATAAATAAATTATTTTAAAAAAACCAATTCTATACATTACTCAGTGCTCATCATGGTAAGTGTACTCTTAATCCTCTTCCTCCCTTCTATTAACCAACAGTTTGTTTTCTATAGTTAAGAACCTGTTTCTTGGTTTGTCTTTTTTTTTTTTTTTTTTTTTTTTGGTTTGTCTCTTTTTTCATTCTTTGTTTCTTAAATTCCACATGAGTGAAATCATATGGCATTTGTCCTTCTCTAATTTCATTTAGCTTTATACTCTAAATCCATCCATGTTATTGTAAATGGCAGTATTTCATTTTTTTAAATGGCTGAGTAATATTCCATTATATATACCACCTCTTCTTTATCCATTCATCTATCAGGGGACACTTGGGCTGTTTCCATAATTTGGCCATTATTAATAATGCTGCAATTAACATAGGGGTGCATATATTTTGTCAAATTAGAGTTTTCATATTTTTGGGTAAATACCAATAGTGGAATTACTGGATTATATGGTAATATCTTGGCTATTCTAAATAATGCTGCTATAAATATAAGGGTATATGTATCCCTTTGAATTAGTGTATTGGTATCCTTTGGGTAAATACCCAGTTGTGCAATTGCTGGTTTGCAGGGTAGTTCTCTTTGTAACTTTTTAAGGAACCTCTATACTGTTTCCACAGTGGCTGCACCAGTTTGCATTCCCACCAACAGTGCACAAGGGTTCCTTTTTCTCCACATCCTTGCCAACACTTGTCTCTTGCATTTCTTATTTTAGCTATCCTGACAAGTGTGAGTTGATCTCAGTGTGGTTTTGACTTGGAATTCCCTGATGATGAGTGATGCTGAGCATCTCTTCATGTGTCTGTTGCCATCTTTAAGTCCTCTTCAGAGGAATGTCTGTTCATGTCTTCAGATCATTTTTAAATCAGATTATTGTGTTTCTTTTGCTGAATTGTATAAATTCTTTATACATTTTGGATACTAACCCTTTATTGGATATGTCATTTGCAAATATCTTCTCATATTCAGCAGACTTTTAGTTTTGGTGTTTCCTTTGCTGTGCAAAAGCTTTTTATTTTGAAATAATCTCAATATTTTATTTTTGGTTTTGCTTCCCCCTGCCTCAGGAGACATATTCAAAATGGGCTGCTATGGCTGATGTCAGAGTAATTACTGTCTGTGCTACTTATTTATTTATTATTATTTTTTTTAGTTTCAGGTATCACATTTAGGTTAGCTGATTTTTAAATTCTTGCATATTGTATAAGACAGTGGTCCAGTTTCATTCTTTTGTATGTGGCTGTCCAGGTTTCCAAACATCATATGTTAAAGAAACTATGTCCATTGCATATCCATGCCTCTTCTGTCAAAGACTAATTGACCATATAATCATGGGTTTATATCTGGGCTCTCTATTTTGTTCCACTGATCTGTTTTCCTGCCAGTACTGCACTATGTAGATTACTATAGGTTTGTGGTATATATTGAAATCCGGAATTGTGGTATCTCCAGCTCTGTTCTTTCTCAAGATTGCTTTGGCTAATGGAAGTCTTTGGTGGTTCCATATAAATTTGAGGATTATCTGCTCTAGTTCTGTGAAAAATGCTGTTGATATTTTGATAAGGATTCTATGAAAACTGTAGATTGGGGACACCTCAGTGGCTCAGTTGGTTGAGGGTCCAACTCTTGATTTTGGCTCAGGTCGATTTCAGGGTCCTGATATCAAGCCCCACATCACATACCATGCTCAGAGGGGAATCTGCTTGATGATTCTCTCTTCCTCTCCCTCTGCCCCACTGAGCTCACGCACTCTCTCTCAAAAAATTTTTAAAAAATCATCTTAAGAAAAGAATCCGTACATTGCTTTGGATGGTATGGACATTTTAATATTTGTTCTCACAATTTATGAGCATGAAGTATCTTTCCATTGTGTTGTCTTCAATTTCTTTCATCAATTTTAAAGTGTTCAGAGTACAGATCTATCACCTCCTTGGTCAAGTTTTCCTAGATCTTTTATTCTTTTTGTTGCAATTTTAAATGGGACTGTTTTCTTCTCTTTCTGCTGCTTCATTATTAGTGTGTCAAAATGCAACAGATTTCTGTATATTGATTTTGTATCCTGTGACTTAACTAAATTCATGTATCAGTTCTAGTAGTTTTTTGGTAGAGTCTTCCAGGTTTTTATTTATATATATATATATATATATATATATATATATATATATATATATATATAAATGTTAAATAAATATATATCTGTATATATATATTTATATATAATGTCATCTGTAAAAAGTGAATGTCTTCATCCTTGCCAATCTGGATGTCCTTTATTTCTTTTTGTTGTCTGACTGCTGTGTCTAGGACTTGCAGTACTATGTTGAATAAAAATGGAGAGAGTGGACATCCTTGTTTTGTTCCTGATCTTAGGAGAAAAGCTCCCAGTTTTTGCCACTGAGTAGGATGTTAGGTGTGGCTTTTCCACATTTGGCCTTTATTATGTTAAGGATTGTTCCCTCTAAACCTACTTTGTTGAGGGTTTGTATCATGAATGGGTATTGTACTTTGTCACATGCTTTTTTCTGCATCTACTGAAATGATTATATGGTGTTTATTCTTGGTCATATTGATGTAATATAGGACATTGATTAATTTGTGAATACTGCAACCCTTGAATCCTGGGAATAAATCTCACTTGATCATGGTGAATGATTTTATAAATGTATCCAGTTTTCTAGTATTTTGTTGAAGAATTTTGCATGTATGTTCAACAGGGATATGAGCCAGTAGTTCTCTCTCTTTTTTTTTTAATGGTGCCTTTATCTGGTTTTGGTATCAGGGTAATGCTGGCCTCAGAGAATGAATTTGGAAGTTTTCCTTTCTCTTCTGTGTTTTGGAATAGTTTGAGAATAGGTATTAACTGTTCTTTAAATGTTTGGTATAATTTACCTATGAAGCCATCTGGTCCTGGACGTTTATTGGAATTTATTATTGATTCAATTTCATTGCTGGTAATCAGTCTATTCAAATTTTGTTTCTTCCTGATTCAGTTTTGGGAAGTTTTATGTTTTTAGGAATTTCTCAATTTCCTCTAGGCTGTCCAATTTGTTGGCATGTAATTTTTCATAATATTCTCTTCTAATTCTTTGTATTTCTGTGGTGTCAGTTATATCTCCTCCATTTCTGACTTCGTTTGGAGTCTTCTCATTTTTTTTTTCTTTTTGATGAGTCTAAAAGTTATTAGTTTTGTCGATCTTTTCAAAGAACCAGCTCCTGGTTTTGCTGATCTATTCCATTGGTTTTTTTTGTTTGTTTGTTTCTATTCCATTTATTTGTGCTCTAATCTTTAATATTTCCTTCCTTCTACTGGTTTGGGGTTTTTGTTGTTGTTGTTCTTCCTTTTCTAGCTGCATTAAGTGTAACTTTGGGTTTTTTTATTTAAGATTTTTTTGCATCTTGAGTTAGGCCTGTATTGCTATCAACTTCCCTCTTAGAACAGCTTTTGCTCCATCCCAAAGATTTTGGATCATTGTGTTTTCATTTTCATTTGTCCCCATGTGTTTTTTGATTTCCTCTTTGATTTCTTGCACGACACATTTGGGTTGTTCAGTAGCATGTTATCTAACTTACATGTATTTCTGGTCTTTCCAGATTTTTCCCTATGGGTGATACCTAGTTTAACAGCATTGTGGTTGGAAAAATCCCATGGTATGACTTCAGTCTTTTTAATTTGTTGAGACCTTTTTGGGGGGCCGAATATGTAATCTATTTCTGGAGAAAGTTCCTTGTGCATTTGAAAAGAATGTGTATTCTGTTGCTTTAGAATAGAGTGTTCTAAATATATCTGTAGATCTATCTGGTCCAACGTGTCTGTCAAAGCCACTGTTTCCTTGTTGATTTTCTTTGAGATGATCTATTGATTTAAGTGAAATGGTAAAACCTCCTATTACTGTATTACTATCAATTACCTCATTTTCCATTATGTTTGTTATTAGCTGCTTTATGTATTTGGGTGCCCCCATGTTTGTTGCAGAAGTATTTACAACTGGCACATATTCTTGTTGGATTGTTCCTTTTATCGTTAGTGTCCTTTGTCTCCTGTTACACTTTTTGTTGCTTTAACGTCTATTTTGTTCTGTGTATTACTATCCCAATGTTCTTTTCACTTCCATTTACATAACTGCTTTTCTATCCCTTCACTTTAAAATATATGCATATATTTTATTTATTTTAGAGACAGAGTGTGCACCTTCACAAGAGTGAGTGAGTAAAGGGAGAGGCAGAGGGGCGGAGTAGGAGAAGAGGGACTAGCAGACTCCACATTGAGCATGGAGACCAACACAGGCTCAATCCCACAACCCTGAGATCATGACCTGAGCCAAAACCAAGAGTCAGGATGCTCAAGCAACTGAACCAACCAGGTGCCCCTCTATCCCTTCACTTTCAATCTGCATGTGTCTTTAGGTCTGAAATGAGTCTCCTGTGAGCACATATAGATGGGTCTTGCTTTTTTATCCATTCCATCACCCTATTCCTTTTGATTGCAGCATTTAGTACATGTACATTCAACGTAACTATTGATCAGTATGTCTTTATTGCCTTTTCATTACTTGTTTTATGGTTGTTTTCAAAGGTCTTTTCTGTTCCTTTCTTCTCGTGCTCTCTTCTCTCATTGTTGGCTTTCTTTAGTGATATGCTTGGATTCCTTCCTCTTTATTTTTGCATGTTTATTACTGGTTTTTGATTTTTGTAAACATTAGCTTTGTGTATAACATCTTCTGAATATAGTAGTCTATATTAAGTTGATGGTTGCTTAAGTTTGAACCCATTCTTTACTCCTTCCCCTCTCCCTGATTTAGGTATGTCATACTTTACATCCTTTTGGTTTTTAAAATTATTTATTTATTTATTTATTTATTTATTTATTTATTTATTTATTTATTCATGAGAGATACAGAGAGAGAGAGGCAGAGACACAGGTAAAGGGAGAAGCAGGCTCCCTGCAAAGGGCCCGATGCAGGACTTGATCCCAGCACCCTGGGATCACGACCTGAGCCCAAAGCAGATGCTCAACCCCTGAGCTACCCAGGTGCCCTACATCCTTTTCTTTTGCGAATTCTTTAACTGATTTTACAGATACACTTATTTTTACTGTTTTTGCTCTTCCTATTTTCTTATTCCTACTTATAGTCTTTCCTTTCCATTCAAAGAGTCCCTTTAAAAAAATAAATAAATAAAGAGTCCCTTTTAACATTCCACATAGGGCTGGCTTAGTGGTCATGAATTTCTTTTGTCTGGGAAACTCTTTATCTCTTCTTCTATTGTGAACAATAGCTTTGCCAGACAGAATATTCTTGGCTGCAGGGTTTTCATTTAGGACTCAGTATATATCATGGCACTCTCTCTTTCTGCCTGCCCCACCCCCAATTCTTCACCCATTTTTAATAATTTTTATTTTTAAAAATATTTTATTTAAATTCAATTTGCCAACATAGCATAACGCCCAGTGCTCATCTCATCATGACAGCACTCCCTTCTTGCCTGCTAAATTTCTGCTGAAAAATCAGCTGATAGCCTTGTGAGTTGGACTGGGATATGTGGTTATCTTCCCTTCTCCTCCAGGCAGGAGTCACATTAGAGTGGTTGCTGGGCCATGTTGAGAATGCTTGCACACTGCCACACTTGTGGCACCACTTTAGATAAGCTCTAGCCTGGCATATTGGAGGAGCAGATCTGTAGGAGTATTCAGGTATAGGTTGCAGGGTGTTAGCAAAGTTTATAGCTGTGGGAAGAGACCCAGAGTAGAGGCCTGGCTGTAAGATGCAGAGCCGCAGAAGTATTCAGGGGCTAGGGCCACCATTAGCAAGTTATGTAGCAAATACTGGTATTGCACTGTTTCCTATAGGTATCTGTGTGTCTAGGCTAGGGGATGGGGAAAGAAAATGGTGCCTGCAAGCTCTTTTATTCTTAGAGATGTCTCCCAATGATCCCTACTCTTCCAGCACAAGCTCTGAGATCAGTAGACAAACCTCTCTCCCACATACCCCAGGTATTTTTCAAACTGCTACCTCTGTGCTGTATCTCCATGGGGCTGCTGTTTGTTGTGCTATCTCTTTAAGGGCAGGGACTTAGTTTTCTCTCACCCTTCCAACTCTCCCAGAGACACGCCTACTGATTTTTAAAGTTCCAGGTGTTACGCCCTGCTGTTTGCAAAGACTCATGAAATCCAGCCGCTCTCATTTTCAAAGCCAAATACCAAGGGGATTCATCTCCCCGTGTGGGCACCCATACATGGGATGCTCGGTGTAGGGATTTGTTTGTTTTCCCCCTACATGCCTGCAGTATCCCTCCTTCCTGCAGACAGTCCTATTGGTCCATTTAGCTCTCAACTGTATCCCTATCTGCCTACCCTCTTCAAATGTGGCCTGTTACATTTAGCTGTGGAGGGTCTGTTCTCTCAGTCTTCAGGTCATTTTTCTGGGTTATTTACACTGATGTGGGTATTATCTAGTTTGTGTCCATGGGACGAGATGAGCTTAGGGTCCTCATACTCTGGCATCTTACCCAGAAGTCTTCAAGTTAGTACTATTGATAACTTTTATTAACATTTGACATTTTGAAAGTCTATGTATGTGTATGTATATGTATGCATATATTTGTATGTGTGTGATGTGTTCATATATCTATAGACTCAATGAAATTTATTATCTACAAATGTAGGCTTCTACAAGTATGTGGTAGTGGTAAGGAAAATATCACAAGCAGTGTTGCCATCAGTGCTGTGACCTTTTTAAAAATGTCATAGTATTTCCAAATAAAACAAAGTAGAGTCTTTTCTCAATCATTCTCAAGCATTCCTGGAATATTTAGCTAATAGTAAAATCATGCAATAATAGTAACATAAACTCAGCAGTGTGTAAAATATCATGCAAAAATAATGCTTAATGTGAGAAGTTCTAGACCAAGATTATTATAAACACATTTTTTTTCCCAGCTATGGTCTGCATTTTGCAGGTCACAGAACAATTATCTGCTGTATACTGCAGAGTATCTAGATTAGAAGTTAGCAAACTACTGCCCACCAACAAACTGTTTTTGTAAATAAAGCTTTATTGGAACACATCTACACTCAACTGTTTATAAATTGTCTTTGGCTACTTTCACACTCCAGTAGCAGAGTCAGATAACTGCAATAGAGACCATCTGGCCCAGAAATCTTAAAGTATTTACTACATATCTTTTTATAAAAAAGTCATCTACTCTATAACCCAGATCCATGGCTTCAGTCCTTCAAAAGCCAGAAGACTTCACCCTCAACTCAGTTATTTTAACATTCAAAAGCACACAGATATATTTCTAAAACATCCTCTAGGGAGAACCACTGCCCTTACAGTAATCAATGATACAGATATTCAATAAACATTTAATTAAAAATTCTACTTCTTCCAGATGCAGAAAGCTCAATAGATAATTGTGCTCATTTAACAACCAAAAATACTTCAGATAAGATTTTTAAAAATCATAGTTTCTTTTAAATTCATCACAGAGCTAAAGACACTGGGAAATTTAAATAAACTAACTGTAAAATGTGCCAAACACTTATTTAGAGATATTTGGGGAGCTCCTGTCCACAGCAGGGATTAAAATAAATTGTCATTACCTTTCTGGTAAATAGTCCAACTACTCCCATTAAAAGACAATGTCATATGCTAAATACTTTGCATTCACTGAGGCAGATCTTATTACCTTAAGTTCTTAGAAACCACTGTGCTACATACAGACTAAAGGACAATGTATTTAGGGTACTCCACATCTACCCAACTCCTTGGATGAATTCCCCTGTATGGGTTTCTCTGTACTTTGTTTTACTCAATATGCTATTATAGACATTTAATCATGAAAATAATCTTTAAAAATAAAAAAAATAAAAAAGAGACAATGTCAAGACAAAAGAAAAAAGCAAATTTCAAAGAAATACACTTTAAGTATGAAGACTCAGGTGGCAGGTGGGTTGAAAGTAAAGTTGTGTAAGAAAATTTACCATACAAATACTAAGCATAAGGAAAGCCTGTGTACTTGTTTTAATATAAGACAAGAGAGACATGAAAAGATGCTCATTATCACTGATCATCAGGCAAACACAAATCAAAACTACAATGACATATCACCTCATCCCTGTGAGAATGACCAAAATCAACAATACAAGAAACAACAGGTGTTGGCTAGGATGTGGTTAAAGGAGAACCCTTGTGCACTGTCGGTGGGAATCCAAACTGGTGCAGCCACTGTGGAAAACAGTATGGAGGTTCCCCAGAAAGTTAAAAATAGAACTATTTGGGATGCCTGTGTAGCTCAGCGGTTGAGTGTCTGTCTGCCTTTGGCTCAGGGCATGATCCCGGGTCTGGGGATCAAGTCCCACATCAGGCTCCCTGTGAGCAGCCTGCTTCTCCCTCTGTCTATGTCTCTGCCTCTGTGTGTCTCTCATGAATAAATAAATAAAATCTTCAAAAAAAAAAAAAAATAGAGCTACCCAGCAATTGTATTACTAGGTATTTACCCAAAGAATACAAAAATACTAATTCAAAGGGATAATGCACTCTGATGTTTTTAAAACAGCATTATCAACAATAGCTGAATTATGGAAACAGCCCACGTATCCATCAATTGATGGATAAAAAAGATGTGGTATATATACACAATGGAATATTACTCAGCCATAAAAAGAATGAAATCTTGCCATTTGCAAGGCCACAGATGGAGCTAGAGAGTATTAGATGAAACAAAATAAGAGAAAGACAAATACCATATGATTTCACTCATATATGGAATTTTAAACACAAAACAAAAAACAAAGTGGAGCAAAAAGAAGGAGGCAAACCAAGAAAGACTTAATTAATATTATAATTATAATTATAATATAATTATAATTATAAATATAATTATAATTATAAAGAACAAACTGATGGTTACCAGAGGAGAAGTGGGTGGGGAGACTGATAAAATAGGTGATGAGGATTAAGGAGGGCACTTGCTGAAATGAGCATTGGGTGTTGAGTCACTATACTATACACCTGAAATTACTATTACACTGTATGTTAACTAATGGGAATTTAAATAAAAACTTAAAAAAAAAAAGGAGAAAGTAAAATGGTGGAAGAAGATCTACCACAAAAATACTAAGGATAAGAAAGCCTATGCACTCATATTAATAATAAAAGACAAAAAAGAGATCAAGACAAAGACTAATACAAAAGATAAAGAGGATAAATTAATCAAGAAGACGCAGAAATCCTAAATGTGTAGAGATATAACAAAGCACCAAATATAGGAAGCAAAAACTAATAGAACTAAAGGAAGAAATGGACAAATCCACAATCAGATTTGGAAATTTTAATATTTTTCAGCAACTATCAGAACAAGTAGATAAAAATGAGATTAATGAGATAGAGTATTTACATACAACACTATCAAGTACCTTGACAAAACTGACACCACACTCAACTGTCAAGAATACCACGCCAAACTGTCAAAAGCTGAGCTGAAAAGAGCTGAGCTGCCAAGATGTCAGAAAAACTAAGACAACAACCCAAAATGAAAGTAACAGTCAGCTTTTAATCACTTACTAATCTCTAAGTACAAAAAGAGGCTAACCCAAAGAAAGCACTGGCTCCCCAGCTGTTCTATATTTCTCCATGGAACAGTACCACAGACAGTCAGATGGATCAGCACAGATGTAGGGAATCTTTTCATTGCCAACAGGGTACGAGACAAAAGGCTTTTCCTACTTCAAGGACCAGAGCCACAGAATCCTAAAGGAGCCAAATCAGAGGGAGTAAAGAGGATCCCATAAACAAAGAGGAACAATCTGAGTATTAATAAAAACAATAACTGCTATGGTCTGAAACATATCAAATATATTTAAATTTGCAAGTTCATGGTAATAATTTAAAAGGAAAACATAGGATAAACTTTGGAAGATGCTGAGAAATCATGAGCAAAAGCAAGCTTTTATCCTGATTTTTTTCACATAAGCTATACCTCAGAGTAACCAAGACATTGATGAGAGGATAGTTCCTTTTAGGGAAGTATTCCAACTAATGCAGAAGAAATAAAAGAATTAGAATATCTTGTAACACTGATAAAATAATAAATTCCAAAATAACCAATAGCTGTTAATATCACATAAAGAAAAGCAGCCAAATGTTATGCAGCACACACCATTATGTATGAAGAATTAGTGCAAAGCAAACAAGCAAAACCACAAAAAAATGTAAACCTGATCAAGTCTCTAGAATTAAATGCCAGTTTAGAATACAGGAACATGTAAAATGACACCACACATGTGCAACCAACAAAATCCAGAATATGGGTAACTCTATAAGAAAACTGTTGCTGGAACAAATAAACTGCAAGAAAAGAGAAAGAAAGATTAAGATCAAGATTAAGAAACATATCACACTATTATACTAAATGGACATTGTTTGGATCTTAATTCTACAAGTATTTATGGACAATGGGAGAAATCTGAACACTAACTTGCTTTTTCATAATATTAATAAGGTATTAAATGTGGGGTTCTTTATAGTGATGATATTGTGGTTATGTTTTTTAAAGATTTTATTTCTTGAGAAAGAGAGAGAATGAATGGGAGGGGAGAGGGAAAGAGAATCTGAAGCAGACTCCACGTTGAGCTCAGAGCTTGATGCAGGGCTAAATCACATGGCTGCAAGATCATGACCTGAACCAAAACCAAGAGTCAGACACTTAATCAACTGAGCCATTCAGATGTCCTGTGATTATGTTTTTTAAGTATAAAGTTCTTATCTTTTAGAAATACATATTAAAATATTTGTGGATGAAATTACATATCTGGGATTTACTCCAAGATAATCCATTTTTTGGTCAGGAGAAGGAGTGGTGGATCTATAGATGAAACATGTTTAATTATAAATTGTATTTGCTGAAGCTTAGTGATGGGGAGGGTATATGGGGATATATTACATTATACTTTTTAGTTTCATACATGTTTAAATTTTTCTATAATTAAAAGTTAAAAAAAAAGACTTGAAGGATAGATTCCAAATATGAACTATGATTCATTCTAAATGAGACTTTTTGAGTAGTTGTTATTTTCTTATTTCTTTTTGTATTTTCTAAGTCATACCAACAAACATGTACTACTTTCATATCAGAAAACTACTTTGATATCAGGAAATAATAGCTTTGTAAAAATTTTTTAAAAGGATATGCAATGGTTAAAAAAAAGGCTCAATATATTCTGAGAAAAAGAATATTTAACAGTAAAAAAACCTCTAAGACTTTTTTTAACTTGGGTAATGGAGAAAAAGATGGGGAAGGGGAAAAATAAGGAAATGTACCCATTTTATTATTATTCAAGAGTTGTGATTCAGGTAGAATTTATGTCAAAAACATTAAAATAAACAAAGTAGGCCACTTCTAGAAATTTGCCCCAAAGATAAACCTCTACAAATAGAAACCATACATACTGTTATTGATTGCTATATTAATAATGGAAAAGTACTGGGGAAAAAAAAACAAATGCCCACTCACAGATGACTGGGTGAGTAAATTATTACACTCACACAACAGAATAGGTAATTACAATATAGAATAAGAAAGATCTCTGTGGGCCGCTAAGAATGACCTCCAGGATACATTAAACATGTGAGGAAAACAAAATGTAGTGTATAGAATACTCCTTTTTTAATTAAGAATGGTGATGTAAAAAATAAATGTGTCCATGTATGGATACATATGTATACATACAAACACATACACATAAACATAGGCCATTTTTTTAAAAATTGAAGAATACACCAAAGAGAATAGGTAGTTATCTACACAGGGAAAAAGGAAACAGAGTGAAGGGGACAGGAATGAACACTGGACTTCTCTGCATTCACCTTGTTCTGTAGTTTTGATTTTGAAAATAAGTATATACTTTATATAATTTTAAAATAAAATTAAATCAAAGTGGGGAAAAACAATCACTAAAAGTAGATAGCAAGATGAAACAAATGAGCCTAACTATAGAATACATAATATCCTATTGAACTCCCAAGAAGTCTTGTTTTTCTGTATTCAGATAGTTAAAATATGGCTATTGTTAGTTTGAAACTCTCCCAATTCAAAAGGCAGCAGAAAAGAAAGAAAAGGGAGTAGGGAACAGATGGGATAAAATGATGCATTTGACAAAACCACATCAATGATCACACTAAATAACATAAATAATTATAAGACAGAAATTGTTGGGGAATCCCTGGGTGGCTTAGTGGTTTAGCACCTGCCTTCCGCCCAGAGCATGATCCTGGGGTCCTGGGATCAAGTTCCACATCAGGCTCCCTGCCTGGAGCCTGCTTCTCTCTCTGCCTGTGTCTCTGCCTCGCTCTCTCTCTGTATCTTTCATGAATAAATGAATAAAATCTTAAAAAAAAAAAAAAAGACAGATATCGTCAAACTGGATAAAAACACAAGATCCAACTAAATGCAGCCAACAAGAAATGTGCTCCAACATCAGAACACAAACAGGTAAAAAATAAAGGGATAGAAAAATATATTTCATGCTAACATAAATGAAAAGAAAGCGAGAGTGGCAACATTAAATATCAAAGTAGATGCTCAGAGCAAACACCACTACCAGGGATAAAGAAGACCATTTCATAATGATAAAGAGATCAATTCACCAACAGGATGTATTATGGAAAACTTTTGTGAATCTAACAGATCTTCAAAATATTTTTTTTAATTTTTTATTTTTATTGGAATTCAATTTGCCAACATATAGCATAACACCCAGTGCAGAGCTTCAAGATACATGAAGGAGAAACTAATAGAAATTACGAGAAAGAAATAAAAACAGACAAAATCAGTAAAGATACAGAGGATTTAAACAACACTATCAACCTGAGTTACCTAGCTGACATTTATGGAACTCTTTGCCCAACAGCAGAATATAGTCTTTTCAAGTGCACACATTCTGGGTCACAAAACTATTCTTAATAAATTTTAAAGGATTCACATGATTCACATTATATAAAGTATATTCTCTGAACACACTGAAATGAAATTAGAAATCAGTAACAAAAAGATCTCTGGGAGATCCTCATAATACCTGAAAATAAGATTTTCTAAATAACCCATAAGTCCAAGAAGAAATCAAAAGCAAATTAGAAAGGATTTCAAACCAAAGGCAGAATAAATAAGATTGGCAAGTGATAACTTTTGAGCTGGGCCTATGATAATTCATCATACTTTTGTATATGTTTGAAAATTACCAACAAGGGCACCTGGAGTGGCTTAGTTGGTTAAGTGTCAGACTCTTGACTTTGGCTCAGGTTGGGAGAGCGAACCCTGCCTCCAGCTTGGCGCTAGGCGTGGAGCCTGCTTAAGATTCTCTCTCTCCCTCTTCTCCTCCCTCCCCATCCCTCTCTCTTAAAAAAAAGGGGGGGGGATAATAATAATATCATCAAACAAAAAGTTTTTTTAAAAAATGCTGCTGTGTCCGAAATAATACATTATCTCCTTTATAAATTTATGAGTCTCACATCCATTCTTCCTCAATTTACCCACTATTGGGAAATATCTATCACAACTAACTGTAGATAGGTTTGCTCTCAATCTACAGAAAATTGCCTTGCCACTTCTATCATTTGAGAAAGCTTAACTAGGAAATTTCGGAGAGAAAGCAAAGATTTCTATGTCCTGAAAAAAATAAAGGCATTTAGGGAAATAAAGAAGAAACATGTACTCACCTTGGACCTTGCTTTTGAATGTATAACAGCCATTTTTTTCCTCCTCTGGGCTCTACTCTCAGGAAAAGAAAATGGAATCATGAGATAGTAGACCTTTCTTGGAACATACTCTAAATTAGAACACATACTCTTAAAAAAAAAAAAAAAAAAAAAGGACACATACTCTTACTCACCCAATTCCCCAATCTACTTTTCATCTACAATGAAAGAAAGTCAGGAGAGTAGAACAGTTCTGCACTTTGTTTTAGAAAGATGGTCCAAGATCACAGCTGTCTCAGACTAGAACTTACTTCTGGATTCAAACTTGTCTACTGGAGACAAAGCCCTGCAGTGAAGTACTTCCAGGTTCTAAAGTGTGTGACTGGCTCCTCTGGCACATTCTCTAGAAGTATTCTCACTCCTGGAACCCCATTACATTTCCAAATGGCCCATTTTGAAGGTGCTATCAGCTCTAATCTTGTCAGACACAGGTCTGTGGCTTAGAAATAACTTATAGTCTTCATTCAGGGGCTCAAATTTCTGACTTCTTTCCTTCCTGTCACCTTTCTGCATTCAACATCCTTAAGGCTGTAAGGTGAGAAAACACCTGGAAGCCAAAAGGAAACCTACATCTGCAATGCGAACAAAGAATGGATAAAGAAATGAAGCAATATAGGCCATGTATGAAGGGGGATGACAGAGGGTCACTGAGATTCAGAAGAGAAAGAAGTCAAGTTTTGTGAGGACAAAACCACGTGAGACTCATGATAAACAGGCAGACTCAGACCAGAATGAACCTCCAAAATACAAAAATCCAATTTTATCTCTGTACTTCATTAAATTCTCTTAAGATCACAGGCTATAAAAATATACAAATGACTAAACAAAGTCACACACATTTCCATGGTCACACTGACAGAGTCACAATCTCCAAATTAATATTACATCCTCAGACCACCTTTCACCTTAAACAAAATCCAATCATAAGCAGTGCATACACACAATCACTCAAGCACATCCAAGCACCCTGTCGGGGTACACACGGCCAAAAACACACCTACAAGGCAGCACTCTCTTCACAGTCATGAAAGCAACACGGTCACAGTCCCAACAGTCACACATATGGCATTCACACTGCCATCCAATCGGACAGAAAAATATAACCAACTACCAGGTCAAAAAAACAAGTGGTCACAAACACCGTGTCACAAAAACACTCTCATAACTCCTCAAAGTCACGGACAAACCCCAGGAATACACACAATACACAGTCGCATACACAACCTCAAAGTGATCCAAAAACATCCAAACACCCTGTCACAACAGCAGAGTCGCACGGCTCACAGTCACAAGCAAACCCCCAGTCACATACGACGTTCGCACAATCACACTGTCACACAAGCACATTCCCAGTTAGTTAAGCACGCGGTCACACACACAATGTCACAGCGGTATTACTACACCCTCAGAGTCACAACTCTCTCTCACACAAACGCTTATTCACAAAACCACCCTCGCACACGTTCATTCGCCCACACCAAGACCAGGCAGGCTGTCTCACCACACAAAACGGCAGGAGACCGCCACACACGCTGCTTTCCAGCGACGCTTCCGCCGGCATTCCGGACATCCTCACCTCGACAGAAGGTGCAGTTCAGGATCCAGGATCTGGAGCCCGGGGTCCAAGCCCCGATTTCAGGTTCGCCCGCCCAGCCGGAGCCGGGCCAAGCTCCTCCACAAGCGCTGCCCTCCCCTCGCGAGGTCCCCAAATCGCGCGAACAAACGGAAATGAAGCCGCACTTGGGGACGCGGTGGCTCTGGGAAATGTAGTCCAACGCCGGGAGGGCTGTGGTTGACCGTCCGGACGCTAGGAATCCCAGTTCACTAAACCCTCCTCCAGGTTCCCGGACTCCGCAGCTAAAACCCGCTCGCGCAGCGGTGGCGCTGCGGGGGTTTCTGGGAGTGCCCGCCTGCCCTCGTGCGCAGGCGTCCGGCGCGATCTGCTCGGGCAGTTGGGCCTGAGACTGCCAGGGTTGGGTGGTTCCAGAGTCTTACCGAATCCGGAGCAGGTGGGACCCTCGGCGGGCAAGTGCAGCGGCGGAGCTGGAGCTGAGGTGGGGACCAGCCGGACCCTCAGTCTCGCAGAGACCCTCCCTGTGCCTTGCCAGGCCCTTCGGTGTGTGTGAGACAACGCGAGATGTTGTCGGGCGAACTGAGAGACCCTCGGCGACTGGGTGTGTGGCTGTATTTCTCCCTGTGTGTGATTCTACACGCCGTCGGGTGTGAGGCGGTTCATACTTGAAGTTGCGTGGGAATGGCATAACTGTGTGGGACTGTGTGATGGAAGAAGGGACCTCTGCTGTCGTGGTTTGTTTTGTGTTCATGATTGAGAGTGGTTGCATGACTGGTGATGATTCGTGTTATGCAAATGTGCTTTTTCTCATGCCTTTATTTCTTGGTGTCTGTAGGAATTTGACTCCCAAAAGAGCATGTGTGTGACTGACGGTCAGGTTATTTCTTTCTTGAACACTGATTTGATCTGGGGAAATAAAGGTTATCAGTTTATCTGGCAAATAATTTAAACACGATTTTTCTGTTGGATCAAATTACGTGTTATGGGGAAGAAGGCAAAATCAACAGTGTTGTTTTCAAGAAACATGATTTCAAAGCCAGTCCTAGCTTAACTGCTTTTTTTCCTCTTAACTGCCCGCGAGGTGGGTACTCATTCTCTTGTGCTATTATGGGGACGTTATTGGGTAAGGTTGAGAGGCCATCGATTAAAAAAAAATAATTACATAACTTTATACATAAGATTTTACCTTGGCTCAGGGAGAGAAAATAAAGCTGTGTATGCTTTGTTGGTAAGCCTGAATTGTCTCATGGCCTTTTTTTTTTTATTTTTTTAATAATCACAAACTTGAACTTCCAGTACAAAATCTAAAAGAGCAAAACAAAACAAAAAAACCCATACTGAGGTTATTAAAAAAAGAAAAAAATTCCAGTCCAGTTGGGAAAATGGAGTCCACTTCAGTATGACTTACCAAAATAATTCAGCTTTCATTCCCTCTTTTAATTTGTAGCTTTCAATGATAGTTTTTTTAATGGTTTCTATTAAATAGAGTAGTTACAAAAGTTTATGAAATGTATGTAAAGTATAATAGTCATTCACAATGTAACAAAAACCTGTATACCTACTACCTATTCTAAGAAAGAGAACATTATTGTTAACTTTGAAGATACCTAGACATTTATCCCCATTCTTATTCCTTTTAAACCTTTCCTCTCAAATACAATAATTATCTGGGGTTTTGTGTTAAAATTCTGTCACTTTTCTTTATAGTGTCAGCTACAGTTTGAACCAAAATCTGTTGTTTAGCTATGCATATTTTTGAGTTTTATATAAATATTTTATATTCTGTGACTTGCCTTTTTTTTTTTTGTCAATATAAGATCCTGAGATTTAGCTATAGCTATAATTCACTTTCACTGTTGTATGGTGTCCTATTGTATTTTACAAGTTTTTAACCCATTCTCAATAGAAATATAAGTTGTTTCAAAGTTTGATAATGCAGTGCTGTTATAAACGTTCTTGTACATGTTCACTAATGGATATGCAGACATTGCTGTAGGGCAGAGGTTGGAAAACTTTCTGTAAAAGGAAATACAAGAAATATTTTAAGCTTTGTAGACCATACCGTCTCTGTCACAGCTACTCAATTCTACTATTGTAGCAGGAAAGCACCCCTGGACAGTAGGTAAAAGAATGAGTGTAGATGTCTTCCAATAAAACTTTATTGACAAAGACAGGCAGCAGGATTTAGGCCGTGGGCTAGAATTTACCAGCCACTGCTCTAGGATATATTTTAGGAATATTGTATTACTGAACGTAGGGTATTTGGAACATGCATATGCCTTCAACTTTACTAGGAAATGTGCAGTATTTTCCACAGGAGATTTTCCAGTTTATATTCTTTACTAACATTTGAAATTGTCAGAATTTTGGGTTTAGGATAATCTGGTAGATGGATATGAAAATAGCACCTATTTCTGGTTTTATTTTCCATTTCCCTGATTGAGGTTGAGCTTTTTTTTTTTTTTTTTTTTCTTTTTAAACATATGTTTACTGGCCATTCCTCTTCTGTGAAATGCCTATTAAAGTCTTGTGCTCAGGGGCCTGAGTGGCTCAGTTAGTTAAGTGTCTGCCTTCTGCTCAGGTCATGATCCCAAAGTCCTGGGATTGAGTCCTGAGGAGGGCTCCCTGCTCAGTCTGCTTCTCCCTCTGCCCTTCCCCCTTGCTCGTGATCTCTCTCTAATAAATAAATAAAATCTTAAAAATAAAGTCTTGTGTTCATTTTTTCTTGGGTTATCTTTTATTATTAGTTTTAGAAATTTATTTTTAAAATTGTTTAGGTGTTTATGATTGAACATGCCTTCTAGTTTATAGTTTGTTTTTTCATTATTTAGTAATCTTTTAATAAGTAGAAGTACTCTTTTAATGTCAGGTTTATTTAATTATTCTATATGGCTTGTAATTGTTTGCATTTTGTTTAAGAAATTCTTCTCTAGGAGCACCTGGGTGCCTTTGTTGGTTGGGTAACCCACTATTGGTTTCAGCTCAGGTCATGATTTCATGGGTTGGGGGATTGAGACCTGTCTCCATGGGGAGTCTGCTTGAGGATTCTCTCCCTCTGCCCCTCCCTGACTCAGGTGCAGCAGGGTGTGCACATACTCTTTTTTTTTTTTTTTTTTGCGCATACTCCTAAAATCTTTTGAAAAGTTCTTCTCTATACCAAGGTCATAATTTTAGTTTTCTGTCTTAAAGCTTTATAGTTTTGCCTTACACATTTTTTTTGCTCAAAAATCTCTTGGAATCAATCTCTTTCTGTAAGACAAAGGAGGGGTACAATTGTGTGTGTGTTTGTATACCAGTTGTCTTGCATTATGAAAAGGCTACCCTTTCCCCTCTTACTGACAGTCATAAACTAGGTTATCATATATTTATATATGTATATGATAGATAGATAGATAGATAGATAGATAGATAGATAGATAGATAGAACTGTTAGGGGGTTCTTCAATTTTGTTGGTCATTTTTTTGTTGTTGGTCATTTTTATTATCTGCACTATATACATGCTTTTAACATAGTGTTATAATTTTTGGTACATGATAACACTAAAACCTATCTGGGGCCTTATTAATCTTTTTGATTATATAACTTTTACCATTCCCTTTATTTTGTATTCTTTATTTTTTCTTTACTTTCTTTCAATTTATTCTGCCATTTTTTTCTCACATTTTAAGTTGGATACTTAGGTAACTAATTTTTTATACTTCTAACATAAATTCTTAAGGTTATAAGAAGGCAGATACTTGACTAAGCCACCCAGGCACCCCTGTTCTTGATCTTTGTATAACAATGCTTTTATTTAAAGTCTAATTTATCCAATATTAATATATCTACATCACCTTTCTTAGTATTTTGACTAATTTTTTTTGTTCCCTCATATTCAGCCTTTCTGTATAATTATGTAACTTTGATGTTTTCATTTCCCTCCTTTGTTCCTTTATTTTATTATTATTTTTTTAAATATTTTATTTATTTATTCATGAGAGACACAGAGAGAGAGAGAGAGTGGCAGAGACACAGGCAGAGGGAGAAGCAGGCTCCATGCAGGGAGCCTGATGTGGGACTCAATCCCGGGACTCCAGGATCACGCCCTGGGCCAAAGGCAGGCACTAAACCACTGAGCCACCCAGGGATTCCCTCCTTTGTTCCTTTAGATTGTTCCCCTCTCCCTTCTTTTATTTCCTCCTCTTTTGGAAGATATATATTATATTTGCATTATTCTGGTGCTTCTGCTAAAACTTTAATTTAGTAGGACATACTTAAGTTATCACAATCTAAACTTACCATTTTTCCTGCCCAACAGTGTAATGATGTTGGAATACTTTATACCAGTCATTGCTTCTACCAACTTAAATGCCATCATTGTGGTATGTTTTAGTTACATGTGTATATGTGCACATACGTCCATGCACACATGTGCATGTGTGTATACTTTTATTTCCATTCATTTTATATTGAATTTATTCCCAGGCCATAAGTTTTTGTTTCTTCCCTTTCTTCTGGGATATTTTTTCTTCTGTACAACCTCTCCTTTTGATTTAGGAACAATCTCTTCTCTTTCAGTAAGGATCATCTCAGTGTGGCAGGGAGTTCATGTATGGATTAATCTGACCACGAGTTCTATAATTTCTGCACTGCATCTAAGTGCTTAATGACCAGAGAAGCTACATTTAAATCCTTAAGTCCATCATTATTCTCTGCATTTTTAAGCATGTACCAACCAACAATTCACCAACCCTGTGTCCAACCACACTGTTTGGCCTAGGCACACTTACCAACTCCACCATTGTCATGACAGAATGGCACAAGTTGCTTCTGTAAAGTGATATTCTTCAGAGACTTGGTGGCTTTTTCAGATATGCATACAATAGCTTTAGCAGTTTCACAAGTGTTCTTAATATGAACATGAAGATTTGAATTCTTGATTTGCATGATTTTGTGGGGTTTTCTGGGTCAAGTGAGTAGGTAAACATTTTCAGAGATCCCCTAATTCTTAGAAGATATTTTCATTGTATACAAAATTATGGATTGGCAGTTATTTATTGTATATGTATTCACCAACATTTTCTTACAAAAATTTCCAAACATATAAAACAAAGAATTATATAGTAAACATCTAAGTATTCACCACCTAGACACTACAATGAATACTTTGCTGTATTTGCTTTATCCTATAGTTAGCTATCCATCTAGCCGTGTATTTATCCATGAATTGGTCAATTTTTTTATGTGTTTCAAATTAAGTTACAGACATCAGTATATTTTACTCTTAAACACTTTAGCATGCATATTACTAATTAAAGTTCAATATTTCGTTGCAGATTTTTAGGTAAAATGTGTATGCAGTGAACCACCCTTTTCTTAAATTTATCATTTGAAGAACATTGACAAATTCATACACTTGTGCAAACCAAAATCCTATCAAAGAGTTCCCTCGTGCTCCTACCAGTCAGTTCCCCAGTATAGCATTGTTAAAATTTATCCATGTTGTGATCTGTGTGTGTATCTAAATAGTTCTTATTACAGAGTTGGATTTCATTGACTACATCACAGTTTCTTTATCCATTCTCCTATTGATAGATTCCTGGGATGTTTCCAGGTGTTTTGCTATTATAATGCTGTTATAAACATTCTTTTTATGAATGTATTTTTTCATTTTTTGGAAAGATTTTATTTATTTGAGAGCAAGAGCATGAGCACAACTGGCAGGGGTGTGGGCAGAGGAAGAAGCAGATTCCCTGCTGAGCAGGAAGCCTGACACAGGGCTGATCCCAAGACCCCGAGATCATGACCCAAGCTGAAGGAAGATGCTTAACTGACTGAGCCACCCAGGTGCCTCTATTTTTTCATTTCTTTTGAATAAACACCTAGGAGTATAATTGTTTGGATATAGTGTGTAGGTGTAAGTTCAGCTTTAAAGTTTCTGCTAGAACTTTATCCAAAATATTTGTACCAGTTTACACTCCCAACAATAATGTATGAGAGTTCTAGTTGCCCTATATTTTCACCAACATTTAGTGCTATCATTCTGGATATGTATTTCATTGGTGTTCTGTAGTGTCTCGTGGTGTTTTAATTGGCCTTTCCCTAATGACTGTTGAGGCTGACCACTTTTTTTATGTACTTAATAACTATTTGAACATTTCCTCTGCTCGTATTTTCTGTCCATTTTTAACTGATCACATTTTCATTGTTGAGTTATATAAGTTTTAATATATCCTAGATACCAGGCCTCTGTAAGACAAATGCTTTATGAATATTTTTTGTACTCTTGGGATTTCCTAGTTATTTTTTAATAGTGTCTTTTGATGAGCAAAAGGCTTTATTACAAAGTTTAATTTATCAACGTTTTTCTTTGATAGTTATTACTCTCTGTGACTTAAGAAATTTGTCTACTGTCACATTTTAAAAATATTTAAATAGTTACCTATGTTTTTTCTGAAAACTTTATAATTGTTTTTTAGGGCTAATCTTGAAGTAATTTTTGTTCATGGTGTCAGATGGGGGGTGAGGTTTTGTTTTTTGTTTTTTTTTCTGTAGAGATATCAAGTTGTTTCAGTATCATGTTATAAATGGTATTTTCAACAGTAGAGGTGGAGCCTGTGGTGGAAATTAAATGACCATTATATTAGTCTTCCCTTGCTGCTGTAACCAATTCCCACAATTTAGTGACTTGAAAAATGCAAATTTATTATCTTACAGTTTTGTAGGCCAGAAGTCCTGTATGAGTCTCACCACACTAAAATCAAATATCAGCAGGGCTGTGTTATTTTCTGGAGGCTTTAGGGGAGAAGCTGTTTCCTGCTTATTTGGGTTATTGGAAGAATTTAGTTACTTATATCTGAAGATCTGAATCTTCATTTTTTTTGTTGGCTATAAGGTGAGAACTGTTACCAGCCTAGAAGCTGCCACATGCCTTAGCTCATGGCCTGCTCCCTCCATCTTTAAAGTCAACAACAGTAGGTTTAGTCCTTTTCACATCACGTCTCTCTGACCTACCTGGGAAAGATTCTTTACTTTTCATTCTTTTCCTAGCAATTTAATCCTAAAGCTATTAGGTGGAACTGAGCAAGGTAGGCATATATGTCAGTAAAGCCACGATGGCTCTATAGAACTGTGCAAGAGCCTGAGCATGGTGAGGAGTATCTGTCCAGGGAGAGTATGGCAGTTGCAATGGGGTATTGATTACTTCCGGGAAGATACATCACATATAACTATATATTCAAGGATAATGAACATTTTTTTTGTCAGGGAAGGGAGTTACACATATGGAAAAGGAAACAACTAGAACTGAGTGGTTTTAGATTAGAATTTTATTAGTGCAAACTTATTTTCATTATAGATACATAGATATAAAAATAAGTATGGCTATAAATGTGTGTATGCAATATGTGTGTGTATTCATATTTATTAGCTTTGTCCACTGAGGGGGCCTGGTAACAGTGACACTGCAGTAGCAAGTAAGCATGCTAGCACCCAGAGCATGGCCTCCAAATACCATTTTCTTCACTAATAGGAACAAGGGCTCTTTTAAGAAATGATTGATTCTAGGGATGTCTGGGTGGCTCAGCGGTTGAGCATCTGCCTTTGTTGCAGGGTGTGATCCCAGAGTTCTGGGATTGAGTCCTGCAATGGGCTTCCTGTAGGGAGCCTGCTTCTCCCTCTGCTTATGTCTCTGCTTCTCTCTCTAATGTCTCTCATGAATACATAAATAAAATCTTTATTTTTTTAATTTTTATTTATTTATGATAGTCACACAGAGAGAGAGGCAGAGACACAGGCAGAGAGAGAAGCAGGCTCCAGTGCACCAGGAGCCTGACGTGGGATTCGATCCTGGGTCTCCAGGATCGTGCCCAGGGCCAAAGGCAGGCGCTAAACCGCTGCGCCACCCAGGGATCCTACCACTGTGCCACCCAGGGATCCCTACATAAATAAAATCTTAAAAAAAAAAAAAAGAAAAAGAAAAAGAAATGATTGATTACAGTATTGGGGCAGAGCAAATAAAAGATGGAACATCCTGTTTGTGAAAGTGAGGATGTGCTCAAAAAATGAAAGGGACTGATTACTAAAAGGCCACAGCAGGGTACCTGGGTGGGTCAGTTGGTTAAGCGTCTGGCTCTTGATTTTGGCTTAAGTCATGATGTTAAGGTCATGAGATCAAGCGCTGTTGGAGATTCTTCCTCTGTCCCTCTGCCCACTCATGCTCTCTCTCTTCTCTCCCTGTCTTTCTCTCTCTCTAAAATAAAATCTGGGACAAACCCAATACTAATATAAATAATAAAAGTAATAGAATATAAGCTTTGAATGAAATAGGAAATCACAAGTCCATGCTGATATAAATTAATAAATTGAAATTTTGCTGAAGGATGAGATATTTATGTGGTCTCAGAATACCTCCTCCTGTAAAATCCTTACTAATTACAAAGGGAAAAAGAGTAATTTTACAGTGGAGAAGACTGGCAGGTATACCTTATTAATTGATTAAAAGACTATCACCAGTAACGGGACAAGTTGTCATCATGTGCCTACCTATACGACTTGAGAAGAATGCAGCATCACTTCTGTTGGCATTCCTTCCAAAATGCATAAGCTGATCATGAGGAAACATTAAAAAAAAAAATTGAGAGACATCTCCACAGACTATAAAAGATTATAAAAGTCAGGGCAAGACAAAACCTTTCAGACTAAAGGAGATTAAAGAGACATGACATTTCAACACAATGTGTGATTCTGAACTGGATCCTTTAGTGCAAATGACATTATTGGTACACTTGGTGAGACTTGGATGGGAACTAATATAAATGATAGTAATGTATTAATGTTAATTTCTTGATTCTGGTCATTATATTGTGGTTATGTAACGACATGTCCTTGTTTGTAGGAAATTCACAGCATCTTCAGGGGTGATGTGGCATTAGGTCAGCAATTTACTTTCATATGGTTCAGGGGAAAAAGTTCTTTATACTAACAACTTTTCTCTAAGTTTGAAATCGGATAAATGGATTTTTTAAAAGTATGGGGTTGTCTTTAAAAATACCTTGTTATACTTACAATCTTAAAATAAGTTTTAAAATTCACATTGAAGCTCCATAGACTTTTGTCAGTCGTGCTTGTATATATTGGTGCCTCCAAACTGTGGTTAATCTTGGCTTTTGATGGATCTTAAGATTGTTCCCCCGCAAGGTAATTGACCTTATTTACCTGAAGATTTCTAGCGTGACTTGTCTGGAGCTACTCAGCCTGATTTTTCATGGATCTTTTTCACCCATCGCCCATCTTGGCACTTCAGGATTCTGTTCTCTCCCAGGAAGAAATGATCAAGTCCCACATGAGTTTTAAATGATGCGGGTTTTTTGGTGTCCTTTTTTTTTTTTTTTTTTTTTTTTACTACTTTATTCTGCACTGCAGATAAAGTAGGTCAATAATCTCAACAATAAGTTGAAAAATCCTAAATGAATACAAATCAATCAGGAAAAAATATTACTACTAATACAAATTAGTAAGACCAGGAGAAAACTTCTATTAGAGGGATGGATGCCTGTGTGGCTCAGTGGTTGAGTGTCTGCCTTCAGCTCAGGACATGATCCCAGGGTCCTGGGATTGAGTCCGGCATTGAGCTCCCTGCAGGGAGCCTGCTTCTCTCTCTGCCTTTGTCTCTACCTCTCTCTGTGTCTCTCATGAATAAATAAAATCTTTTTTTAAAACTGCAATTAGAATATACACAAATAAGTTAATTTAGAATTGAGCTTTAAATTTGAATCTGACCTTCAAAGGAAACACAAATTAGGACACAAAATTAACAAAATTTATTATATAATGTAGTCTTTCACTTATAAGACTTATTAACAAAGGATAATAATTTTCATGGGCACAAAGTAAATTGGCATAATTTTGAAGTTGTGACCCATAGTTTTCCCTATATCTTCTTTACTTTGACCACAAAAAAAGTGTTTCTCTTCTCAAAAATATATATCTTTTCTATTTTTGATCCCTTATTTTCTGTGTCTTCTAGAACATTATTCCGTCAGTTAATACTTAAATATATCAAATCATTCTTTATTGCCTCATTCCTTTTTTTTTTTTTTTTTTTTT